>NW_028274807.1:155601654-155905493 GCF_037043125.1 Eumetopias jubatus | reverse complement strand
AAAAAAAAAAAAAATTTTTTTTTAAAGATTTATTTTAGAGATGGGGAGAGAAAGAGAACGCACAAGCGTTTCCACGTCAGGGAGTGTGCGCAGAGGGGGTGGAAGAGAATCTCAAGCAGATTCTGTGCTGAGCCTGCCACCTGGCTCCATCTCAGGACCATGAGATCATGACCTGAGCTGAAATCAAGTCAGAAGCTTAACGGACTGAGGCACCCAGGTGCCCCTTAAAGGCTAATTTTGTGTCTCTGTTTTACTCAAAGGAACAGATTTAAAAGTTCAGCTGTGATAAAGTCACATCTGTAAGGTCTTTTAACACTTAGTTTTCCTCCACAATTTACAGATGTGTATAGCAGCTGAGTGATATTTTAAAAGAAAATGGAAATTGTTTACCTTTTGCATTTTTAAGTGTTTCCAAGTTGTGCTGTGCTAAGCGGCCTAAACTATGAAGCTGGCTACAGCGATGGGCGATGCCCCAGCTCCTCTGCCACCTAGTACAACAGAGCACACAGGCGCGTTAACACCAGGCGCCCCCGAGGGAGGACGCCTGCATTCACCCCTTGCTACTTGATGCCTGGGAAAGCCAGTGAGTTTCTTTCTCAAGTAGGCATATGTTTTCCAACTAGCTCATTTTTTTTATGAAGCAACCAAATGGAAAATGAATGGTTTGCCAGAGGGTAAAAATATTACTACTATGTTCAGATATCCAAACATTTCAAACAAGCAAATACACTATGCTGTTTCTATTTTAAAATAAGGAAATGAAATGCGGAACACTTAAAAAAAACCTTTTTCATCTCCACATCATTCAATGATGATGATTTTGTTTTAGATTTAAGTTCTAATTAGGAACTCCAGACTAGATCAGATTCTTTTTATCTTATTCTAGAGAAAGTGACTTTATGACATGTAATCTACGTATTTTATAAATGAACACTGAATCTTAGTGACACAATGGAACCTGATATCTGTGTGGTGTCACAGAGGCACTGGTATGAGCACTGATCTTTAGAAGCATCAGAACATCCCCCTTTGAATTCTAATTCTGTTACTTACTGGCTCTGTGACCTTGAACAAGTTGCTTCTAGCCTTCCTAATGTTTCCATTTCATACATACAAAGTGGGATCACCTCCTCCAGCACAGGTAGCATAAATCAAAGGGGATAACATATGTGAAGGAGTAAGGCACTCAAAACAAGCTCTCAAAAAACTTAGGTTCCTTCTTCATCCTATTACCAATTCTGATGAATGTCATTTCTGATAAAATGGATTTTCAATACTTTTTCTTTAACCCACAGGTGAAACAGATATAATTTCAAAGAATTAACACTGTGATAAAGCTACTAAATACAGTTCTTACTAATAAATGGTCTTTCACACAGGTGGCTTAGAGTTAGAAACAATGTCATTGGTCACAGTGTTTCTCTTTTGTAGGCTTGGCTGATTTTCCGATAGTGGAAAGCCATCATACCCATGATCCTCAAATGCTTTGGTCTCAGAATGCTTTTGCACTCTTAAAAATGGAGAACCCAAAGACCTTTTGTTTATGTGTTTTAATATTTATTGATATTTACCATGGCAAAAATCAAAGCGGAGAAGTTTCTACACCATACTGTAATATTAAAAAAAATCCTTTTGTTTTCCTAATTCTAGTCTCTTTGATAGTTCATTTAGAATTTATACTAGAAAAAAGTACTTTTATGTACATAAATTTATTTTACAAACTTAAAAAGGATCTTGTTATTTGGGTGTTAGCTAGAGAAGTCCATACTACTACACTGTGAATTAAAAGAACCCTCCTAATCAAAGCAGGGCCTAAAAATAACTGATGTGATGACAAAAGTGCAGCCATCAGCACAAATCCAAACATCCCACACACACCAAGTCTACACGCTTTCCTTGAAATCTTATCTTATAAAACTATGATTTGAAAACAAAAAAAACAAAAAAACCCCACTATAATTTGAATATACAAGAACAAAACATTTAAGTATTATCAGTACTCCACAGGCACAGGAAAAAGGTGCTATTATGATACCCAAATAGTCATTTAGTTCAAAAGAAGAAAAAAAAATCCTGATAATAAAGGTTGGAAACAACAAAACAGGTTACAATGAACTGTAATAGAAATGTTCAAGCACAAGACTGAGCAACAGTTTCTCAGTTCTTGTAACGGGGGGTTCCCCCCCACCCCCGGAATCACACCAGGGCCTCCTTTTCCCTTCCTTAGTGTTTTAACAGCTGTTAAATGTGTTTTTGTAATAAATGCCCGTTATCTTTACAGAACTGTGATTTCCAGGTTAATGAAAACTTTAAAAAGTCATGCTATAAAACACAGAACCAAGAATACAACACCCATTTTTTGTCTCCCTTCCTCATTTTAAATTTAAATACTGATCTCACAGGATGGAGGGATAATTACTTTTTATATATTATGTGCATATGGAAAAGGATTTTCTTTAATAAACATTACTTTAAAAAATTAAACTCATGCTAAAAATGTCAGTATCTAAACCTTACTTCACAATTTTAAACAAGAAATTGATAAAAGTTTTCTTATAAAGATGAATATTTGACTACTTTCAGAAAAAGATAATTGAAGGCTACTTATAGTTATCAGAATAATTAAAGATGCAAATATTTAACTGCTGGGAAGCTTGACCAGTAGATAATACATGCTTATTTTAGTCTCTAAATTAAGGTCTTTGTTACCTGATGTCTGAGAGCTGCAGCTGCTGAGACAGATCATCTTTTAAACGATCTAGTTCTCTTCTAAGTGGTAAACTGTTCCTCAGTTTTTTAATTGCACTTTTCCCATTGTTATCTAGCCAGGATCTAGAAAGAAAAAAGCAG
Source organism: Eumetopias jubatus (assembly GCF_037043125.1). Lineage (NCBI taxonomy): Eukaryota > Metazoa > Chordata > Mammalia > Carnivora > Otariidae > Eumetopias > Eumetopias jubatus. Next base: position 155,902,643 of record NW_028274807.1, on the reverse strand, counting down.
AGATACACACTTTTAATACTGACTCTAATGCAGACATTTCTAGTACTAAAAGACATAGGCACCGCAGTAAAGCAGACCCGGTGTTAAACTGAGTTTCCAACCAAACCTTTACCAAATTATAAGCAAAACACAGGTGGGGAGAGTTGAGTAGAGAGTGACGTAGCAGAGTTGACTTCAGCTGGGCATGCAGTAGGGTGGCAGTGAGCATCAGGGGAGTAAACAGACCGACCCGAAAGGGCGGATGTTTTGGGAGACTCTGTGGTAAAAGAGACTGGGCTGGTGAGATTTGGCCACTGGAGGACTTGGATAGAGATATGGGGGAGTAAGCACCGAGAGCTCAGGGCACTAATTACCAAGATTAAACTAAAGGAAGAAGTTGGAATCTACCCAGCTAGAACCCACGAAGTAATCTTTGCAAGTACCTTCATTAGGACATATTCACTGCCCTTTAAATGTCACCAGCACCATTAGATGTGTCTTCTGAGTTTGACTTTTTCACCTTATTCGTTGTACCATACATTATTTATGCATTTGCTCTGGTAAAGTGGCAGTTCTACACTCCACGGGTACGTGAAGGATGTGTGTGAGTGAAGATCTAGCACAGCCCACTGAAAATTGTAATACACATAAGGGATAGGTCTTGAAGTATCTTGAATTTTTAAACCTTTATCTCATCTCTAGAAATCTAGCAACAGGTTTAGCATATTAAATTTTTTTATATATATGCAAAGGAAGTCACCATAACTAGAATACGACTTAACAAGTGCTGGCAGAATAGACATTTTAAAAATTATCAAGTTGATAATCTTGAAACCAACAAAATCTTTATGCATCTATCAAGTATTTATCTGAAATGCTTGATACTGTGTTGTGTTGGGATGTAAGGAGGATAAAATGGCTGCACAAAAGGAGACACATCTAAGGAATACAGAGATAAGAAATTAGGATATATGAGGGGTGCCTGGGTGGCTCAGTCGGTTAAGCGTCTGCCTTCAGCTCAGGTCATGATCCCAGGGTCCTGGGATCGAGTCCCGCCTCGAGCTCCCTAAAAAGATTTATTTATTTGACAGAGAGAGAATAAGCAGGGGGAGCAGCAGGCCAAGCAAGGAGCCCGGATGCAGGACTTGATCCCATTGGGACCTGAGCCGAAGGCAGATGCTTGACCAAGTGAGCCACTCAGGCACCCTAAAATCTTTTTATTTTTATTTTTTTTAAAGAATAGTATATTTGAGCTTCTATGAGAACAAAGGAAGAATCAATTCTGTCTGTAAGATTCTATAGAACAGGTGATATGTGACCTGGAACCTGACAGATATATCAGATGTTTTCCAGGCAGATTAGTGAGGGGGAAGGGCATGCCACTCATGCTAGTACACAAGGAACCATAAGGCGAACCAATATGCCTAGAGGGAGGGAAGTATGAGATGAGAGTAGGAAGGCAGGGTCGGGGGAGGTGGTGAGTCAGCCCATGAGGGTTTTGCATATCGAGAGAAGGAATCGGGACCTTATCCTCTAAGTAAAGGTATTCAACATTTTTAATTCACTAACTTTGTACAGTAATTAATAATTCTTCCTACTCCCTTTTTAAGGGTATTGGTAAAAATTCTGTCATCTCTGCATAATGGGATAAATAAGAAAATAAATAAAAATATCTTACATCACTATTATTAGCTATTATAAGTTTTCAACATTTTCCTCATTTATTAATATATGTTATTCAATTTACTTTAAATCATATAACAGAAAGCATGATTTGCAGACAAATGAATTATCAAACAGTCTTAAATGGAGACTGAAATATAATCTTAAGATTATACACTCATGACTTGATTTTTGGAATTCTTACATTTAGTGTATAAAAATCAACTGGTCTAATTTAACAATTGTGTTTTGTTTCTTAACAGTGAGATAAAAATGAAGATTCTAAACACAGCATTTAATACATATATAGAGATAAAGATACATATTCCCTGGCTTAAGCCATGAGAGGTTCAGGAGCTACTGAGCACATGTAGCCCTCAGGTCTTGGTTTCTTAAAAACCATTCCTTACTAAAAAGATTCAGACCTTTCTGGCAAAACGACTGAATCAAACACTGGGGCACAAACAGTCCAGATGAGCTTGGAACGACTTAATGAATCAGAAGGTGAGACTTCCCAAGGAATGACAGGAACATAGGAGCCAGCTCCAAGGGATGATAAAATTAGAAAATTACTATCTGGAAACTATCATAGTAATATGTGATTCAGGCAAGAATCATCAATGAAGATTAGGGCTAGAGAGTAAGTGCGGTGAATAAAAGGATATTTACATAGCTGTGAGATCTTCAAAAGAAACTAATTGAGAGGAAAACTCGTAATGTATTTACTGTGGAAAAATAGGGGTCATCACCTTAATCGTTTCTTTTCCTTATTACACTGGCTGGACCCTCCAAGACAAATTAAGTCGTAGAGGGAAGAGCAGGCTTGTTTCTGGCCGGCTTGTTTCTCCTCCCATCTGCGTTCTACCTTTCAAAAATTCCAAAAAGCATGTCTCTTACTGACATTCCTTTGTTTCCCTCAGCAACCGCCATGAACTTTCATAAATTTCTAGGGATCTGCAGGCTACCAACTGGGAAATGCTCCTCTGGATAATGCACGAGTTATTAAGGGGAATGACATGATAAAATCTTTTTGTAAAGGGAAAAGAAACCAGTAGTAACAGATCCTTTAGGAAGTTATAATCTAGGAATAAGTAGTAATGCAGATTCCCATTAAGCATTTTTGAATGGTCTTTTTCTCACCTGAGTAAAAACTATGAAAACATACCTAATGTTGGTTTAAATCCAAACTTGGTATTTTTAATCTGACCTCAGGAGATCACCAGACAACCTACATTTTGACTATGCAAATTAAACTAAAAGGCAAAGAGAAAAGTATACCTTCTTGTCCAATATGGAAACATATGGTTATCCTGACAGCTCATACTCTGGAACTAAGAGACAGAGATCTACATTACTCTCTAAATGAGAATCCTCTATTGGATTTTGAAAGAACAATTAATGCCTGAATTTGCTATAAAAATCATTTAAATTCTTAATTTTATAATCATAGTCATTTGTAAAATGTGAACCCTTTATTTTTAATGGGGAAAATCCATTCAAATTACTATTGAGATTAAAGAGTCATTTTATATTCATTTTATAATAAAATACAGTTAAACCACACTTTCAAGAACTTTAAGAAATGTTGAAATTTATTTATAAAAATTTATCAAAAATAAAATCATCCAAATAGTACTTAGTAATCACTGATATATATACACATATGTGTGTGTGTGTGTGTGTGTGTGTGTCTGTATGTGTGTGTCTATTTAAGATTTTATCTATTTATTTCTCAGGGAGAGAGACAGCGCAAGCAGGGGGAGCAGGAGGAGAGGGAGAAGCAGGTTCCCTGCTGAGCAAGGAGCCCAATGCGGGACTTGATCCCAGGATACTGGGATCATGACCTGAGCTGAAGGCAGACGCTTAACCAAGTAAGCCAGCAAGGTGTCCCACACTGATATATTTTTAAAAAGAGTAGTAACAGTTTTTTTTTTTTTAAGGTTTATTGATGCCGTAAGATACCTAGAAATAAACCTAACCAAAGAGGTGAAAGACCTATACTCTGAAACCTATAAAATACTGATGAAAGAGAAAGATGGCGGAGGAGTAGGGGACCCTATTCCAACCGGTCCCCGGAATTGAGCTGAATATCTACCAGACCACTCTGAGCACCCATGAAATCAGCCTGAGATGTAAGAAGATAGATCTGGATCTCTACACACAGAATATCACAGGGGGTTGGTTTCAAGGTATGAAGAGGGGAGCCGTGATTCTATGGGTAGATATCGGAGGATAATGGGAACTGAGGGCGGCTGGCGGTTTTAGAAGCACAAAGGGCAAGAGACATGCCCCAACCTGGAGGCGAGGACTGGGAGTGCTGCTGAGGGGTGCACAACCCAGGACGGTGCAGTTTATAGCAGCATAGACAGAAATGGGGATAGTGTGGCCTGGAGAGCTCACTAAAAAACAGACTGCGACCTCTCTGCTCTGAGGCAGATGGTTGGAAACGGTCTCTTCTGCTCTCTCTGAAGAGACGCGGAAAGCTGCCAGGGAAAGCCACCACAGAACAAAAGCCCCCCCAAACCGGTTTTCACTGAGCCCATCCCCCGCCACAGGGGGCAGGGCAACTCTGCCCAACAAGGGTTGCCTGAGTAACAGCGCGGCAGGCCCCTCTCCCAGAAGACAGGCTGGGAAAACAAGAGGCCAGCAACCCGAAGGTCCCTAGAAAACAGCTGCATCTTGCTTGGGTTGTGACCAATAATTTGGACTCTCTACATTCCCTCAACCACCCCTCAACAGAATGACTAGGAGGAACCCCCAAAATAGGAAAGACTCAGAGATTATGACTTAGGCTGCAGATTTACAAATGGATGCAGATATAACCAAGATGTCGGAGATGGAATTCAGGCTAGCAATTGTGAAGACAATAGCTGGAATGGAGAAATCAATTAATGGCAACATAGAGTCTCTAAGGGCAGAAATGAAAGCTGAATTGGCAGAACTTAAAAATGCCATCGATGAGATCCAATCTAATCTAGATAACCTAACAGTTAGGGTAACTGAAGCAGAAGAACGAATGAGTGATCTAGAAGACCAATTAATAGACAAGAATGGAAAAGAGGCCAGGGAAAAACAACTCAAAATCCATGAAAATAGAATCAGAGAAATAAGTGACACCATGAAACGTTCCAATGTAAAATTATTGGGATCCCTGAGAGGGTGGAGAAGGAGGACTAGAAGATATATTTAAGCAAATCGTATCTGAGAACTTCCCTAATCTAGGGAATGAAACAAACATTCGTGTCCTAGAGGCAGAGAGGACCCCTCCCAAGACCAAGGAAAATAGGCGAACACCCTGGCATGTAATAGTAAAACTCACAGATCTTAGAAGCAGGGAAACCCTCTTAAGGGCAGTTAGGGGGAAGAGATTCCCTACGTACAGAGGGAGGAACATCAGAATAACGTCAGACCTATCCACAGAGACCTGGCAAGCCAGAAAGCCTGGCAAGACATATTCAGGGTACTAAATGAGAAGAACATGCAGCCTAGAATACTTTATCCCGCAAGGCTGTCATTTAGAATGGATGGAGAGATGCAGACCTTCCAAGACCGGCAGAAACAAAGAATATGTGACCACTAAGGCAGCCCTGCAAGAAATATTAAGGGGGGTTCTATAAAAGGAGAAAAACCTCAAGAGTGATATAGAACAGAAATTTACAGGGACAATCTATAAAAACAACGTCTTCACGGGCAACATGATGACAATTAATTCATGTCTTTCAATAATCACTCTCAACGTGAATGGCCTAAATGCTCCCATAAAACGGCACAGGGTTGCAGACTGGATAAAAAGACAGGACCCATCCATATGCAGTCTACAAGAGACTCATTTTGAACCTAAAGATACATCCAGACTGAAAGTGAAGGGATGGAGATCCATCTTCCATGCCAACGGACCTCAAAAGAAAGCTGGGGTAGCAATTCTTATATCAGACAAATTAGATTTTAAACTAAAGACTGCAGTTAGAGACACAGAAGGACACTATATCATTCTTAAAGGGTCTAACCAACAAGAAGATCTAACAATTGTAAATATCTTTGCCCCCAAAATGGGAGCAGCCATCTACATAAGCCAACTGTAACCAAAATAGTCATATTGGTAACAATACATTATTTGTAGGAGACCTCAATACTCCACTCTCAGCTATTCATCTAAGCAGAAAATCAACAAAGACACAAGAGCTTTGAATGACACACTGGATGAGATGGACCTCATAGATATATACAGAACATTCCACCCTAAAACAACAGAATACTCATTCTCGAGCGCACATGGAACTTTCTCCAGAACAGACCACATACTGGGTCACATATCAGGTCTCAACCGATACCAAAAGATTGAGATTATTCCCTGCATATTCTCAGACCATAATGCTTTAAAACTGGAACTCAATCACAAGAAAAAATTTGGAAGAAATTCAAACACTTGGAAGCTAAAGACCATTCTGCTCAAGAATGTTTGGGTCAACCAGGATATCAAAGAACTTAAACAATTCATGGAAACCAGTGAGAATGAAAACACATCGATCCAAAACCTATCGGATAATGCAAAGATGGTCCTAAGGGGGAAATATATAACCACCCAAGCCTCACTCAAAAAAAATAGAAATTTCTATCCCGAATTCACCAACTACCTTTACACCTTAAAGAACTAGAGAAAAAGCAAGAAATGATGCCTAAGCCACAGATTATAAGACAAATAATTCCGATTAGAGCAGAGATCAATGAATTAGAAACCAGAAACACAGCAGATCAGATCAACGAAACCAGAAGCTGTTTTTTTTAAAGAATTAATAAGATCGATAAACCTCTGGCCAGACTTATCCAAAAGAAAAGACCCAAATAAATAAAATTATGAATGAAAGGGGAGAGATCACAACTAACACCAGGGAAATAGAAACGATTATTAGAAATTATTATCAACAACTATATGCCAATAAATTGAGCAACCTGGAAGAAATGGATGCCTTCCTGGAAACCTCTAAACTCTCAAGACTGAAACAGGAAGAAACTGACAACCCGAATAGGCCAAAAGCAGTAATGAGATTGAAGCAGTGATCAGAAACCTCCCAAAAAACAAGAGTCTAGAGCCTGATGGATTCCCTGGGGAATTCTACCAAACATTCAAACAATAAATAATACCTAGTCTACTGAAGCTGTTTCAAAAAACAGAAACAAGAGGGAAAGCTTCCAGACTCATTCTATGAGGCCAGCATTACCTTAGTCCCCAAACCAGGCAAAGACCCCATCAAAAAGGAGAATTTCAGACTGATATCCCTGGTGAATATGGATTCCAAAATTCTCAACAAAATCCTAGCTAACAGGATCCAACAATACATTAAAAGGATCATCCACCACGACCAAGTGGGATTTATCCCTGGGATGCAAGGGTGATTCAACATTTGCAAATCAATCAATGTGACAGAACACATTAATAAGAGGAGAGAGAAGACCATATGGTTCTCAACTGATGTAGAAAAGGCATTTGACAAAATACAGCATCCTTTCCTGATTAAAACTCTTCAGAGTATAGGGATAGAGGGAACATTCCTCAAACTCATAAAATCCATCTATGAAAAACCCACAGCAAATATCATCCTCAATGCGGAAAAGCTGAAAGCCTTTCCCTTAAGATCAGGAACACGACAAGGATGCCCACTCTTGCCACTACTGTTCAACATAGTATTAGAAGTCCTAGCAACAGCAATGAGACAACAAAAAGAATAAAAGCTATTCAAATTGGCAAAGAAGAAGCCAAACTCTCTCTCTTTGCAGATGACATGATACTTTATGTGGAAAACCCAAAAGACTCCAACCCCAAATTACTAGACCTCATACAGCAATTCAGTAATGTGGCAGGATACAAAATCAATGCACAGAAATCAGTTGCTTTCTTATACACTAACAATGCAACTGTAGAAAGAGAAATTAGAGAAACAATTCCATTTACAATAGCACCAAAAACCATAAGCTACCTCATAATAAACCTAACAAAAGAGGTTAAGGATCTATACTCTAGGAACTACAGAACACTCATGAAAGAATTTGAAGAAGACACAAAAAGATGGAAAAACATTCCATGCTTATGGATCGGAAGAATAAACATTGTTAAAATGGCTATGCTACCCAGAGCAATCTATACCTTCAACGCCATTCCAATCAAAATTCCAATGACATTTTTCAAAGTGCTGGAACAAACAATCCTAAAATTTGTATGGAATCAGAAATGACTCCGAATCGCCAAGGAAATTTTGAAAAAGAAAAACAAAGCTGGGGGCATCACGTTGCCTGATTTCAAGCTATATTACAAAGCTGTGATCACCAAGACAGCATGGTACTGACACAAAAACAGACATATAGACCAATGGAACAGAACAGAGAGCCCAGATACGGACCCTCCACTCTACAGTCAAATAATCTTAAACAAAGCAGGAAAAAATATGCAATGGAAAAAAGACAGTCTCTTCAATAAATGGTGCTGGGAAAATTGGACAGCTACATATACAAGAATGAAACTGGACCATTCTTAACACCATACACAAAAATAAACTCAAAATGGATGAAAGACCTCAATGTGAGACAGGAATCTATCAAAATCCTAGAGGAGAACACAGGCAGTAACCTCTTTGGCATCGGCCACAGCAACTCCTCAAGATACATCTCCAAAGGCTAGTGAAACAAAAGCAAAAATGAACTTTTGGGACTTCATCAAGATAAAAAGCTTCTGCACAGCAAAGGAAACTGTCAACAAAACAAAGAGGCAACCCACAGAATGGGAGAAGATATTTGCAAATAACACTACAGATAAAGGGCTAGTATCCAAGATCTATAACGAATTTCTCAAACTCAACACCCAAAAAACAAATAATCAAGTCAAAAAGTGGGCAGAAGACGTGAAAGGACACTTCTCCAAAGAAGACACACAAATGGCTACAGATACATGAAAAAATGTTCATCATCATTAGCCATCAGGGAAATCCAAATCAAAACCACATTGAGATACCAACTTACACCAGTCAGAATGGCAAAAATTGACAAGGCAAGAAACAATGTCACAGAGGTTGTGGAGAAAGGGGAACCCTCTTACACTGTTGGTGGGAATGCAAGTTGGTACAGCCACTTTGGAAAACAGAGGGGAGGTGCCTCAAAAAATTAAAAATAGAGCTACCCTATGACCCAGCAATTGCACTACTGGGTACTTATCCCAAAGACACAGATGTAGTGAAAAGAAGAGCCATATGCACACCAATGTTCATAGCAGCAATGTCTGCAATAGCCAAACTGTGGAAAGAGCCAAGATGCCCTTCAACAGATGAATGGATAAAGAAGATGTGGTTCATATATCCAATGGAATGTTACTCAGCCATCAGAAAGGATGAATTACATCAACATGGATGGGACTGGAGGAGATTATGCTAAGTGAAATAAGTCAAGCAGAGAAAGTCGATTATTATGGTTTCACTTATTTGTGGAATGTAAGGAAGAGCATGGAGGACATTAGGAGAAGGAAGGGAAAAATAAAGGTGGGGGGAATCGGAGGGAGAGACGAACCATGAGACTCAGAAACAAACTGAGGGTTTTAGAGGGGAGGGGGGTGGGAGGATGGGTTAGCCTGGTGATGGGTATTAAGGTGGGCACGTACTGCATGGAGCACTGGGTGCTATACGAAAACAAGGAATTGTGGATCCCTACATCAAAAACTAATGATGGGGCGCCTGGGTGGCTGAGTCATTAAGCGTCTGCCTTTGGCTTGGGTCATGGTCCCGGGGTCCTGGGATCGAGTCCCACATCGGGCTTCCTGCTCAGTGGGAGGCCTGCTTCCCCCTCTCCCACTCCCCCTGCTTGTGTTCCTTCTCTCGCTATCTCTCTATCAAATAAATAAGTAAAAATCCAAAAAAAAAAAAAAAACTAATGATGTATTGTGTATGGTGACTAACAACATAATAAAATAAAATTAAAAAAAAAAACACTGATGAAAGAAACTGAAGGCACGAAGAAATGGAAAAACATTCCATGCCCATGGATTAGAAGAACAAATATTGTTAAGTTGTCTATACAACCCAAAGCAATCTACACATTTAATGCAATCTCTATCAAAATACCAACAGCATTTTTCACCACAGAACTACAACAAACAATCCTACAATTTGTATGGAACCACAAAAGACCCAAAATATCCAAAGCAACCTGGAAAAATAAAAGCAAAGTGGGAGACATTAAAATTCCAGACTTCAAGTTATATTATAAAGCTGTTGTGATCAAAACAGTATGGTACTGGCACAAAAATAGACATTGCTCAATGGAACAGAATGGAAATCCTAGAAATGGGCCCACAACATATGGTCAATTAACCTTCGGTAAAGCAGGAAAGACTATGCAATGGGAAAGAGTCTCTTCAACAAATGGTGTTGGGAAAACTGGACAGCAACGTGCACAAGAATGAAATTGGACCACTTTCTTACATCCTAAACAACATAAGTTCAAAATGGATGAAAGACCTAAATGTGAGACAGGAAACCATTAAAGTCCTAGAGGAGAACACAGACAGCAATTTCTTTGACAACAGCTGTAGCAACTTCTTAACTAGATAAGTCTCCTGAGGCAAGGGAAACAAAAGCAAAAATAAAACTATTGGGACTTCATCAAGATAAAAAGCTTCTGCACAGTGAAGGAAACAATCAACAAAATTAAAAGGCAACCTACAGAATGGAAGATATGTGCAAATGACATTATCTGATAAAGGGTTAGTATCCAAATATATAAAGAGCTTATCAAACTCAACACCTAAAAAACAAATAGTGCAGTTAAAACATGGACAGAAGACATGAATAGACATTTTTCCAAATAAGACATCCAAATGGCCAACAGACACATGAATAAATGCTCCATGTCACTCATCGCTGCAATCAAAACCACAATGAGCTATCACCTCACACCTGTCAGAGTGGCTAAAACTAACAACACAAGAAAGAACATGTGTTGGCGAGGATACAGAGAAAGGGGAACCCTCTTATACTGTTTGTGGGAATGCAAATTGATGCAGCCACTCTGGAAAACAGTATGGAGGTTCCTCAAAAAGTTAAAAATAGAACTATCCTATGAACCAGCAATTGCACTACTAGATATTTACCCAAAGAATACAAAAATACTGATAAGGGATACATGTACCCCAATGTTTATAGCAGAATTACCAAGGATAGCCAAATTATGGGAAGAGTCCAAATGCCCATCAACTGATGAATGGATAAAGATGTGGTATATATATTATACACACAACAGAGTATTATTCAGCCACAAAAAAAAGAATGAAATCTTGCCATCTGCAATAACATGAATGGAGCTAGAGAGTATTATGCTAAGTGAAATAAGTTAGAGAAAGACAAATACCACATGATATTCATATGTGGAATTTAAGAAACAAGACAAATTATAGGGGGAAAAAGAGAGAGATGAAAACCAAGAAGCTGACTCTTAACCATAGAGAACAAACTGATGGTTACCAGAGGGGAGGGGAATGGGGGGGATGGGTGAAATAGGTGATGGGGATTAAGGAGGGCACTTGTGATGAGCCCCGGGTGTTGTAAGGAAGTGCTGAATCACTAAATTCTACACCTGAAATATTACACAGTATGTTAACTGGAATTTAAATTAAAAATAAATAAAATAATTAAATAAATAAAAATAAAAGCTTTATTGAAATGTAATACATCTACAAGTCATCTATGGTTTGTATGTTCTCAGTGTTGTGCAATCACCAGCACAATCAACTTTAGGACACTTGCATCACTCTAATAAGAAACCATGTACCCATTAGCAGTTACTTCAATACTCCCCTCCAGCTCTTAGCAACCACTAATCTACTTCCTGTCTCACAGATTTGCCAGTTCTGTACATTTCACATAGATGGACTCATGCAATATGTAGTCCACTGTGACTGCTTCTTTCTCTTAGCGTAATGTTCTCAAAGTTCACCCATACTGTAACATGTATAAGTGCTTCATTTGTTTTTATGGCCAAATACTATTTCATTGTATGAATATACCACATTTTGTTTATCCATTCATTAGTTGATGGGGCATTTTTGGCTATTATGAATAATGCTGCTATGAGCAAGTTTTTATGTAGACATCTGTTTTTTCCCACGTCCTTCCCAATACTTGCGATTTTCTTTTTGATTATAACTATATTAGAGTATGAAGTGGTTATTTCATGGTGGTTAATTTGTTAGACCTTGCCTTGGTTTCAAAAATGATTTCATTATACTTACAGTGATAAATATAGTACATGTATTGTTTTTTTTAAAGTATTTTTTAAAAGATTGATTTATTTATTTGAGAGAGAACATGAGTGGGGCGAGGAGCTGCAGGGCAGAGGGAGCAGCAGACTCCCTGATGAGCAGGGAGCCTGATGCAGGACTCAATCCCAGGAACCTGGGATCATGACCTGAGCCGAAGGCAGATGCTGGACTGAGGCACCCATGCATCCCAGGTCATGATTCTTTTGAGATAAAAATATTTCAGTAACTCTGGGGCGCCTGCATGGCTCAGTGGTTAAGCTTCTGCCTTCGGCTCAGGTCATGATCTCAGGGTCCTGGGATCAAGCCCCATGTCAGGCTCCCTGCTCAGCAGAGAGTCTGCTTCTCCCTCTCCCTCTGCTTGCTGTTCCCCCTGCTTGTGTTCCCTCTCTCTTTCTCACTTGCTCACTCGCTAATAAATAAATAAAATCTTAAAAAAAAATTTCAGTAACTCCTGAGAAGTTCACTTTTTCATGGATTTAAGAGGATGAAAAGGAGAGCCACGATCCAAATCACAATAAAATTAAAATGGCATAAATTTCAAACTCCTAGGCCTTAAACTGCATGGAACAAAGTATGGCATTTATAGCAATAGCTTTTCAAACTTGGATAGCAACCTATACATAGGAAGAAATTTTTTTTTCACAGTAAGAAATTTTAAATAGTACTCAGTAAATATACACATGCACATAAAAACAAGTATTTTGAGAAACACTACTTAAACTTACTGAAAACATATATTTAAAAAAATTTAAAAAAAGAAGAAAGCAAAAGCAAAACAACTTTGCTGGTTCCAAATCACTAAGTTGTGTTATACTTGCAATGTGAAAAACACTGACTTAGCCTATAGAAAGGGGAAGAATAAATAAATGCATGATAACGAGTTAAATCATGACTAAAATTTCCAAATGTTCTACAGAAATAGTTCCAATGTCCAATGTGGCATTTTGTGGAGAGATTGATTTAGAACTTCAACACTGAAAGTGAAATATAACTCCTTGAACAAAATTTGAATGCAAAACACGGAAGTCTGACATTTACTGGATCTCAGTGCCTGATAGAAGAGCATTTCAATGGTCTTTCTATAGTTCAATGACATGTTTTTTCACCGGGAAAGATATTACATATGGGATTATTTGTTTAGCCAGAAAGGGATTCTACTGGCTCCTTCCAAACACAAATTATGTATTAAAATCCATTTTGTTATATTATTTGATAGAGTATATAACCAAAATATGGACAAATTAAAATCTGCAACATGTCCATGGAGTGGCATTTCCTAATTTCTTTTGAGACTGGCAAACTTCTATTACAGTATAGAAAAAAACTCCTGAGGTATTAAAAATTTCATTTTATCCATTTTATATGGTTATACAGTAAAGTGATTTTGAAGTAAGATAAAACACGATTTGCTAAGAAATTCAGAGTTACATAGCATGTCCTAAAGCGTGGCTTGAAATGTAATTACCACTTTAAAAAAGAAATGTAATTACCAGATGTAATATGAAAACAGACTGAATGGAGCTTTTATAACCTGGCAATTCTTCTATTTAAAAAAAAAAAAATCCTGACTGATTTATTTTCACAATTTCTGTGTTTTATGTCACAACAGTAAGAGATGACTTCAGTTTATCACATTGCTATTATATCATCTTTTTAAAATATTGTATCTTGAAATATTAGAAGTAGCTTAACATGCTTTCAAGAATAAATTTTGATCATGTGAATACAATTTATAAATCAAGTGAAGATCAGTTTTGATGTAAATTTTGAAGAATTATAATTTTTATGCTCTTTGTGACCATTGTAATTCAGCATATGCTCCTTCTGATTCCTCTTCTGCAACCTATATATAGAAGATGAAATTAAAGAATAAAGGATCAAAATAAAAACCTGAACTGCATATGGCCAAAATGACCATGGTGGCTAACAAGATTTGGCTGCGTTACAGGTGCCCTAAATCTTACGAGGCAGCATCACTAAATTTATGAGTTGAAAGCTCTCCAATGGTTCAACAATTTTATAATTATTTATAAAATAATGACAAAATTAAAAAATTAATAACTGAAACGAGAAATTGACACAGATGCCATTCTGGCTTTTATGATAAAAGCTCCTGAAATTCTTACTGGGAAGAACACACATAAAACAAACTGTGAATAAGCCCTCAGTAGAGTGCCTTCAAAGTGGGCAATATCTGTGTTTGGGAGAAGGTTGACACTGACTCAAATGGGCTTGGAGATTCTCATGCTCACAGCAATCTACTTAACTTCCACCACAGCCTCTGCATGTAATTACCTTCTGTTTTTCTAAACCATTTTTAAAAATCATCAATTTCTATCTTACCATGACTATTCCTTTTTTTTGTTTTGTTTTGGTATCTATTTCTATCTTCATTACTCCTCCTCTGTCATTAAATTATCATTCCCAAAGTTACATTTTCATTTTGGTTTTGTTTACAAAGAGAATTTGAACAATTAAAATGCATATATTTAGGGAGGTGATTTACGCACTAGTTACACACACAGACATGTACACACATGCCTTCAGACAGGCATTTGTCTCCCTTTCTGTACTAGACTGCTACTTTCTCGTCTCTGCAGCTTTATTTGGAATCTAGTAGATAACAAGGGCAGGGATTCCTGGGTTAGTATAGGTAATCTACAAAGCAGATGCTCTGCCAGTAGATAATTAAGGATAATTTACAATGTTATAATTAAGTGAGAAGGCTCTGGTAAGACTCTTTAGGTACAACCACAGAAACAGAATATGGCTGGTCTTCATGGAGTCCAAAAAGGACTTACTCAGAAAAAATCTTAGTGGTGATTTTACAAGCAGGACAAATAAAAGAGAAAGATTTCATACATGGTTTTTATAATTAAAAATTATTCTTTCTCAATATGTTCCAGATGATACGTTTTTTAAATTTAGATATAATTGACATATAACATTAGTTTCCTGTATACAACATAATTTATTATTGGTATATATTACAAAATGATCACCATAGTAAACCTAGTTAATAGCCATCACCATACATATAAATTCTTTCTCTTGTGATGAAAACTGAGAAGATCTTTTCTCCCAGCAATTTTCAAATATATAATAATTATTAACCATAGTCCCCAGGCTGTTATTATCATATTGCTAGGACCAATTTATTTTATAGCTGAGAGCTTGTACTTTATAACACCCCAGATGATATTTTCAAATGTTGTCTCCATGCATTTTTATCATGTATGGACACTAAACGACATCATTACTGCTGAGCTATCTGAAGAAACTGGAAATGCTTAACACATGAAGAAGCCTAATGTTTTTTTGTTTTTTTTTTTTAAATAATCTTAGGTATATCCTTTCTCCATTTACTAGGGGTAACTTGAGGAGAATTTTTAAAACTTAAAACCATGTCCTGCATGTATTTTGGCATCAAAAGACTACATGTTAAATACAGTTGGAAGTATTCTGGCAACTTTAAGAAACATGAAATATCTTTTTCTTAATGGTTACTGGATTAACTATATTAATAGAATTACTTCTCCTGGAAGATTAGACTTTCATTTTAAATACGAACTACAAATAAGTTTAAATAAGAACTTTTACATACGTTAGGGTTGTTTCCATTCTCGAGACTTGTTCGAGGTCTTCATGAGGGTCCTTAAATCCAGTAAAGTAGTAATAAGATTTGTCCCACTTGATGGGCCTGTCAGACATCCTTGTAGCCTCCTTGAGAGGCTGGGAACGCACATTAGTATTCAAGCTTTGGATATGTTCAATAGATAAACTGCAGGAGTTGAGAATATACAATACTGTGCTTAGCAGATCTCTGGTGTGCAAAGTAAATTTGACTGCTCGAAATCCTAGAGAATATAATTCCCCCAAACAATTAATAGAGATGATTATTCACTTTATTTAAAAACACTTTTTCATGCAACATAAAATAAAAATCTTTTAAAAACATTTCATTACTGATTAAAATCTATCCTACTGGCAAATAATCTGTAAACAGAAAACTACTTCCCTTCTCCAAAACTATACCACAGTATCTTTACCTTCGTATTTCCTCGGTCAGTTCCCTGTCTAGTTTGGCACCAGAGACCAAACCCATTCCAGCCCAAGGAGGGGATTCAGAATATTCCCAATGCTGCCCATAAATTTGTTCTTGACAGTCTGAGAGATGGAAAAGCTCTCCTCTGAGCAAGTGTCCATGAAAGACAGTTTCTGGCACTCAGACAAAGGGGCAGAGGAGGGACAGGGAGGTTGTACCGTGACAGTGGTTCAGACGGGAGCAGCCAGATAGTCTAGTCTCAGGGGCGACACAAACCCATCTCGAATGTTCTCTGTGATTACAGGAGATTGTCTTCACACTTGTCCGCCCAACTACCTAGTAACTCAATATTTTTGGAAGGGATGTCAAATTCCCTAATTGTTTAAGTTAGTGCTTTACCATCTGATTCTGATTTGGGGTAGTCTGTGGGCTAACATTAGTAATCTAACTTGTTAAATCCTCAACAGGAAATCTACTGTTTTCTCCTTTTTTTTCTCTTCATTGCTGGGTGTTAGGCATGGTTCTAGCTGAATTTATGTAACTTCTCAACACCCCACCAACCATGTGATTATTATCTCACTGCAAATGTGAAGAAATCTGGCTCAAGGAGGTTAGGAAGAATGCAGAGCAAGGGCTTAAATGAGTTGACTCCAAGCCCAGTACTTTCTCCATTACAGCATGCTGATTCTTTCTTCATTTTTAAAAAAGTATTTTTAATTGATTTTGAAAATTGTAACATTATTATATAAGTACATTCTCACTATGAAATTAGAGATACATACAGTAAAAATAGAAGTCTCCTGTTAACAGGCATACAACCTCACATCTTTACTAGACATAACCACTATTAACAGTTAGGTACCTATGCTTTTAGACCTGCCCTATCTCCTATGGTAGATATTAGCCCTATGTGGTGGTTTAGAATTAAATTAATTAAAATTAAACAAAATTAAAATTCAGTTTCTGGTCAGGCTAACAACATTTCAAGTGCTCAACAGTCACATGGGGCTTGTGCCTGCTATATTAGTGCAAATGCAGAACATTTATATCATCACAGAAAGTTCTCTTGTACAAGACTGCTCTAGACCTTTTCTATGGGCTTATGTATGTACATTACATACGATATATACCCCTATTTATTTACACAAATACACACCTACAGTTTAAATTGTTTCCTTTTAATATATAAATAGTATCATTCTAGACATATTACTTTGAACTTGATTTTGTTACTTAAACTTGGGGACTCTTCCATGTCTGTATGTATGGATCAACCCACTCTTTATAGCGGTTATATATATATATGATATATATATATCAGTCCATATAATGAAGGTAATGAAGCATAATTTATTTGACATTTCTGAAACTGACGGACATAAAAGTTTTTAATTTTTCAATTTTCATATAAGGCTGAAATGTATTTTCTTGTCTTTGCCACTGATGACAGATACCACAATTTAAATAATTCTCAAGAGATACATACTCTGCTTGCCACACAGAGTTAAGGAATCTAGAACATGCAAACTAAGAAAGTTTTCTTAGTTGAATTCTTTGAATCATTTGATGATAAAGTGAGAAATACTGGCAAGAGAGTTATTCTAGTTAGTGAAAGAAAGGAAAATCCTAATTCCTGTGTTTGAGGTTAGGAAGAGCTCAGTCAAGAATAAATCTGTTTCTATCTTATCAATCCCATTAATTATTTAATCAAATGTAAGGGCTAAGGAATGCATATATGCTTTATTGGAAAACAGTATCTAATTAGTTTAGTTTGGATTTGACTACTGAAACTAAACATTTTAATGTTTGTTGGCTATTGGTATATATTGTTTCCTGAACTGTCTAGCCATTGTCTTTGCCCATTTTTGTAACGGAGCTACTTTGTGTTTTCCTTTTGGTTTCCAAGAGGTCTTTATACATTAACATTATCTTTTTATCATATATGCTGTATGTTATTTCCCATTTTGAATTTATTTTTTTTCTAAATCCATTTTTGTTTAATGAATGGCTCAAAGTTTACCATTAACCATTACTCAGTCACAGCTGCCTACAGCTACTCGTTTTAGCATTAACTCATAGAAAGCTCCTAGTGAATCTTCCACTTGTTTTAAGGAAGTTTATTTCCTCATAGACCACCAAAAATGGAGAGCTGAAGAAGCAATTAGCCTTTAATTTTAGTAATGAAAATCAGTAGTCAACATTTTACCTTACAACCATCTTATCAATGATCTTAATTTTATAATCAGATAAAGAGGTTAAAGACATAATTCTAGGAAAACAATCAATTAAGTGATATTTTTTTACGACCAAGGCTTCAATCCAAAGGTATTCTGGCAGTGGCAAACTTAATGAACATTTATCACGTAGCTTGCAAGGGAAACACTAGAAATAAGAAAACACACCGGAAGTGCTAAAGGGTTCCTGGCCTTCAGAGGAATTCTGCTCTGTTTCTCTTACATAAAATGTAAGCTGAGTTGGTTTCAAAGACTTGAAGCCTGGTTTCTGGAGGTTTTCTAAGTAGACACTTAATCTCTTAAGAGAATTTTCATTGACTTCCTGGAAAAAAAACATCAAGAGGCATTTACACACAAAATAGAACAAGAAAACAACAGAAATTTTTTCCTGACCTTTAAACATATTATTGAGGGTACTAAATAATTTAGTATTAAAAACGGGATTCCATAGCTCTTTGATGAAGAATAAAATTGGATCCACATTCTTAAAACATGTATCAGAACAAACTCCTTATGGCTAAGATGTGAAAAAATGTAACTATGTAAGTACTAGAAAAGAACATGTTGAACTCCTTTATAACTTTGGTGTGGAAAAAGCTAACTATAACTAAATATCTCTAATACATGATTGACAATACATGATTGGTAAGTCCACTTACATAAAAAAATTAAAAACTAAAAAAAAAAAGCACACAAGAAACCACACATACACACACAATAAGCAGTTTACAGATAAATAAGCTACTGGGAGAAAATGTTTGCAAGTTATTTCTCTCTATAAAGGGCTCTTAAAATGACTATCCTGAGACTGGTTGAATTATAGTACATTCATTCAATGGAGTACTATATAACCAAAAAGAAAAGAGAGAAAGAATGTGGTGCAGATATCTAGGAATTGACATGGAGTTATTTCCAAGGTTGTTAAGTGAAAAAAGGAAACATCTTTTAGTGAAGGAATAGCTCTACAGAATGGGATAAATAGTAACCATGTTTCCTATCACTGTGATCTGAAATTAGGAACAATCAGTTTATTTTTGTCTGTTTAACTGATTGTAATATGTTGTTGTTCTGTTCTTCGCTACCATAGTTCAGTGGGCAGCTGAGGTACATTTCCTGCTAGTGTAAGACTAAATCTTCGTAATTCTGTTTTGCCACAGGTTTCTATTTTTGCCAAAAAGAAACAGCACCCAGAAACTAATAAAAATGGTTATATACAGGAAGTTCTACCAATGGGGTAAAAGAAATGGAGACAGGAGTGAGACTTCTGAGTAAACTTTGTATTTAGTTTTGATTTTTGAAACCTAGAAATGTTTTCTGTATTTTAAAACTGAGTTAAAATGAAGAGGATTAACAACAATAGCTGTGCTTCACTTTGAGACCCTGGCCTGTTGGGGACTAGATAACACTTTCCGTCTGTTTCTTTAGAAAAGGGACAAGGGTGTCCCATACAAATGCAGAGAAGACTGGACTGAACATGAGGTGCCAGGAAGGGTGAACTGCCTTCACAGAGCCTGCACTTTGGCAACAATATGTCTAATATGGGAGGGAAAGAGAAACAGTACTGCAGGATGTGGGGGACAGAGAGTGCTGGGAAGGAAGGTAGGGTGACAGTTTCAAATAGGGCAATCTGGGAGAGCCTCATGAAAGGTGACACTTAAACAAGAAAGGAAAGGACAAGCCATATCTATGTGACCGACGCCCAATAAAACCCGGAAACCATGGCTTGGCACAGAGTAGGCACTCAAACACAAGTTGAAAGAGTAAATGAAAATACAGCTGACTTCTGAACAACATGGGTTTGAATTTCATGGGCCCACTTATACATGGGTTGTTTTTTTTTTATAAATATAGCACTGTAAATGTCTTTTTTCTTCGTTATGATTTCTTAATAACATTTTCTATTCTCTAGCTTATTTTATTGTAAAAACACAGAATATAATATATATAACATGCAGAATATGTGTTAACTATTTACTTTATTGATAAGTAAGGCTTCTGGTCAACAGTAGGCTATTAGTAATTAAGTTTTGGGGAAGTCAAAGGTTATACACAGATTTTCGAATGTGCAGGGGGTCAGTGCCCCAACCCTGGCACTGTTCAAGGGTCAGCTATATTAATTTACTAGAACAATTACATTTCAGGCATATTGCGTTGGAGCTCTCCATGACCACTCTCGGGTTCAATTTGATAGAGGGATTTACAGAACTCAGAAAAACTTATACTCACGGTTATGGTTTATAACAGCAAAAGGATACAGATTAAAATCAGCAAAGGGAAAAGGCATGTAGGATAAGAGTCCAGGAGAGGCCAGGTGCAAGGTTCCAGTTGTCCTCTCCCAGTGGATTTGCAGGGCTAGCACTTAACCCCAGCAACAATGTGTGACAATGCATGAGAAGTGTTGCCAACTGCAGAAGCTCATCCAAGCCCTGGTGTCCAGCATTTTACTGGGCTCGCTCACGCACATATGTAGCACCCAAGTGACTGACCTTAGCTCTTCAAATAGTCTCCAGCACACCCAGAGGGCCTCAGACATATGAAAACAGGCATTCACCAAAAATCACATAGCATAAAATATCTGGCATGGCCTGAGACCTCACACATATAAAAGATTCCCATCAGGCAGGATATTCTAAGGGCTCAGAGCTTATCTCCCAGGAGGCAGTCAAGGGCCAATACCAAAGCCAGGCATTTCTCTGGAATGTAGAGTTTAAGTAACCCATGCCTGCTGAGTTTACTTTTTAGAGCACACAGAAGTTTTAATTAAAAAAAAAAAAAAAGATACATTGGTAGAGGAGGAAAAACATTCATCTACTACTAGGCATAATTTTTCCAGTTGGGTTTAAAAACTTTAAATAATTAACATCCTCAGAGTAATGGATATTTTTCTGTTGATTCATTTTACTAATTACTTAGAAAAGATCTGACTTTTAATAGCCAACATATATATCAAAAATCACAATCAGAATATTTTCCTAGAGCAAAGAAGCAAAATTAATTTTTTTCCACTGCAAGTAGAAAAAAATTATGTAATAATGTTCTGAATTTTCCAGAGTTCTAAATTCCTTTTCATGTTAAACCAGGTATTAATGTTAAAGAAGATAAACAGAACCAGTGAAATAATACTGAGTGCCCTAAGTTTACTGTAAGTTACTCTTCATCTCTGTCTGCATTCCTTGAGCACAAAGTAACTGAGGTTGTAGGGAAGTGAACCAGCAGCAGCATGCAACAGAAGGGAAAACCATTCAGGGCACTGAAAAACTTTCCTTGTAACTATCCTTAAAAAAGAAAGATTGACCATGGTGACGAAGCCTGAAATTTTCTTTCAAACACTCAATTTTACTCTAAAAACTGGTTCAGAAAACATTACTACTAATACTTTAAAGAGTCTCCACGACAGCTTTATTGCCTTCATAAAAAATGACAGATTTCATACAGAGGAAAAGCCCAGTCATCTCCTGTGTGCCTCCTGTATATTCACACAAAACACTTGACTTCTGACACTTGTGGTCACCAAATGAGCGGAGGTTTTCCCCCACAATAAGCGATTCTCTGTGACACCAGCTGGGTGTCCTACTATTTAACTCAATTCTGATATTATGTATCCAGAGACAGCATCAGATCCCACAGGTTAAGGGCTCAGTTCCCCAAGACTGTCCTCTCCCTCTGCCACGCCACCCCCATATACATACTTCAGATGCCAGTCACACCTGTCATCACCTGCGCTTTTGACCAACCAGCGATTTGCAGCAACCCCCTCCTTAGATTCTATTAATTTGCTAGAGCAGCTCATAGAACTCAGGGAAAAATTTACTTACGTTTACCATGTTAAAGGATATAATAAAGGATGCAGATAAACAGCCAGCTGAAGAGAGACACAGGGTCCCAAGTGCAGGAGCTTTTGTCCCCATAGAGTTTGGGAGCACTACCGTCCAGTGTAGATGTGTCTGCCCAACTGGAAGGTGTCTGAACCCCATACTCCTAGAATTTTATGGAGGTTTCCTCATGTAGGCATGATCAATTATGAACTCTATTTCCAGTCCTTTCCTCCTCTCTGGAGGTTGAGGGTTGGAGCTGAAAACTCCAAGCTTCTAATCATGCCTTGGTCTTTCTGGTGACCAGCTCCCATGTAGGAGCCACCCAGAGTCACCACATTGGAACAAAAGATGCTCCTGGTGCTGCTACCATTTAGGGATTTACAAGGGTTTTAGGAGTCAGGTGTCAGGGATGGGGTCAAAGACCAAAGAACAGAACAAGAGATGCTTCTAGTGCTCTTCTCACTTAGGAAGTTACAAGGGTGTCAGGAGGTCTATGCCAGGAACTGGGGGCAGAGCCCAATGTATGCGTTTTCCACTCCCTCAGATTTCATAAGACAACAATAATTAGATTTTCAATTTTCAGTGTGTATATTCCAAAGTAATTCAGAACACTGACTTTATCACTATGACAGAACAATCCAAATTTATAGAACTTTGTAATATATAGTGTCGAAAATTAGTAAAACTTCAGTTTATGAAATGGGGACTAAAGGTTAAATAAACAAAAGTTTACCCTTTCTCTGGGGTGCTGTCCAAAGAAATCTGGATGTACTGCAAAATAGAATGGCCTCAAGGCATTGACTGCTTCAGCTCCTGATAAAGCTCTTGAGGAGAGAAACCAGCGTGGAAATATCTTCTCTAGACATGACCTTTTAAAAAGATGGGGATTTATTATTCACCAAGGCACTGACACACACACGCAGATCCCCAATGCATAAAGTGACAATATAATAACATTAAAATTATTATGTATGGAAAATACCATAGAAACAAGACAGAAATCAAAACTGTGGTTTTCTGAAATCTATAGAAGTTTTAACAAGCAATGTCCAATTATGAAATAAGTAAGTTGTGGGGATGTAATGTATAGCGTAGGGAATACAGTCCATAATATTGTAATAACTTTGTATGGTGACAGATGGTAACTAAACTTATCATGGGGATCATTTAATAATGTATAAAAATATTGGATCATTATGATGTACACCTGAAACTAACAGGATGTTGTATGTCAATTATACTTCAATTAAAAAGAATTTAACAAATAAATAAGAAATATATTAGAGTTTTAACAGAGAGTGCCATGTTGTTTCTAAAAACAGTGGTTATAAATTCCTCTGATGCAATATGAGAAAATAATATTAATTAATAATAATAAAATTTCCCCTCAAAGCCTACTTTGAAATGTTAACTGGCTTTACTGCAGATGGTGACAATTTCCTGTGTCATTTTTTTCTTCAGATAAAAAACCCTCCATACCCATAGTGTAATCTTTTCTTTATGGTGAAAAATATTTTGAGTACAATGCTTAAAAGAAGATACAAGATGCCTCTTAGTTTACTTCCTCATGGCTGGCATGCTAAAATTATCCTCGTTGGGTAACTTGACATTCTTATTCTTAAATTTTGGCATAACTCACCTAGGAGTGTTTTTTTATCATACAGTTTTAAATCCAAATGGAATTATTTGCAATTTTGGGGAAGCACTTTCATGACATCAATTTTTGGAACGTTATAATTTTACCTCCATTCTATAATAGTCTATAAAGAAGTCTAACTATTAGGCACCTTTTTGTCTCATACATTAGCTCATACAATATTGAGTGTCTCTCATACATTATTGAGTCTATGGAAGGGTTTTATATATATATTTTTAAAGATTTTATTTATTTATTTGAGAGAGAGAATGAGAGATAGAAAGCACTAGAGGGAAGAGGGTCAGAGGGAGAAGCAGACTCCCCGCTGAGCAGGAAGCCCGACGCGGGACTCGATCCCGGGACTCCAGGATCATGACCTGAGCCGAAGGCAGTCGCTTAACCAACTGAGCCACGCAGGCGCCTGAAGGGTTTTATATTTTTAAAATGACAGAGATTACAGGAAAATTTACAGAGATTTTTTAACAATCTGGAGACCACCACCAATATATTTTCAGATTAGATTACCTTTTTTTTCTGCACGTGCTTGAACCTTTTACAAAGTCAATATACAAGGTTGTGCATGAAGGACTACAACAAGGACTCTGAACAATAGAGTAAGCAGTAAGCCAGGTCCTGATGTCCTCAATATGAGGCCGTGTAAGCAAATAGTGGCAGGTCCACTGATTCCCCCCACTTGAGCTTCATTTCTCATTTCCAGGTGTCTGACAGACACTTCAGCTATCCTGCCAGCCTCTCAAATTTTCTGTGTCTAAAAAAAGGAGTAGAGGTCACTGTTTTCCTTCTAGTCTCAGCATGGATACAGAAAGCAAGGAAGCAGTTCAACCCAGGATTATCTTCCTTATTCCTGTCACCGTGGACCACTTTTCTCAGTGTTGCCAGAGTACAAATCTGCACAGAGTACCCTGCGCAATTTTGGGCGGTCTGGAAGTCGGTTGTTTTTCTCACTTTACAATGTCCCGGAAACCGTTCCTTCTTTCCATTTTCTCTGCCACCCATTATCACCAAAAAATAGAACTGCATAGCCTCACCATCTTTCTACCCTCTAGTGTCTTTTCCCTACCATTTTATATACAGGTTAATTTTCCTTAAAATCCCACCACGACTGTATTCCCTACTCTAACACTTTGCTGGTGTTTCAACTCCTGTGAATAAAATCTACTTCTTAGTCTGGTATTTCAAAACCTCTGTAATCATTTCCAATATGTCTAAAATGACTTCCTACCACTCTTTTAGATGCCCTTGGGCCAACCCTCAGTAACCTTTCTCATTCCTCTCTTATTTCTGCATGATTTCCAAGCCCTAAACATGCTCCCTGTGTCCCAGTCTGCCTATCCGAACTGTGCTCATTCACTGAACAATTACCAAGTAATACATGCCAGGAGACAAGGTGCCCATTTCCCCCAGAATCTTCTCTTTTGTATCCTCAGTACAGTCTTTCCCTCTTCTAAACTCTAAAAACAGAAACTGCTTACTCAGCATATTTGCAGCACAATACCATAATGCGTAAATGATGTTTCCATTTGTTCATCTCTTCCTCCACCCACCCCATCCTCCTCAGCTACCATGCACCCTTGAAGGCAGTAAACATGTTTTACATATACTTGCTGTGGTTGGCTATGTTAGTTGGCATCTGCTGAAAAGCAGAGGTCAAGACACAATTAGATGTGCAAGAGAACTGGGAAAGGGAGGAGAAGGTGGGGAGAGCTTTCAGATCCTGATGTAGGTCTGACACCTGCAGGACAGAGGAGAGGCAGGAGGACTGGGTAGGAAGTCTTGGACTGTAGCACAAGTTCCAAGAAGGGCTCAGCCAGGCCAATGAGGAGCTGGAATAAACCTGACTTTGTATTCCTGCTCTGCCTGGGCACTAACAGCCAGGAAAGTGTGGCTTCGAGGGAAATCCATGTACCCCGGGAGATAGGAGAGCTCAGCCGATATCTGATGGCTGGCACCGCATAGGGTCTGGCACAAGTATTATTGTTAATGTATGTTAAATGAATGTCTAGTAGGTATTAATTAAATCAAAATTAAATCAAAAGCAATATTATGTTGCTTGAAACTGAGCAAATTCAGCACAAGAAAATCTGGATTTGTAAGACATTAGGAAAAGATTAGATTTTTGAAAGACAAATCACTAGAAGAGGGGTCAGTAAACTTTTTCGAAAAAGGGTCATATAGTAAACATTTTAGGCTTTGTGGGCCCCATGATCTGTGTTACAACTACTCTACTTTGCGGCTATAGGGGGAAAGCAGCCACAATAAAGCACATGAACGAGTGTGGCTGTGGTCAAATACAACTTTACTTACATAAATAGGCAGTGGGCCCTTCTGACCCATGGACTATACTTTGCTGACCTCTGCACTAGAGGATTTAAATATAAGTACATTTAAAAATACACGTACAATTTACTTCTAATTTTTGTAGAACACAGACTATGTAAAGCAAGAAATCTGTCAAATCACCTGGATTTTTCCAAAAAAGAAAGTTATCCTACTGAAAAGAGCAACATTGCCTTGAGTTAAATCAAATGGAGAGCCATTAACACTTTAGGAGATTAGGGAATTTACAGACTGAAGTAACAGAATGTCACTACTGGTATCTATTTCGTACTTAAAGCATATGACTTGATTTCTAATTAACAACTAAGAATTTGCACTGCAATTACTCTAGAGCAGTGCTTTTCATGACCCATAGTGCTGCAAAATAAACTTACAGGGCCATGACCAACATCAAAAAAGAGAAGACACGCAACAGAAAATATCACTGGATACTGTGTGTGGCAAGAGTTAACTATGGTTATAAAACTTGTATTTTATGCATTATGATTAAAATACAGTTTTCTGAAGGCTGGAATAAAACAAGCTGGAAAAGCGTGGCTCTATTATGCAACCACTACTATTCACTGCGTGTCAATGGCACGCATGAGGAGGCAAGTATTCCTCCAGGCTCCTATGATCTCTCCTTGTATTAGAGTATGAAAACATGTCAGCCTGGTTTTCTGTGGTTGAACATTATTAAGATACCACAACATGAAGAAGGTCTACGCATCTGCAGAAGAACAATCTTTCAGGGCACACTGTATCTCAGTTTCTTTGTTTCCCTGCCTCTCCTCCTCCTCCCTCCATGTCCTAAGAACTGTGTCATAAATTCAGAGTAAGTTTCCCTTTCTTTGAGAACCCCTGTCATAAACAAGTTGGTGGAAAAAGTCTGTTTCCCCTAATTAACTCCCTTTTGACAGTGACTATTTACTGGAACAGGATAGTTATTTAAAAGTACTAATTATTGCCAAATATTTTATATTTGGCAAATATTTTAGAAACCTAATTCTCCACATATCATTTTTATGTAACAGGTCAACTTGTATTTTATTTGGAGCCAAATGCACACGATTTTTCCCTTTTTTAGCTTGGTTACCAAGAAGCCAGGACTAAATTTGACATTTGAGTAACTGTTTAATCAGCTCTGCTTTTTAACACAATAATCTTTTTCTCTACAGGGCTTCTGATCTCTTTCAATTATCCTATATATGCCCGTTATAAAATGTCAATTAAATTTGTATAGTTGAACTCCTTAAATCCTTTCTTGAAGTAGGATTTAGATTATATATCATAAATAGCAAATATAGTAGTCAAATGACCTTACTATACAATTTAAATGTAAAGTGGTTTTCCACATGACAGCAATAGCCTTGAGGGCAACACAACAAAAACTGTGCTAAGGACAAACTATCTTTTTTCCTCTTAAACCTTTAGCAGTGAACTATTCTGAAAGATGGTATTTTTTTCATCTTTTGCCCTGAATGAACTCTTGGAGGACCTGGATGTTCATATCAATTTTTTCTCTTTTTGTTCCTGCCCTCCACTACCATAATATAATTTTAGAATTTGAAAAATAACAATTAAAATTAGCCAAATCCATAACAGAATCCCCCCCCATACTAATTACATAATGGACCACAAAGCTTACCTTCTCACAGGTCTCAGGTGGCAAAACATTTCTGAATATATATGTACATCAACTTCCAGGCATCCATTAATCACTTAAAAAGTTAAGCAGATACAAGTGATGAACAAGTGGAATTTGAAATTAAAACATTTCCATTTATATTAGCACCCCCCAAAATGAAATGCTTACCTATAAATCTAACAAAATATGTACAAGATCTAAATGAGTAAAACTACAAAAATGATGAATGAAATCAAAGAAGAATTAAATAAATAGAGAGATATCTGAAGACTCAATAGTGTCAAGATGTCAGTACTTTCCAATTTAATCTATAGGACAACAGATTGAATCTATAGATTCTGAGCAATCCCAATCAAAACTCCAGTAAGTTATTTTATAGATACTAACTCAGGTAAAAGACTCAGAATAGCCAACTCAATCAATATTGAGTTGAAGAACAAAGTTGGAAGAATGACACTACCTGACTTCAAGACTTACTATAAAGCTATAGCAATCAAGACAGTGTGGTATTGGTAAAAGAACAGACAAATAGATCAATGGAACAGAACAGAGAGTCCAGAAATAGATCCACATAAGTATAGTCAACTGATCTTTAGAGCAAAGATAGTCTTTTCAACAAATGGTGCTAGAACAACTGGACATCGACATGCAAATAAATTAATCTAGTCAAAGACCTTACACCCTTCACAAAAATTAACTCAAAATGGATCACAGACTTAAATGTAAATCACAAAACTATAAAACTCCTAGAAGATAACATTGGGGAAAAACCTAGATGACTTTGGGTATGTTGATGACTTTTTAGATACAACACCAAAGGCATGATCCATGAAAAAAATAATTGATAAAGTGAACTTCATTAAAATTAAAAACTTGTGCTCTGCAAAAGACAATGAGAAGACAAACCACACACTGGGAAGAAATATTTGCAAAAGATACACATATCTGAAAAAGGGCTGTTATCCAAAATATACACAAAAAAATCTTTAATAAACTGAACAAGAAGAAAATGAACAACCTGATTAAAGAAAGGGCAAATTAAATGTGTCCTTTGTTAAATATATCGAGATAATTAAAAATTTTACCCAACTGAACAAATTTTATAGTATTTGTATCTATTTTGGTGTTTTGTCTTTATAGTAAATAAAGTTCTTGAACAAAGAAAAAAAAATGGACCAAAGACCTGAATAGATACCTCATAAAATAAGATATACAGATGGTAAATAATCATAGGAAAAGATGTTCAACATGACATATCATTAGCGAATTGCAAATTAAAACAACAATGAAATACTACTACACATCTATTAGAATGGCCAAAATTCAGAACATTGACACCGCCAAATGCTGATGAGAACAACAGGAACTCTTACTCACTGCTGGTGGGAATGCAAATGGCACAGCCACTTTGAAGGACAGTATGACAGTTCCTTAGAAAACTAAACATACTTTTACCATATGATCCAGTAATCACACTCCTTGGTACTTACCCAAAGGAACTGAAAACTCTGTTTATATAGAAACCTGCATACAGATGTTTATTTCTTTTTAATTTTTAAAAAAGATTTTATTTATTTATTTGTCTGGGAGGGGGTGCACAAGCAGGGGGAGTGGCAGGCAGAGCAAGAAGCAAGCTCCCTGCTGAGCAAGGAGCCCGATGTGGGACTCGATCCCAGGGTCCTGGGGATCATGACCTGAGCCAAAGGCTTAACCAACTGAGCCACACAGATGTCCCCACACAGATGTTTACAGAAGTTTTATTAATAACTGCCAAAACTTGGGAGCAACGAAGATGTTCTTCAGTAGGTGAATGGATAAATAAACTGTGGTATATCTAAACAATGGATTATTATTCAGTGCTAAAAACAAAAGTGCCATCAAGCCACAAAAAGACATGGAAGAAGCTTCAAAAGCTGCAGTAATTAAAACAGTATGATACTGGCATAAAAACAGACATTTAGATTAATGGTACAGAATATAGAGCCCCAAAATAAATCTATGCATATTATGGTTAATTAATTTATGACAAAGGAGTCAAGAATACACCATGGGGAAAGGACAGTCTCTTCAAGAAATAATGCTGGGAAAATTGGACCGCCATATACAAAAGAAGGAAACTGGACCTCTTGTCTTACACCAGACACAAAAATTAATTCAAAATGGATTAAAGACTTCAACATAAGACCTAAAAGCATAAAACTCCTAGAAGAAAACAAAAAGTGGACAGCTCTTTAAAATAGGTCTTGGCAATGATTTTTTTTTTTTGAATCTGATACCAAAAGCAAAAGTAACTAAAGCAAAAATAAACAATTAGGACTATATCAAACTCAAAAGGTTTTGCACAGCAAAGGAAACCATCAACAAAATGAAAAGGCAACCTACTGAATGGGAGAGAATAATTGCAAATCATATATCTGATAAGGAGCCAATATCCAAAATATATAAAGAACTCAACTCAATAGCAAACAATCTGATTAAAAAATGGGCAGAAGATCTGAATGGACATTTTTCTAAAGAAAACACACAGAATGGCCAACAGACATATGAAAAGATGTTCAGCCTCACTAATTATCAGGGAAATGCAAATGAAAACTACAATGAGATATCACTTCACACTCTTTAGAATGGTTATTATCAAAAAGACAAAAGAAATAACAAGGGTTGGTGAGGATGTGGAGAAAAGGAAACCCTTGTACAGTGTTGTGGGAATGTAAGGTGGTGTGACCACTATGGAAAACAGTATGGAGGTTCCTCAAAAAAATTAAAGAGTGAACTACCAACAATTCCTTCTGGGTATTTATCCAAAGAAAACAAAACCACTAATTCGAAAAGATACATGCACCCCCATGTTCTTGCAGCATTGTTCACAATAGCCCAGATACAGACACAACCTAAGTGTCCATTGATGAATGAATGGATAAAGATGTGATATGTGTATATATATCACACACACACACACACAATTGAATATCATTCAGCCATATAAAAGAATGAAATCTTGCCATTTGCAACAACATAGATGGATCTCAGGGACAATATGCTAAGTGAAATAAGTCAGACAAAGGAAGACAAATACTACATGATCTCTCTTTTATGTGTGATCTAAAAAACAAACAAACAAAAACAAAATTAAAAAACCCACCAAGCTCACAGATACAGAGAACAGACTGGTGGATGCAAAAGGAGGGGTGGGGGTTGAAGGGAAGAAATGAGTGAACTGTCCTTTTTTAGTTTAAATAAAGCAATATAAATTTTTAAAAAGTTTAAAAAAGATAAAGAAATGAGCTTTTAAGCCACAAAAAGACATGGAGAAAACTTAAATGCAAATTACTAAGTGACAGAAGCCAATCTGCAAAGATTATATACTATATGATTCCAACTACACAATATTCTGGAAAAGGCAAACTATGGAGACAGTAAAAAGTTCAGTGGTTGTCAGGGCTTGCATGGAGAGAGGGATGAACAGCTGGAGCACAGAGGATTTTTAGAGCAGTGAAACTACTCTCTATACTACCATGGTGGATACATATCATTATACTTTTGTCAAAGTCCATGGAATATACAATACCAAGAGTGAACCCTGATGTAAGCTGTGGATTTTGGGTGATAATGATGTGTCACTGTAGGTTCATGAATTATAAACAAATGTCCCATGCAGGGTGTGGAAGACTGTGTATCAGGAACAGGGTGTATATGGGAACTCTATACTTTACTTTGCTGTGAACCTAAAACTGCTCTAAAAAAGTTTTATTTTTTAAAAAAAGTTAAGCAGACAAATGGGGGAAGAGATTTTAATTACATGAACTTTTCCAATAATTTAGACTTTAGGAAGATCTTCAACTACAGTATGGTATCCATGTCAACTGATAAAGTGATTTTAAAAAAAATCCTATGAGAAAAAAATTCTAAAAGTAGTCCCTAAATAAATCTTGAAATGCCAAATAATTCACACAATGATCACCAGGTAAAAAATTATTTTTCCCTTTATTATCAAGCTCTTAAGCTTTCTCACTCTCCATTATTCCACTCTTCTAGAGATCTGTTCAGCAGCATACTCTCTCAAAACAAACCACTAGATGTCTAAAATCATATTCCGTCAAAGCTTGGGCATTAAGTATGCTTAAGAAAATATTCTCATGAGAGGTGCCTGGGTGACTCAGTTGGTTAAGTGTCCGACTCTTGATTTCAGCTCAGGTCATGATCTCAGGTCATGATCCAGCCCCGTGTCGGGCTCCCTACTGGGCATGGAGCCTGCTTCTCTCTTTCCCTCTCCCTCTGTCCATTCCCCCCGTCCACCTTCAAAAAAAAAAAAATTTTTCATGATATAGTTAATATACCCAAGCCAAGATAATGTAATGAAGCATAACTGCCATTAACAGAATGACAGAAATACGTATTTTAAAGACAAATCAAGATATTCAACAACAATGGGTACTTTATTTTCTGGCTGACTGGTGTGGCAAGTCATATGTATACTGGGATGCATAATGTGTTAAGAGGTATTTATTTAAATGTTTAAAAAGGTGATTTTATTTAACCATTTACCTTTATAATTTGTTTGAGACAAATACACAGATTCAGGAAATACTGCTATCATTTTGAAGAGTGGAGATCAAATGGAGATGCAATGAGGAAAGAAAACCATTTGGACTATCTAAATAAAGGTTCAGTGTAATCTGTGATGGACTGAATTCTCACCAAATTTCTTCAAGAAATAACCAGAATAATCTTAATCTTAGTTAAGATAGCACAGATATAAGGCTCAAAGCTTGCAAAGAAAAGACTAGAAGGATATACAGACGCAATCTCTAACTGGCTATCTCTAGGTAGTAGGATATTAAATGCTTTAATTTTTTTAATTTCCTAGTTTATTTACAATGAACATGTGACATATCTTCTTATATATTTTTTTAAATCAATGCTTTTAGCATTCAAATTAAATGAAGAAAATGTATATAGTAGGAAGGGGTGTTGTTCACTTGGTATTTAAGACAGGACCCTATCTCCCTGGGATATCTGTCCAAAGACAGTCCTATAGTCCCAATTTAGCTCAAGAAGAAACAGCTTGCCATGCTCACACATAATGAAATTTCATTTTTTATGTTATTTTTTTTAAAGTTTATTTTTTTTTAGTACTCTCTACACCCAATGTGGGGGCTCGCATTTACAACCCCAAGATCAAGAGTCACACTTTTGACTGAGCCAGCCAGGTGCCCCTCATTTTTTGTATTATTGAGAAAATTTATGCCATTTAACTGCAAAGATACTAATAAATGAGCTAAAACTGTGGATATGAAGTGAGGAATAATACTTGAGAGGCATATGATCATCCAAGAATACAGATAGGAAACAGATGAAATATGCAGCCATGCTCTAACCAACATCCATTATTCAGCATAAAATGATCCTAAAAGCACCCTTGAAAAGTCAGAATTACTGAAAAATGCAAAACACCTTGGCGTACAACAGTGCAACCTGTTTTGTCTTCTGCAGCAATATCTTAGAAAGTCATAAATTCAAAATGTCTCCATCCAATGAACAAGGTAAGTGATCCAAACGACATGCTCTACTACACATTTTCAAAAGCAAGACATCAAAACCACACAACACTGAAAAGAAACTGTTATGATAACTGATTTGAAAAAAAGTTTTGAAGTTTGAAAATTAAAACACACTATAAAGACAAAAATTTTGAAATGAATTTAGGAAAGACTAGCTGCTTCAAATTTGATTTATAAAGAGTTTTCGAGGCAGACAGCCAAGTTACACTAAATATATATCTAAACATTCATGAATAAGATTTGCTAGGAAAAGCAGCTCATTTACCATAGAAAGTAGCTTTGTAACTTCAGAGTTAGCTCAGAATTAGTCTCCAAAGAATCATCAACAGCAAAATTGCAAAAATTATAAAAAATCCTTAATGATTTTCAAACATGGAGCACAAGGTATGTTGTGCAGAGAATTTTTTTTTGTGCAGAGACTTTATGTAGCATGTTTAGAAGCGTTTCCGTCAAAAATAAAGCAAAAAAAAGTTTCTTGAATTTAAGTAACTTGAATTTAAATAAGCAAGTTTCTGTACTTAAAGTACTGGTTTTCATTTGTACAGAAAAATTATACATTCACTGTCCACTTTGTAACCATAGGGTAAAATTACTACTGAGCAATGACTAATAAAGGACATTAATACTTAGAAATGGGACAATGGATTCTCCCAATGAAAATAAAATGTTCCTAAATACAAGTCTGAACATTAAATCATGATTTCTAGATTTAGAGAGAACCTAAAAAAAGAAAAAGGGTATTACAGGTTAAGAGTTAGGTGTTTTCTGTCTGCTTTTGTGGTGAGTAGGTACTTCCTAAAAAGGTTCACATGGGGGGTACCTGGGTGGCTCAGTGGGTAAAGTGTCTGACTCTTGGTTTAGGCTCAAGGCATGATCTCAGGGTCCTGGGATCAAGCTCAGCATCAGGCTCTGTGCTCAGCACTGAGTCTGCTTGTCCCTCTCTTTCTACTCCTCCCCCGGCTCCCTCTCAAATAAATAAAATCTTAAAAAAAAAAGGTCCACATGGCACTAGAGTAAAAAGAATTAGCATGTATGGTAGCCACTATGCCACACATGACTACTCCGAATTGAGACGTATTTTAAAGGTATGTATGCACTGGATTTTAAAGATTTGGTACAAAGAGAATGGCAAAGTATCTCATTAATAAAGTTGAAATAATTTATTAAAATTAATATTAGTTTTTTATGCCTTTTAAAAAGTAAAAAACCTGATTTTGTCTTTTGCATCTTACTAGAAAAGGTAAAATTTTATCTGTGGTTCATATTATACTTCTATTGGATTGTGCTGATCTAAGCCAGTGCAAGGCAAAAATGCTTTTAAGTTAACATGACTCTGTCAGAGAAGGCAGTCTGCACAATGGTTAGGAAAGGGAGGTTGCCCTGTCTGAAATCTGTATTCAAATGTTGATTCTGGCACTGACTACCTGTGTGACCTTGGGCAAATTATTTCACCTTCCTGAGTCTGTTTCTTCATCTCGTAAATAATACAGATGGTTCAAGAGCTGTCTCTTCTATGAAGAATGTTTAATGTGAATTAGCTTATGTGCAATTGGTGAATAGGGGAAAGATGTTATATCCTATGCAGTTTTTTCCCAGCATGTTAAAGGTTTAGCGAGATCAGAAGTGGTCTTTCTACAATTACAAAGGCCTCAGCCATATGTAAAGACCTTAATGACAAAACCTGAAAATTCCCCAGTAGTTCCTTTGGTTTAAGAAGCTGAGGGTTAGTGGCTTCAAGTATCCCTGCATTTTTCACGACATCAAGCAATCTGGAAAGCTGT
Source organism: Eumetopias jubatus (assembly GCF_037043125.1). Classification (NCBI taxonomy): domain Eukaryota; kingdom Metazoa; phylum Chordata; class Mammalia; order Carnivora; family Otariidae; genus Eumetopias; species Eumetopias jubatus. Next base: position 155,867,648 of record NW_028274807.1, on the reverse strand, counting down.
CAGTGCAGATAAAAAAGCTGGAGACTTCCACATGTCTTGTTTTGAGTGGTGTGTACTTTTTCTTCACAAACCCTGTTATTTTAGTGTATTATCCTGCAGAATGTCAGGATTTCCAATAACGTGTATATGTCATTACAGCAGAAACACCTGTATAATATGTACTGTCACCCCAAACTGCCCTTTAATTCAAAATTAAAAACTTTTCATTAGCTGAGAGAATACTTGGAGCTAACACTATGCTATAGTCTGCTAGACAGAAGTAGTTTAGTCATGGGCGCCTGGGTGGCTGTCGTTAAGCGGCTGCCTTTGGCTCAGGTCATGATCCCGGGGTCCTGGGATTGAGCCCCATGTTGGGCTCTCTGCTCAGCGGGAAGCCTGCTTCTCCCTCTCCCACTCCCCCTGCTTGTGTTCCTTCTCTCGCTGTGTCTCTGTCAAATAAATAAGTAAAATCTTTAAAAAAAAAAAAGTAGTTTAGTCATAAACTTTATTGTAGAAAATGTCAATTCAGTAAGTATTTTATTGACCTTTGTCTTTATCAAAAGGGAAGAATTACAATTCTAACACTAGCAACAAAGACTAACAAATTTAATACAAATGCAACAACAATAAATACAGGTATCATCGTTTGTCTAGTCACCGGACTAGACTGAAGTTATCTGTACTGTGTGTTTAAGAGAAAATGTTGAAAGACACATATAAAATGCTGGAAATATTCATTACAGTCTATTTCTAAAAGCTGAAATGTAATCTAGAATATTATAATTATTTTTTAGCTCTCTGGATATGGAATCCCACATCAGACTTTTTTTTTAAAAAGATTTTATTTATTTATTTGAGAGAGAGCAAGAGCAGTGGGAGGGGCAGAGGGAGAAGCAGACTCCCCACTGAGCAGTGAGCCCCACACAGGACTCAATCCCAGGACCCCAGGACCCCAGGACCATGACCTGAGCCAAAGGCAGACACTTAACCAACTGAACCACCCAGGCGCCGCCCCCTGCTACCCCCCTGCATTAGACTTTTCTACATGTTTTAAGGAGTATGTTATGTGTAAAAAGTAGGGGCTGTCTAGGATTTTTGTGAAACTTAAATATAATAATGTACATAAGGGAATTAGCAACATCTGGCAAACAGAAAATTCATATAAGTGCAACTATTATTATTATACAATTCAGGGTGTATAAAATTCTGCAGAATTCCTTTTAACCCCTCCTAATAAGGGCTTACATATAGGTAGAACATTATTTGTTTTTTTAAAGATTTTATTTATTTGACAGAGAGAGAGAGAGCACAAGTAGGCAGATAGGCAGGCAGAGGTAGGCTCTCCGCTGAGCAGGGAGTCCAACATGGGGCTCGATCCCAGGACCCCAGGATCATGACCTGAGCCAAAGAGAGCAGCGTAACCGACTGAGCCACCCAGGCGCCCCAGAACATGTATTTAAACACAATATTTTGGGTACCTGGGTGGCTCAGTTGGTTGGGCGACTGCCTTCGGCTCAGGTCATGATCCTGGAGTCCCGGGATCGAGTCCCCCACCAGGCTCCCTGCTCGGCGGGGAGTCTGCTTCTCCCTCTGACCCTCTTCCCTCTCGTGCTCTCTGGCTCTCATTCTCTCTCTCTCAAATAAATAAATAAAATCTTTAAAAAAAAATTAAAAAAATAAACACAATATTTTATCCAAAAACAAATTTCATAATTGGAAAACTCAGAATTATCACAATAAGGGTGTGTGAAAGTCTTAAAAAAGACAATGCAAAGACTATATACAAGTAAAAAATTACAAATGAATGATTTAATTTCATAAACTTTAGGGAAAAAACTAAATCTATCCAAACAAATAAATATGGCTGTTTATTTTTGTTATTCAAAGACAAAAAGAAAGTTAGCACTTGCTAAGTAATAAAAATAAAACAAGATTCAAAGACAAAAAGAAAGTTAGCACTTGCTAAGTAATAAAAAAAACAAGTTTTCACAGTAGTACTTCTCTTCAAAAAAAGAGAACTTAACTTGGGGCACCTGGGTGGCTCAGTTGTTAAGCTTCTGCCTTTGGCTCAGGTCATGATCCCAGGGTCCTGGGATAGAGCTCCACGTTGGGCTCCCTGCTCAGCGGGAAGCCTGCTTCTCTCTCCCACTCCCACTCCCCCCTGCTAGTGTTCTCTCTCTCGCTGTGTCTGTCAAAAAAATAAATAAAATCTTAAAAAAAAGAGAACTTAACTGGAAATAATAAAATTATATTGTGCTGTGGGAATTGCCTTTTTAATGAATTAATAAAGTGGTTTTCTCAACTGGGAGGAGGAGACAACATGAGAGGAAATGGAACTTCTTTTCCTTTTGCCAACAATCCCCCCTTCTCCCCACCAATGGTGGCTAACTCATATTTCTATAGGAAAAAGCCTATGTACATAAAAAAATTCATTTAATTCTGATATACACTCAACAAAATTATTATTCTAAGATGATCGTTTCCTATTTAAATCAAAAATATTTTTTCTGGTTCTGCTGAAGTACCAGGTAGGAAATGTGTGGTTTCCCCTTGGAGTCCTATGAGTTTTTTTTAAGCATTTCCTTTAAGTTTTCCTTGAAGAGTGGGCTCAGACAACTAAGTGACAGGGAAAGTATGATGGGATCAGGATCCTTTTGGACAGGTAGGGATTAGGGAAGAAACAAAATAAAAAGAAACAGGAAACATCCTTTAGGGCAGTAGTTGTCAAAGGGGAACAGAATCTCTGGGAACTTAGAAATGCAAATGACCAGGCCTGCCCCAGTCCTGCAGAATCTAACTGGGTGGGGCCCAGCAATCTGTTTTAACATGCCTTTGGGATTCTGATGCACACTTAAGTTTAGGGAACCCTTATTTCATCATTTTACAGGATTAAGGTGTCAGAAAACTTTCAAATTTTAATTCATTAAACATGCTTCTTTAACAAACTTAGGGAAATATCTCTGGATACTCAATTGTATGTGAAAAATCAAATAATTTTAAGTTTCGTTTGAACTAGTTCTTTTGTTTTCTGTATGGTTTACCCACTTCTTGAGCTTAAAAAAAATTCTAAGTGGAAACAAGGTTAAACCTCAGCCCTCTGGTAGGCATGGCTGCTTGCCTTTTCATGTGGCTGCTTGGGTCAGTCCTTGTCTCTGCAAGACCAAGAACCCAACTTCATCACTCTAGCCAGAAATACACAGGCCTCAGGGAAAACAAAATCATAAGGGGCCTGACTAATAACTGCCCAATGTTAAATTTACCATGTGAAATGTGATTGCCAACAAGACGACTTAGATCTGTTTCTTTCCCTTATAGGACTTAGCTACCCTGAAAGTCAAAATGACTTTTAGCAGACTGAAAACCCACTGCTTCAGAGTTGGGTGCTCCCACTTGCTAGTGAGAAACAGTCTGAAAGCCTGGGGCACCCAGGTCAACTGCAGGGTTCTTGTCTTCAGACAAATTTTTACATGGGTGGTTCTTAAACAAATTCCATGTAGCCTACTATTCCATTTGGAAAAGGCCTCAGGCATGCTATAAAATAACTAACTCTTCAGGGAGGCACTCTGGGTCCTTAATTCACCTAATTTATCAACAGGCATTTGCCAAGTTCTTATGTGCCAGGCTCTGTGCAAAGTACCGGGAATAAAAAAACACTAAGCCAATCCCACTTGTCCAAAAATTTAGTTTAGGAAAGATGGAGGGAATGGAAAAATAAGGGTAATTATAAAATATAGTTAATAATACAGCCATGCACTGAGCATTATGGGGGGGGAGGGGGATTTGGAAGGTCTTTTCCAAGGAGATAGAGAACTCTGGATTGAGGCTGGAAGATGAGGAAGGTCACAATTCATTTACAAACCATCTTAAATGGCCACTGTCATCCACTTAATAGGGATATTAGCTTTTACTTCATAAAGTGAAAATATCTGATTTTAACCTAAACTCTGTGCTGAGGCATTAAATCTATGCAGTTTCAGATCAAATCTAGGAGAAAGAGGTATCTAATTTGTGGAAAAGCCAAATTATGGGCTGTTTAAAGAAAAACGATTTTGCTTACCTCTGATAGATACAGAAATAGTAACAGTGTTTTTTTTATTTTATTTTTTTTTAAAGATTCTATTTATTTGAGAGAGAGAGAATGAGAGCCAGAGAGCACGAGAGGGAAGAGGGTCAGAGGGAGAAGCAGACTCCCCGCCGAGCAGGGAGCCAGCAGGGAGCCCGATGTTGGACTCCTCGATCCCAGGGCTCCAGGATCATGACCTGAGCCGAAGGCAGTTGCTTAACCAACTGAGCCACCCAGGCGCCCAGTAACAGTGTTTGTTAAATAAAGGTTCTAGGATTGGTCTTCAGCCATTTGGCATAATTTTTATTTGAAAATAACTTATTTTAACAAAGTTTAATATCCTCAGGCTACTCTCATTTAAACTGTGACTTATCTTAGTAACTATACTGCAAGGTTTTTAAAAGCAGTTTGTTCCGTCAAGGAGAAATAAAAGCAGGCAATTTTTCATTGCTTTTCAGTTGACTACTCAGGGAAGCGAAAATGACAAAGAAAAAGCAAAGCAGAAGTCCTATTAAATAAATTAATAAATTATGGCAACAGCAAAGTACCTGTAGGTTCTTTAAGCTTCCGTCCTAAATCTTTAGCTATGAGGTTTGAATCACAACACTTCTATGATAAAAGTAAGGACTTCGGGTAAACATTATAGTCGGAAACAAACTTAAACCGACTTTGGTTTCTCATTTCAAAACAAGTTAAAACAGATGCGGTGCGTATACTCCGGGCCCTGGAATCGCTTCAGTTCAGAAGTTATCATGTCGACCTAAGGTGACTCCGCAAGCCAACCGCCCGGACCCCTCCTTCCGCGATGAGCAGCCCGACAGCACCACTGGACGCCCTCCCCTCCCGCTCCTTACAGTTCCGGCCAGCGTCTGCCGCGTGGTATGCCTCGGACCTGCTCCACCTCCCACCCCGTCAGGAGGAAGGATCGTCACTCCCGCCGGGCTGTGCGGGGACGCATGCGCACCGGGGCGCCAGCCCTGCCAACTGGAGAGAGCCGCAGGGCCCGGCGTTCCCACCTGCATTCGACCCACTCCACTGGACCAGCTGACGGGTTCCTACAGGCAGTGATCGCTGAGCCCCCGCCCCTGAAATCCCAGTCGGGCGCGCACCGCTCGCGCGTCCCACCGGCACCGGCCGCGGCGGGTCGCTCGGGGTGAGGCCGGCGCGCTGCTGGCGCCGAGCTTGCGCTCTCATTGGCCGACGCGTACCCGGACTTCCTCCCTGAGCGCCTGCGCGCAGCCGGACGCGGGGGAAACCCCTAGCGGGCCCCCGGTAACCCGGCTGTCGTCCCCGCTTCCCTGAAGCCCTTGCTCCTAAGCCTTCTTACCGACCGGCCGGGAGGGGGCTCCGCGGAAAGCTTTGGGAGACGCGAATGATCACTCCGAGACGTAACGGGCTAGGCCGGCGGGCGTCGGAAAATGACTAGGGGGCAGGTGGCGGGGCCTGACCGGAACGGGGTGGACAGGGCGGGGAGCAGAGGGTGACCGAGCACGCGCCGGAGCCTGGAGTAGGGGGGGACGCGCGCATGCGCCGGGCCGCCCCGCGTCTCCCAGCCCTGGCGTCCAGGGAGGGGGTGAGGCTGGCCTTGCGAATCGTCCGCGGCGCTTTCGGAGCTGAAGCCTTAGGTCGGCTCTCAGTTGAGAGCACCAGATTTTAAAGGTCTTATTGAAGTATGCCCTTTAGCATTCCTTACAGAAATATAGCTAATTCCTAAACGTTTTTCTCCAGTTCACATTTTTTGACTTCGGTCCCTTCGAGATCTTGCTATTTTCAAACCGTAAACATTCCCTCCGCCCCCTTTTTTTGGGTTTTAGCTTTACTTTGCTCTTGTGGCTTTGATTATCCCAAGGAACGGCCACAAATGAAATTAGGCATATGCACCAACCAATCTTTTCCCTACCTTTTGGCACTGTTGAGAGAGGAAAAATAAAAGGAAGGAAGGAAGGAAAGCCGCCTCCATTTGTTCCTCCTCCCTAAAGGCTCTTGCTCCTGACAATTTGGTCACTTGTGATCAATTCCATCCAATCCCATTTTTCCCCCCAGAAGCTTAATTTACCATCTTTCGCATTTTAGTCTTTCCAAATGCCTCTTGGCCACCAGCGTCTAAATGGTCTCATATTTCTTTAACCCCTTTCTTTGGTTTTCAGTTTCCATCTATAGGAAGGGCTAATTTATAAGTGTCCTCAAAGGCGCCTCAAACTGATGCTAGTAATCTCCAAACCTATTTTCTAGGTGCCGCATTTAAGTAATGGCAGTTATTGTCACTGGGTTTCTTCATACTAGAGAAGTGAGCTTTTTTTTTACCTTTTCTCTGCTTCACTTTCCATATCTCGTTCTGATAGTATTCATTTCACATTTCATATGATAATAGGCATTTTGCTAAGTGCTAGGATTTAATTTTTTAGTCTTGGGAGGGTATACTTATTCCAGTGATGCTATTACCACATTTTGAGAACTTTAAGAAATACTTTAAGTCCCCTTAGTCACGACTTACTCTTTTATTACTCACCTTATTCAGACTTTTTCTCTAAATGATTTTAAATTATGTTTTAAAGTATCAAATCAAGAATTGAGAATGATCACCTTGGATAGTGCTACAGATCCGGAGAAGGACTTGAGAAAAGGAGTTTTAACTTCCTAAGGTGGTTGGGAACAGTCCTTGTTAGGGTATTTAGGTTGTGGTATATTTGTTTAAAATAGTTTTCTTTAGTAATACCTAATGTAACAAATTACAAATTTCCAAAATACATATATTCTAAGGTACACTAAAGGAAAATTATTCGACAGTAATTTAAAATTGTTTGGTATAACTCAGAAGGTGCTCTAGAATTTTAGTATTTGAATCATTTTTCAATAGTATTTATTATTCTAGATTGCAGATATAAAACTGGATTTAGACTCTGTACTGTGTATAAACTTATTTCATTCCCCTAAAGGTTTATCTGAAAACCCCAGTTACCTGCTCACCTACTTTCCCTTTTAGGCCTTACTCTTATTAAATGCTGTACAATATTCAGTTTGTGATTTTCCACTGTTTAGATTTCAGAATAAATAGGAATTAACCATACTTAGGCTTACCTAAGGTAAAGAGAAGTCAAAAAGTAATTTGAAAAAATCACTTTTCAGTGTGGATAAAACCATTTGCATACTTTAATCTAAATTTTTAGTGTTTGGAAACTGTTAACTTATTATAAACCAATAAAAGGTAAAAGGTGAATATAGTGAAAACTTTTTATTGCCTTTTTTTTCAACAATGATTACTTGAACTTAAAAAAAAAAAGCCTTTATTAACTAATGGTTACTGAAAAGCCAAACCTTTCCAGCCCACTTCATATTCTCTTTCAACCATTTCAGGGCAGAACAATGTTCCAAACTATAAACCTGTTCCTTATTAACATTGACGGTCATGTGCTTAATGAAGAGCTTTGGATCCGATATACGAGCAGCCATAATTAATCTTTCCACTGCGGCTTGATAATCATCCTTGCTCCGAGATTTGTTTTCTTCACATCTACAAATTGAACAACTCACAAAGTCAGAAACTAGTTTCTTCAAAAGAGTCATTTACATTTACTGGTACTAAGCTATGAGTCTTTCTACTGTATTTTTCTGACAGTGGCTTTCAAATTTTTTTGAACATTTTATACTGTGACCCAGTATATACCCTCATACATAAAGATGGAAGTTTCACAAAACAAGAACTTACCCTTAAGACAATGTACCCTATTTTCTACTGTCTTTTATTTTTTTTTAAAGATTTTATTTACTTATTTGACAGAGAGCAAGCACAAGCAGGGGGTGGATCAGGCAGAGGGAGAGGCAGGCTACCTGTTGAGCAGGGAGCCCCATGTGGGACTCCTTCTGGGATCATGACCTCAGCTGAAAGCAGTTGCTTAACTGAGCCACCTAGGCTCCCTTTTATTTTTTTAATAATGTGGTTGTAGGGGTGCCTGAGTGGCACAGTTGGTTAATCTTCTTACTCTTGGTTTCAGGCCCTGATCTCAGGGTTGTGAGATCAAGCCCATTCCCACATTTCACTCTGCACTCAGCAGAGTCTGCTTAAGACTTTCTTTCTTCCTTTTGCCCCTCCCCTATATGTGCTTCCTCTCTCTTTCTCAAATAAATAAACAAATCTTTAAAAAAACAATGTGGTTGCAATTCCCTAAATTGATTTCATCACACAAATGCACTACAACCCACAGTTTGAAAACCACTGATCTGGAACACAGCTAATAACCTCTCTTTGTATTCTGAAAGTTGATAACTGCATAACTATTCACTGTAATGTATACAAGAATACTGAATTTAATCAAATTTGGAGTTACTAACAGTCACATGTCTTACCTTGATATTAGCTATTTTTAATTATAAGCATATACTTAACAGGTAGCTAACGTTTGGTAACAGAATTGTAGCTATATACTTTTACTAAATTTCCAGTTTTTTTTTTTTAGTCTTAAGATTCTTCACAAAGTGCTAGTTACTTTTCTAATAACTTTTCTACTACTCTCCAAATTTCATAAAATTCATAAAATTCTTATGACTGTTTATCCTAAGGGATAGGGAGTGGGAAGTATTTAAAATAGAGATGTGGCTGTTATATTAGGCATCAGTTGTTTGTGTTCACTGTATCCTGCTCCTGGCACCTGTAGGGCCCAACAGCAGGGTGCGAGAATGAGTCTACTTGCATTAATACCTTAGTGTGATGCACAGAGTGGTGCGAGTGAGAACTTCAGCTTGGTCACCAAGGGGTCACAGAGTTGTCACAGAGGTCACAGAGAAGGACTGGCAGGTGCCTTCTACTACATTCTGGCTTAGTGGTGCCTAAAATCTGGTAGACTGGGCATATGCCAACTAGGTGCAGTTTTTGAAAGTCTAAAGATGAATAAAATTCTCTCTGAGAGAGGTTAGTGTAACAAGGCAGGTCTTAGTATGATAATAGAGAAAATAATATTGTTTGGGACAAAGTTAAAGATTTAGGCATGTCACTAGTTATGCACTGAGGTCACAAATGCCCCCAAAATTCAACAATGAATAAAAAGGCTGCATATATATGGGGCATGGAAAGCTATGAGAAAATCAGACCCTCCTCAGGAAGTTGGGGAGCCCAAATGCCTCATGCCACTTACAGTGCACAGAAGTAAACAAGGAGGCCCTCAGAAAAGAACAGAGCTACTAAAAAAAAAAAAAAAAAAAAGCTAATTGTAGTGGGTTTTTAAAAAATTGTGGACCTAAAATAAATTATTTCCTGGGGTGCCTGGGTGGCTCAGTTGGTTAAATGTCTGACTCTTGACCTCAGCTCAGGTCTTGATCTCAGGGTTGTGAATTCAAGCCCAGCGTGGAAACTACTTAAAAAAAATTATTTTCTGATTTTCTTCCCTTTAAGTATGGGCTAGGTTAGATGACTCACTATCACACATGGAATTAGGCAGAAATGACAGCATGTACCTTTGGACACTGGTTATTAGATGACAATTCTTCCTGGGTCTCTGCATTTCTAGAAGTTTTGAGAGCAGAGACACTGACTACCTCTTGTTCTGCATTTCAAGGATGTTTATATAGTGGACCACCTTGAAAGACAAAGATAGGGTCTTCTAGAGCAAAGGGTAGGTTTGCTTATAGCCTTACAAGATGGAGATGGTATTTCCATTCAAAGCAACAGGGCAAGGCATGCTTATCATTCACTGTAACAGATTTAGGTCCCCTAGAGTTCAAGATTACTCTTCTATAACAGAACCCCAGTGTATGTGCAGGTATCCAGCTGGGCCCATCTGTGGGACTTGGGGAGCAGAACAAGAGATACAAATATGCAGATAATTATACTGCTTGCTGTACTATAAATAATAACATCTTCTGTCTCCAATGCAAGAATCTTGTGTCTTAGAGGCACCTGGGTGGCTCAGTTGATTAAGCGACTGCCTTCCGCTTGGGTCATGATCCCAGGGTCCTGGGATCGAGCCCCGCATCGGGCTCCCCGCTCAGCGGAGAGCCTATTTCTCCCTCTCCCTCTGCCTGCCACTCCCCCTGCTTGTGCTCTCTCTGTGTCAAATAAATAAAATCTTAAAAAAAAGAATCTTGCGTCTTATGCTAGGATCTAGGAAGCCGTGTCAGATTGACTGGTAGCCTGCAAACGGTGAAATTGAGAGCCTTCACAGTTCTTGATATAGGTCATAAAAGGCACTGTAGCTTCCTCCTTGCCTTTTCTCTCTTGGATCACTCACTCAGAGAAGTTAGCTGTCTGTCATGAAAACACTCAAGGACCTGAGGATTCTTGGCAACAGGTATGTTAGTGAGCCATCTAGAAAATGGATCCTCCAGCCTCAGTCAAACCATCAGGTAGGTGACCTCAACTCCTGACCAACTCAGAGATCCTGAGCCAGAACCATACTGCTAAGCTACTCCAAAATTCCTGACCCACAGAAACTAAAATAATATTTGCTGTTTTAAGCTGTTTGGAGATAATTTATATGCAGTAATAGATACCTGATAGGATATCCAATCTGATGATATGGTTTATAATACCAATAAACTGAAGCAAAATTCTTGTCAAGAAACTCTAAAACAGGAAACCCATGAGATCTTTATTAGTTTTCTGTATAGGCTGATAAGAAATTTGAGTGGTATAAGCCTACATTCTGGGACTTTGAACAAAATTATTTGAAGAGATACCAGTCTGGTCCAACAGCTACATTATAATATTATGCATTTATAACAACATTTTAAAATCTAGAAATTAGGCTGATAGCTTTATTTTCAACAGAATTCTTTACTGAGCCAAATAAACTATTACATATTTCCCTTTTAGACCTGGTTTTTAGATCTTTTGTGTTGACCAGAAAGATAAGTAACTTTTAGATACCTATCTAAAAACTATCCGTACACAAGAAAGACATACTTAAAGAGGGTCCATTTCTTTGAACATCTGACAGCATCTTTGAAGTTGCTAATGTGTTTATTAAATGCTACCAGCTTGTTTGGTTTTAAGTCTCAAACAGGTCAAATTTTTCTTTTTTTTTTTTTTTTAAACTTTGTTCTTTTTTTTTTAAAGATTTTATTTATTTATTTGAGAGAGACTGAGAGATAGAGAGCACGAGAGGGAAGAGGGTCAGAGGGAGAAGCAGACTCCCTGCTGAGCAGGGAGCCCGATGTGGGACTTGATCCCGGGACTCCAGGATCATGACCTGAGCCGAAGGCAGTCGCTTAACCAACTGAGCCACCCAGGCGCCCTCAAATCCTTTTTCAATTTAAATGTTACCAATGTTCGTAAATACATACATATACTAGTGTGTATATTATCAAAGTTTGTAAATATATACATATACTAGTGTGTAAATACATACACTAGTGTAAATACATATACTAGTATGTATGTATATGTACATATATATGTATATATGTGTGTATATATAAAGTATGCATAAAAATATATATAATATTTATTATAAAATGTAAGATACATAAAAACATTTACATCCTAGGTCAGGTGTATGGAGCCATGATCTACTTTTAGCATGCAGTTAGAAATTACCAACCTTTTCAAAACTATCTGCAGTATCTGTGTAGAAGTTCCAGGACTCTGAATACTACTAGCATTAGATACTAGGAAGATTTCAATAGCTAAAAGCATTTCAATCTCAGATAAATAAGAAGGAATCAGTAGAAGTTTTCGGTATAAATTTCCCTCCAACGGTGGGTAGCAACCCAATGAAAGGGCACCTGGAAATCAAATAATAGATCAAACTTTACAAAACCCCAACAGGTGAAAAGTTAGACTTCCACAGGTGATAATTACTTACATTACAGAATGATTCTTCACATCAGTAGGTTTATTATACAAATTATATGGTGGTGAGCTTATCCTAGTACATTTGATATTATTCTTTGTAAAATACTTCTGAAACATTAAATATGAAGAAATAGATCTTAAAAACTCTCCTAAAAACTACTTTTGAGCCTCATTGTGGCAACTGCCCATTTATTTCAAGCCATAGTCAACACAACATAATTTCAGAATTTAACTGAAAAGACCAGAATAGTGCCTTGGGTTTTGTTTAAATGGGATCTGGTCTAATAGCAACTACATATATTGTAATTATTGCCTATCCTGAATTATGAATCCAAAATGTAGAAAAAAAGTAGAAACTATAATTTGAAGATTTTTCTGTCACCCAGATATACTATTTTTGAGCATTTATTTATGTGCTGTTATAGTTTGCATAATAAACATTTACTGTTCGACTCTATGTCTGACATTGAGCTAAGCATTATTTAGATATAAAAATAAATAAAATACGTATCTTTCCTGTAGGTGCTCAGTGTGTTGTAGGTGCTCAGTGTGTTGTAGGTGTTCACCAATTCATGTTCTAAAAATTTTACTTTTCAAAAGAAGAGATTTAATTTTTAAACTATTTAGGTGCTTATTACAAATGATATGTAGGGAAATCCCCTTAAGTTCTAAGACATCCAACCTGTATATAGACAATATTATACTGTCATGTTTTACTGAAACCAATTTAAATCTGTATGTAAAATTTGTTTAAAATGTTTTGTTAAGATAAATTCTTTAAGAAATCTAATGTGGATGATGATGGTTAATCTTTGAGGACTTACTATGTGCTAGGAACCTGTGTTAAACACATAGGTTTTACCTAATTTTAACTGACAGTTTACTACTTTTGAAATCAGGTACAGTGACTCCCACATTATAGGTGAAGGGGCTTTGGGAATCACCCCAGCCTTCTGACCCCACAGATTTTGGATTCCTAAATACTAGGTAGTCCCACCTCCCTAGGTCACTTCTAGGACTAACACTATAACTCATTAACCTTCCTAGCTATTGATAAGTATAATTTACATATATTCTTGTTTTACTTTGCTGACCAGATGAGGAAAACAAAAAATAACAAATTGAATAGAAATTTACTATCATTAACTTTTTTCCCCTAAAAGCAAATATGAAAAGAAAAATATTCCCATTTGGTTTTAGGGGGAAAACATAATGGAAAGACACACTAATAACATCTCCCTTCCTGACTTTCCGGCTCTGAGAGAAATTCAGTATTTTTAGGACTAGTGAGAGCAAATCAGCAGCATCAGGAAGGCAAATTTACTGTCCCTGGACAGTTTCCTTTTGATTAGTTTGAAAACAAAAAGCAAAGCCAAGCCATAAAGAAAGTGAAAGACAATTCACAGAGTGGAGGAAAAAAAAATCGAAATTCATGTATTTGACATGGGACTCGCACTCAGGGCGTGTATGTATCTGTATGTGTATTATGTGTGTACTCTTACAACAATAAAACCAATTTAAAAATGTACAAAGAGGGCGCCTGGGTGGCTCAGTTGGTTAAGCGACTGCCTTCGGCTCAGGTCATGAACCTAGAGTCCCGGGATCAAGTCCCGCATCAGGCTCCCTGCTCAGCGAGGAGCCTGCTTTTCCCTCTAACCCTCCCCCCTCTCATGTACTCTCTCTCTCATTCTCACTCTCTCAAAATAAATAAATAAATCTTTAAAAAAATAATAAAAAAATAAAAAAATAAAAATGTACAAAGAAAAAAAATGGGTAAAGGATTTCTCCACAGAAGATATATAAATGGCCAATAAGCACACGAAAAGGTAGGTGTTCAACATCATTAGTCATTAGGATTATGCAAAATCAAAACCACAATGAAATATCACTTTATATCGACCAAGAAACCTAAAATAAAAACCACAGTGTAATAAGTGTTGGTGAAGAAATGAAGAAAATGGAAATCTCAAACTTGAGTGGTGGGTATATAAACATAAAATGATGCAGATTCTTTGGGAAAATAGATTGGCAGTTTCTCAAAATAGTAAAACCATAGATTTACCATATGAGCCAGCAATTCTGCTCTCAAGAGAAATAAAAATATATCTCCACACAAAAATTTGTATGTGAATGTTTGCACAGTGTTATTAATAATAACCAAAAAGTGGAAACCACTCAACTGTCCATCAAAGGATGGATGGATAAATAAATTCCATACAATGGAATATTATTCAGCAATAAAAAGGAATAAAGTATTGATACATGCTACAACATGGATGAACCTTGAAAATATTATGCTAAGTGTAAGAAGCTAGTCATAAAAAACTACATACTGAATTATTTCACTTACGTGAAATGCCCAGAATGTGCAAATCCACAGAAATAGAGTAGATTACTCGTCTAGGGCTGGGTCAGCAGGAGGCATCTAGGGAATGCTAATGTGTTTAGGGTTTCTTTTTCTGGTGGTGCTGAAGATGTTCTAAAATTAGACTGTGATGATGGCTGCACAATTCTGTGAGTATAATAAAAACTAATGCACTGTCCACTTTAAATGGGTGAATTTTATGGTATGTGAAGTTATTTCAATAAAGCTGTATAAAATAATAAAAAAAAGAAGCAAAACAAAGGCATTGGCACCACAGTCTTAACAGTGTCTTGATGAAAAAGCCATCTGCCCAGAATCAAGTACTATTAGATTGATTATAAGGCACTGAAAGGCTTTTTAGAGTGGTAACTATGTGTGAAGATAAATCTAAAGAAAGATCCAGTGATATTTTAAATGTCAACACTGTCAGGAAATAAGATGTTTTGAAGACTGATCAATGATTGTAAATTACTCATATCATTCTATAACTCAGGTACATTTAAAAGAAAAAAACAGAGACACCTGGGTGGCTCAGTCGGTTAAGCATCTGCCTTTGGTTCAGGTCATGATCCTGGGGTCCTGGGATCGAGCCCGACATCTGGCTCCCTGCTCGGGAGCAGGGAGTCTGCTTCTCCCTCTCCCTCTGCCTCTGCCCCTCCCCCTGCTTGCCCACTCTCTCTCTTTTTATAAATAAATAAAATCTTAAAAAAAAAATACTCTGTCCTATACCTCACCTACATAAGTCCCAGAAGTTCACTGCATATGAAACTAGGCATAGGTGTGTTTAGATAAGAGGAAAAGTGCTAGTAAAAAAGGTACTGAATTGTACTAGGCATGAATTGTTTTAACACTACTTAAAAAGAAAAACTCTAAAAATAAATTATGATTAGGACTGGAAGAATTTGGGGGGAAAATGGGGAATGACTGCTAATGAATGGATATGGGGTTTCTTTTTGGCATGATGAAAATGTTCTAAATGAACTGTGGTGATGGCTGCACAACTGTGAATAACTTACCACCACTATAAATGGGTGAACTGTAATGGTATTTGAGTTGTATCTCAATAAAGCTGTTAATAAAAAATTCTACAAGTTTAAGTTTAGCTGCTTTAACACAAAATCTTATTTCCAACTAAAAAACAGATATTCATAGAAATCTCATTGAAATGTTTCCAAGTTTAGGTTTTGTTCCTGTCGCATATAAACACCTCTAATTGTTCAATTTGGGGAACATGCCATTATTAACAATTATTTGGAAAATAAACAACCCCATTAACATTGATTCTAAAAACTAAAATCAAGGAGTTATAGCAAACAGTACATATATACTTTGTGTGTGATTTCTAGTAATCTGCAGGGAAATAGTATAAGGAGTTGAAACATAACCACAAAATTGAAATGAGGTGTTTATGAACAAACTAAATTTCTGATCATCCTTAAAAAAAAACAACTCTGCTTTCAAAACTTTTGATTAACCCAGTACATAATCTGTATACATGTAACTGAAATGAAATTTTACCAAATAATACTTAACCTTACTACCTGTAATGTATGCTAAGGTTTTCTTTCTTGTTTCATTGGGGAAAAAAGTCACCACCGGCTTAACTGATCACAGCTGGCAGTGTGAAAAACACTTCCAAGTGCTGTTGGGATGGCTGGGATGTTTGGCAAATCTGGCACAGTAGTGACACATAGTAGGCACTCAAATGTTTGTTATATACATGGCAGTCAAAGAAATAGAAATTCAAGGGCGCCTGTGTGGCTCAGGTCATGATCTCAGGGTTGTGAGATCAAGCTTAGGATTCTTTCTTTCCTTCTCCCTTTGCCCCTCCCCCTCTCGCTCACACTTGCACGCTCTAAGAAAAAAAAGAAAAGAAACGGAAATTTAAGACAAATTCCTGCAGGAAGGCAGAAAAGAATTGTTTTCTGGATCTAGATTCTATACAAAATTACTTCCCAATTCAAATACCTGTGAGATGGCTGGGACTAGAGAAAGCATTAGTTTTCGAGGCTTACTGGTTAAGGAGCAACAACTGTAAACAGATTAACAAAGTTCTATTACTAGGAACCGTGCAAAAAACTATGTATCATGTTCAGTAATGGCAGCCTTTGCACTTCCTATGTGGCCTGCTATAAAATATTCTAACTTATAAAGATCAGGGATATGGCAGGGATGAATAAAATATATAAACACTCCTTAAACTTCATTCTACCCATTTATTTTACTCCTATATATTTATAAGCTATGCCAAACTAGTTCAAATGCTGTCATTTATTTCCTTTGTGCACCCTCCAGTGGGCATACTAATGTGCAAAGAAATGAAGATATAGTAATTAGAAACCAGGGAAAGAACAGGTTTCAAAAGAGAGCACAAATCTGTGTAGACCACTATATTTGAATGTGTATCAAATGCTCTTTTTACATATTTAAATGCCTAGTCATAAAAATTATGCAAGCCTTCAGGATTAGAAAAATCAAAGTCAAAACTAATATATCAAATATAAATTTTTTAAATGTAACTTACTTTTGTAGTGGGCTCTGGCTTTGAGCCATAAACAACTCCTTCCTAAAGAAGTAATTAATCTTCTAAGAAAGGAGAAATCAATAGGGATGTTCTTTGAAATCATGAATTCTGCCACGGAGGATGACATACCAAGACTGTTGCTTTCTATACAGGCATCTAGAAGTTTATTAAAAAGAAGGCTATACTGTGAGACCTCCACAGTTTCTGGAAAAAAAAAAAAAGATATGAAATCGATCTAGCTTAGTCTCTCCATCTTCTCTCTCACTACTTTTCTTTTCTCTGTGCTCCCATTGGCACTTTGCTACCCACTATGGGAGTCATAGTCATTAAAATGCAATCATCTTATATATTCTCTAAGAAACAAATAAGCATTCAACAAAAGCAAACTCATTCATTTACTTTGTAACAAAGAATAAGAAAGGAAGCTTGACAACTATTGCAGAGGCTGCATTAAATACCCATTCGTGATCCCCACGTGTCTGCATCTTCAGTGTCTCAAAATGAATGACTTGCACAGTTCTGCTTGCATTGTCTACATACAGTTCAGACCTCAGACTTAATTTCCTATGACTAAAAATAAATCACCCCCTCATAGTATTTTCTCTCAAATTAAAAACAAATCTTTTATTGGGCATTTCTAGTTCAATTCCTCACTTAGAAGAAAGTGAAGTCACTTGGAGACTGCCAAGTCTTTTATTCACTATATTCAGTCAGTTCAATCTATAACCTAGACTCTGGTCTTTATCACTTTATCTGCAGCATCCTTTAGTGATCTAGGCCTTAGCAGGAAATTAATCTCCTTACCTTATTTAGTCTCTTCCTAAACATCTCCACCAGCGGAACTTTCCTGTAACACTGACTGACTGATAAAGCACTGTGGGAGGCCCTCAGGTTAACATTCTGATGAAGTGGTAACCTGCCACTCTGAACTCACTGCTCAGCTCATTTTGACCCAAAGCTTTTGCTCATGCTTCCCTTAACACGGACTCTCTTCCTATTCATACTTGACATACTCAGACTTGAGCGTTAGGATCCGAGAGCACTACCTCCTATGGCCCACATTAACGTTCCCTTTCTTTGAACTTGGCATTTGCTAGTTTCCTCCATTTATTTCATGTTTCCCTATGTTCCAAGGTAATGGAAACTAAGCTCTATATTTATATACATAGTAAGTAATAAAAGAAGTATTCTTCATTATTCTAATGCAATGAATTTTTACCACATGAAGCTTGCTGGGGCATTACTGTTTGTTTGCTGCTGACCTGACAGGTAGGGAAAGGGGACTGACAAAAACAGTTGGGAACTTCTGACAACCCAAAGGTGAGCACCTCTGCTTTAAAAAAACAAAACAAAACAAAGAAAAGCATATTCGATTTTCAGTGAACACATTTTGCAGAAAACAATTTCATTAAAAATATATGCTCAACCAAAACAGGTGCAGAACTGTTTCTTATTTAAACACCAGATGGGGACACCTGGGTAGCTCAGTCCGTTAAGCGTCCGCCTTCAGCTCAGGTCATGATCCCAGGGTTCTGGGATCAAGTCCTGCATTGGGCTCCTTGCTTGGTGGAGAGTCTGCTTCTCCCTTTGCCTGCCCACCCCTGCCCCCGCTTGTGTGTGTGTGCACGCGCTCTCTGACAAAATAAAATCTTAAAAAATACCAGATGGACAAGAGATTAATTGAAACTTTTAAAAAACATACCTTGAGAATTTTGAAAACCTGGTAGATTTTGCAAAACTTCAAATGTCTGTCTGTAAAGGCTCTTGGCTAAGATTTCATGTGCAATTGTACAGAGCAGATTATGTCGATTGAGTACATCCAGTCTATCACAAGGCCACAGTGGTGTATTGATGATCCATTCTGACTCTTCCAAAAAGAAAAAGGTACTAATACTTTATACTATGGAAATTACACTTAAGAATATAATCACAACTGTTTTCAAATATGATAAGTATCAAAACTTAAGTATGTGTTCAGAAAAGATAACAATGACTCAAATTTATTAGAAACAACTTATATAGTGATGATCACCATCCTAAGGAGATGCAAACTAATAAGCACTTTGTTATATGTATTTTTTAATTAATCATTTTTCTAACTGTACTAATCAGTTATTGATTCTGAAGTTAATGTTTATTTTTGCATGACAATAATGTTTTGATTATAGTGAATATTTGTTATAATGTAAAATATTATTTGTGTGGACAAGTTTAACAATTTTACAATAAAGAATACATAATTTAGGGGCCGCTGGGTGGCTCAGTCAGTTAAGCATATGACTCTTGATTTCGACTCAGGTCATGATCTCAGGGTTGAGATAGAGCCCTGCTCAGTGAAGAATTGGCTTGAGATTCTCTCCTTCCCCTCTGCCCCTCCCCCTGCTCACGCACTCTCTCTCTCTCTCTCTCAAATAAAGGGGAGCCTGGGTGACGCCGTCAGTTAAGGGTCAGACTCTTGGTTTCAGCTGCTTGGGTTGTGATCTCAGGGTCAGGAGATTGAGCTCTGTGTTGGGCTCCACAATCAGTGTGGAGTATGCTAAAGTTTCTCTCTCTCTCTGTCCCTTCCCACATTCGTGCCCTCTCTCTCTCTCTCTCTGAAATAAATAAATCTTTAAAAAATAGAATACATAAATAAAATCTTTAAAAAAATACATAATTTAATTAGTTTAGTTATTTTGAAGAACAGTTCCCCCCCCAATTTCTTAACAATTTTTATTATATTTTATATGTACACAAGAATATCCAACATACATAAGTTAAAAAAACATAATAAAGTTTTATGTACCCTTCATTCAGCTTTAAAAAAAAGAATATTACCTATAATGCTGAAGTTCCTTAATTTCTGCCTGATTTGCACATTAAAAGCAATAGGAAACTGTAATAGAGAACACTGAGGTGCTAAAATATTAGATATGTCAATATTTCATCATTTATCTAATTCCCTCCATCATCATACACAAGATACATAAATGAAACATTGTTATATAACACCCAAGTCACATTCCCATGTTCTTTTTTAACTTGACTAAGTGCAGAAGTCATGTATTCTTTTTCTTTTTTGGCCTTCCCAGCACAGTGAATACAAATAGTATTAAAGAAAGATTTGGCAATTCACGTACACAGTGCCAAAATAAAGCCTTAATTATCCAGTATAACTTTATATTTTATTTATTTATTTGACAGAGAAAGAGAGTGCGCACACAAGCAGGGGGAGCGGCAGGCAGAGGGAGAGAGAGAAGCAGGCTCCCCGCTGAGCAGGGAGCCCAATGTGGGACTCGATCCCAGGACCCTGGGATCATGACCCGAGCCGAAGGCAGACGCTTAATGACTGAGCCACCAAGGTGCCCTCCAGTATAACTTTAAAATGAGCTTTGTCTTTAAATTACTAGAGCCCACTTGATTGACTGATTGCTTGACTTGCCTTATAGTATGTGCTAGGCAATGTTTTATAAATATTGTTGCTCATTTAAACAGATACTTTCATTAATTTACTCCCAAATTTGCTTAAATTTTAATATATAGAAAAATTTAAGTGAACTTATTATCTTCTGAAAGACTACATAAATCAGCTGTTAAAACATAATTCCCGGGGTGCCTGGGTGGCTCAGTCATTAAGCGTCTGCCTTTGGCTCAGGTCATGATCCCAGTGTCCTGGGATCGAGCCCCGCATCGGGCTCCCTGCTCAGCGGGAAGCCTGCTTCTCCCTCTCCCACTCCCCCTGCTTGTGTTCCCTCTCTCACTGTGTCTCTCTCTGTCAAATAAATAAATAAAATCTTTATAAAACAAAAAACAAAAAACAGTATTTCCATTTTCCCCATAACTCCCAAAAGTAAAACCACTAAATCACCATTCCTTATAAACTGAATTGTATTTTTATCAAATAAGTTCAATTATTTTTTGTTAAACGTATATCTGGTAGATATGTCATATTTATAAAAAGTAGACTATGTGGCCTTTTTTTTATAACAATTGTATTGTTCTTCTTTATTTAGTACTCATTTTTTAATTATTAAGGTGGCATAATGGTCCCATTTTTTGAAAGAATAGATGGTATTTTAGGAGATTCATTTTGAAATCTTAACAAATTGTGTAGCTATCTTAAAAAATCTGAGTAAGTTGGCCATTTTATGTACCAAAGTTAACTGAGACTGGTAATGGGAAGTCATTTGTGAAATTAATAGCTTTTAACTAATCCACCCCATTCACAACTCTATCACTTTTATGAAAATTTTATAAGAACTCTTAGGAGAATTAAATTTTCAAAAACAAAAACCAGTTTACTCGTGTAAATACTAGTTTTATGGTGACAAAAGTTCTCATTGCATTAATCCTCATGTTTTTCTCTATTCCACAGTTGGGAATATTTTCCATTTGTCTAAAAAATCTCAAAGTGCAAGCAAATTTTCTATAATATCAATTCTTTATCTATGCATATTCAGTCATTATTCATGCAAGATTTTGAATATAGGGCACTAAGAATATAAAGACTATTAAGATGGTCTGCAGTGAATGAATTTCCAGGTTAGTCAGTGAGATTACCAAATTACTATCCTTTACCATAGTGAATACTGTATATACCATAAGGAATATCTAAAGATACCTTTCTCCCTTTAATATATACATTTAATATAATCCCAATCAAATTTCCTATAGAACTGTATGAAAAACTGATTCAATAACTCTGAAATTCATCCAAAAGAATAAGCACTTGAGAATGTAAATAATAGTTTTGGAAGAGAAGTGAAAGTGGTCTTGCCTAAATAGATATTATCGCATATTCTAAAGCTACATTAACTAAAAAGAGTTTGGTGCTACCACAGAAACAGAGATCCCTGGGAGAGAAAGCTAGAAGCAGTCACAAGATTCTAATATATAATAAAAGTGGCATTTCAAAGAAGTGAGTAAAGGGTGAGCTATGACGTTTTGGGGAAATAAAATCACATTCCTACCTCCTATCAAAATTTAAAACTGGTAATGAACCAAAAATTTTGAAAAACAAAGGGTAAATATATAATTTTGAGATAGCCAAGGACTGCCTTAAAGCATGATACAAAACAAAAATTAGTAATAATTTAAAAAGCAGAAACAGACCCATTAATACTGAGAATAAACTGTGGTGGGGAGGGAATGGACAAAATAGGTCAAGGAGAGTGGGAGATACAGGCTTCTAGTTATGGAATGAATAAGTCATGGGAATAAAAGGTATAGCACAGGGAATATAGTAAATGGTATTCTAATAGTGTTGTATAGTGACAGATGCTAGCTACGCTTGTAGTGAAAATTAACATAATATATAGAGATGTTGAGTCACTATGTTGTACACTTAAAACTAATGTAATATAGTGTGCCAGCTATACTAAAAAAGGAATATTAAAAAAATAAAAAGTTATACAAAAAAGAATACTAAAAGAATAAAAAGCAGTTTAAGTAGAAAAAAAGTCAGGTGGGCAAAAGAAGAAAAACAAAAATGCAAAAATATCATAAAGTTAAAGGAAAATGAAAAGCTAAAAAAAATATTTGCAAATATCCAACAGATCAAGGACTAATCTTTTTTTAATTTTATTATGTTATGTTAGCCACCATACAGCACATCATTAGTTTTTGACGTAGTGTTCCATGATTCATTGTTTGTGTATAACACCCAGTGCTCCATGCGATATGTGCCCTCCTTAATACCCATCACTGGGCTAACATCTTTAATATTAATTAAGACTAGTCAGTGAGATTGCCAAATAACTTTATTATTGATTAATAATATTATTAAGATAGAACTATCATAATATTTTTTTAAAGATTTTATTTATTTGACAGAGAGAGAGAGCAAGAGAGGGAACACAAGCAGGGGGAGTGGGAGAGAGAGAGAAGCGGAGAGAAGCAGGCTTCCCACTGAGCAGGGAGCCCGATGTGGGGCTCAATCCCAGAACCCAGGGATCATGACCTGAGCCGAAGGCAGACGCTTAACGACTGAGCCACCCAGGCGCCCCAGAACTATCATACTATTAAGGGGCATAATTTACAGTATGGTTTTTCCTGAGTGTGAATATATGCATCACTGATGGTAAGTACCTGACTGGTTTTTCAGTTACATTATAATTTTAGTAATTTATTTGTGTATTACAAAATTTATAAAAATAAAAGAGCATGTTAAGTATAAAAACCAGATTAAACTGGTTATTTCATAGATATTATTGTTCAGGATGAGACCAAGCTAGTTGATTTACTTTTAAAATTATGTTTATATTTTGGGGCGCCTGGGTGGCTCAGTCACTTAAGCATCCAACTCTTGATTTCGGCTCAGATCATGATCTCAGGGTCCTGGGATCAAACCCCACATTGGGCTCCATGCTCAGCAGGGAGTCTGCTTGAGATTTCTCTCTCTCCTTCTCCCTCTCCCCCTCTCCCTGCTCATGTGCACTCTCTCTCTCTAAAATAAATAAATCTTTAAAAAAATGTTTATTTTAAAAATATAAATGATCACTATAAAAAATTAAAGCAACAGAAAAGTACAAAGAAGAAATTAACAAAAATCTAAATCACTGAAAATGACCAGTGCTCATATTTGATGAAAATTATTTGGGGGCACCTGGGTGGCTCAGTTGGTTGGGTGACTGCCTTTGGCTCAGGTCATGATCCTGTAGTCCCAGGATCGAGTCCCGCATCGGGCTCCCTGCTCAGCGGGGAGTCTGCTTCTCCCTCTGATCCTACCCCCTCTTGTGCTCTCTAATAAATAAAATAAAATCTTAAAAAAAAAAAAAAAGAAAATTATTTGGGAAAGAGGTGTCAATGACCTAAATAATGGCTATGCCTACATAGGTAGATATAAGTGAAA
Source organism: Eumetopias jubatus (assembly GCF_037043125.1). Taxonomy (NCBI): domain Eukaryota; kingdom Metazoa; phylum Chordata; class Mammalia; order Carnivora; family Otariidae; genus Eumetopias; species Eumetopias jubatus. Next base: position 155,844,102 of record NW_028274807.1, on the reverse strand, counting down.
CTGTTATATGAAAACAGAGACTGAAAAGATGGCCTGGCCTAACACAACATTGTGCTGAACAGAACCATCCACTGATTGAAAATGAAGACGACAGAGTTTTTCCCAAATATTAACACTGTTTATATGCTTATATTAGTACTGCAGTAACAGTCACTGGTCTAGGTATTCAGGTTAACCTGTATGCTAAATTTCCTACTATAAAAATATTAACACTTTTCTAAACAAACCAACACACACACACACACACACACACACACACGTACACACATACTTTAAACAATTCCAGCCTACAACAATAGAGATGGACCTTGAGAGCATTATGCTAAGTGAAATAAGTGAAAAAGAGAAAGACAAATACTGTATGATCTCACTTTTAAAAAAACAAACTCCTAGGGCTGCCTGGTTGGCTCAGTTGGTTAAGCATCTGTCTTCGGCTCAGGTCATGATCCTGGGGTCCTGGGATCAAGCCCTGCGTCAGGCTCCCTCCTCAGCGGGGAGTCTGGTTCTCCCTTTCTCTCTCCCTCTGCCCCTCCCCCCTCTTGTGCACTCTCTCACATAAATAAATAAAATCTTTAAACACACACACACACACTCCTAGAAAAAGAGATCAGATCTGTGGTTACCAGAGGTGGGGGGTAGGGAAATGGATGAAGGTGGTCAAAAGGCACAAACTCCCAATTATAATACTGTGGAGGTAATATACAACATGGTGACTATAGTTAACACTGCTGTATGACATACAGGAAAGTTGTTGAGAGTAGATCCTAAGAGTTCTCATCACAAGGGAAAAAAACATTTTTTTTCTTTTTCTTGTATCTATATGAGATGATAGATATTAGCTAAACTTACTAATCAATTCACAATATATATGCCATTATGCTATACTCCTTAAACTTACACAGTAGTGTACGTCAATTATATCTCAATAAAATTAGGAGAAAGTCTAAATGAAAAACTCCTCCATACATTTCCTCCCTAGGAAGGTGCAAAGATAGTTAAAGGAAAAAAATCCACAAGTAATGCATAATAAAAATGGTAATACCTATAGGGGAATGACTTGACACAGTGTGGTTTAGGGACACAAGGGGAGGTGTGAGAAGTCCCCATGTGAGAGAGCTGTAGGGTAGTGGTATTCAAAGTGAGGTTCCCAGACCAGCATCAGCATCAGCAACATCTGAGAACTTCTAAGTAATGCAAATTCTCAGGACCCATCCCAGACTTAATGAATCAGAAAATCTGGGAATGGGCCAAGCAATTTGTGTTTTAACAATCTTTCAGGGTGTTCTGATGGTCAGCTTTGAAAATCACTGTCTTGGATTTATAAAAACAAGATCGGAATCACCATCTTCCTCAGGTGGCTGGCTAAGTTAGATCCAGGTCTGTTTATGTGGTTTGTGCTTTGGTCCTAGTTGCAATTTTATAAAGCCCATTTAGAGGAAAGACTAGGAAAATAACAGTACTGGTATAAGGCTTAAAAATATGGATTTGCAATCAGACAGGCCTGGATTAGAATTCTTGCTCTATACTTATTTGCTGTGTGATCCTCTCTGAACCTCAGTGTCTTCATCTTGGGATACTTTCACCTACCTCATGGGGCTAGTATTGATTAAATGAGATGACACAAGTAACACACTTAGCACAATGCTTTGGTATATAGCAAATACATTATTAAATCAATAATGAAGAGAAAGACTAAAATCTGAAAACAGACCAAGAACACGAACTAGTAATTCACAAAAAGTAAGTACAAATGGAAAAAAAGGAGAAAGAGTTAAATTTTCTAATAAGCAATTAAATGCAAAGTAAAGCAGTAAATATCACTTTTCCCCTATCAAACTAGCAAAGAGATAAGAAAAATAATATTCAAAAAATAATACTGGTGAGGGTGTTTCATAACATGCATCTTCATACACGGGTAAGACTATAATTATAACCTTTCTAAAGGTGTAGGGTACTTTTGTATTCCATTCCAAGAGATAAGACCTGGAATGGAAAGTACTGATAGCCAAATTAGGGTTTGTATAACTGGAATGCACCAGTCTGTCTGATAACTAAAAACCATAATATTGGGCACTAACACTTGGACTGTTTATATGCACCTGTGACTCCTTAAAAGGACAATGTCTGTATAGAAGAAATACCTATGCAATAGTTCTCTAGGATTTTCTTACAAAGGGAGGCTTTTTAATAAACTTAAAATAACTTGACGCAAATCTGAATGGGAGTAAGGGCAAATCTACCTAGCAATACCATCAGAATTTATCCTAAGAATGTAATATTAGCAGGGATGTTTAGCAGGGATTATTGTTTTTCATAGACATCTGAAAACAAACTAGACCAAGACAAGTGGATCCATAGAAATATTTATATAAATATATATATTACTTCATTATTTATATATCTATATTTATATAAATATACATATTACTTGATAAGAGAGAAAACCATGCATCCCAGTAAGTGATGTTGTAGAAGACTATTCTTTTTCACAGAAAGATATACATAGAAAGACTGTTCCCTGAAAAAAAAAAATCGAAGGTACAAAAAGAGTATGTATAGTAACATTAAAGCAGTTAACAGTCTTTCTGGGTGGGCTGCGTAAGGAATTTCTATCATCAGTTTTTCTTATCTATATTTTATTTCTTGATAATGTGTTACTTACATTAAGGCAATAAAATTTAAAGTTCAAGGGCAGCTTCTCAAGAAATGGCATAACTTTTTACAAAATGTATATTCAAAGGGTTAAGACACTTATTCTTCAGCCTCCAAACAATCATTACATAAATTATGGTTTTAAGGCTCTTTTTTATGCTGGTAGGGGAGAAGGCAGGAATTTATTGTTCAATTGCCAAGACAGAAGCTACTAGTCCTGAGAAAGAGTTTTAAATGTCAAACTAAAACTCCAAAACAATAGATTTCTTCTCATCATAAAGTCTGCCACTCACTAAAATGTGTAAAATATTCTGCATTTCTCAAACATAACTAATGTATTCTTCTATAAAAAGTTTAGTAGGTAATAAGTGCATATTTTTCCAAAAGGAAAAAATACAGAAAAAACATATGTAAAAAGTTAATCTGCCACTTATCCCTGTCCTCCAAGTACTCAATTCCTCTTCCCAGAAGCAACCACAATCATTTATTTCTTATGCATCCTTCTACAAATATTTTAAGGGTATAAAAGCAAATATGTATTTATCCATATTATTTATTTTTGTTACTGTACACACTGGTCTGCACATTCCTTTTTTCACCTGGCAATAGATCCTGGAGATCATTCCAAATGAGTATCTGTAGGTCTGCCTCATTCTACTCCATCATATGGCTATCACACAGTTAATCAACTGGTACTCTCTTAATGGACATTTAAATTATATGAATCCTTTGTTATCACTGTTGATGGTAAAAAAAAAAAAAGATTCTGGATAACTTACAGTACATACCTTTGTGTTTGTAGGAGAAATTCCTAGGAATAAAGATGATATATAAAAGGAAATATTCACTCTTAAATTGTGACAGATATTTAGCCCAAAACCCCTAAAGACAATGTATATGAATGGCTGTTTCCCTATACTCTCAGGAAAAGCATATCATTAAACTCTTATTTTGCTAGTCTGATAGGTGTTTTGTAATTTTAATATGTATTTCTCTTATTATGAGTATTACTCACACGTATTACAAATGAGATAGAGATCTTTGTATTTCCTTTCTTAAGAAAGGTCTGTTTACTGCAGAATGCTTTTAAGAACAAAACCATTCTGGGGGAGGGGCAAGATAGTAGCAGAGAAGGGGACCTCATTTCATCTGCTCCTTCAAATTTAGCTGGATATCAATAAGACCATTCTGAACACACATGAATTCAACCTGAGATGTAAGATTCATCTGGATCTCCACAAGCAGAAAAACAACAACTTTTTGCAAGGTAGGAGGTGCAGAACCTTGAATCTTCAGGGGAAATATCCGAAGATAAGTGGAGGGGGGAGGGAGCCTCCATAAGCAATCTACTCTGGTGAGAGGCACCCCATTCTGAAGAGGGCACAGGGGGCAAATAAGGGCAGAATTTTAAGTAGATCATTGTGGACTCAGGATTACAGGAGACTCAGAAAGAACGGGGGAGCCTGAACTGATAGAGTGCCAAGCAGTGGAGCAGGGACATTGGTTATGGTCAGTGAGCCTAGAGGGGAATTTCAGCTCTGGGCACCATAAACTGAGAGCCGAGGGGGTAGGGAGACTGACCTCTGCCTGACCAGCCTGAAAAGGACTAGAAAATGCGGGCTAACATCCTAGGGGAGATATAGAACAGCTTGCACCAGCCACTCTGGAAAACAGAATGGAGGTTCCTCAAAAAGTTGAAAAGAGAGCTACCGTACGACCCAGCAATTGCATTACTGGGTATTTAACCCAAAGATATAAATGTAGAGATCTGAAGGGGTATGTGCACCCCAATGTTTATAGCAGTAATGTCCACAATAGCCAAATTATGGAAAGAGCCAAGCTGTCCATCAACAGATGAACGGATAAAGAAGATGTAGTGTATATATAAAATGGAATATTATGCAGCCATCAAAAAAACGAAATCTTGCCATTTGCAATGACATGGATAGAACTAGGTATTAGGCTAAGTGAAATAAGTCAATCAAAGACATTATCATATGATCTCACTAATATGAAGAATTCTAAATCTCAGGGAACTGAGGGTTGCTGGAGTGGCAGGGGGTAGGAGGGATGGGGTGGCTGGGTGATAGACATTGGGGAGGGTATTGCTATGGTGAGCGCTGTGAATTGTGTAAGACTGATGAATCACAGACCTGTACCTCTGAAACAAAAAATACATTATATGTTAAAAAAAAAAAGATAGTAGGAAGGGATAAATGAAGGGGGGGATCAGAGTGGGAGATGAACCATGAGAGACTATGGACTCTGAGAAACAAAATGAGGATTCTAGAGGGGAGGGGGGTGAGAGGATGGGTTAGCCTGGTGATGGGTAGAGCACATATTGAATGGAGCACTGGGTGTTATACACAAACAATGAATCATGGAACACTACATCAAAAACTAAAGCTGTAGGGGGGAGGAGCAAGATGGTGGAGGAGTAGGAGATCTAAATTTCGTCTGGTCCCAGGAATTCAGCTAGACAGGGATCAAACCATTCTGAACACCTACGAACTCAACAGGAAATCGAAGAAAAGAATTGCAACAACTCTCTGAACAGAAAAGTGACCATTTGCTGAAAGGTAGGACGTGCAGAGAAGTGAATCCGAAGTGATATTTGGGCAGATAGATGGCGGGGGAGGGGCCTCCATCGGCCGCTTCTGGTAAGTGATAGAGCAGCAGAGCACAAAATCGGAAATTTTAGAAGTCTGCTCTGCTGAGGGACTTGCTCCAGTGGCTAAGCGGGGGGTGGAACCCTCGCTGGGACAGTGTGGTCTCAGGGCCCTTGGGGTCACAGAAAGACCGGGGGTGCTGAGTGCGGCAGAGCTCCCAGGTATCAGAGCGGGGAAGCCGGCTGCAGAGACGGAACCAAGGAGTGGCCTCTCAGCTTGGGGTTGCCATAAACCGGGATCCACAGGCACAGTCGGGACACTACACTTTGAGCAGGGACCCAACAAGCAGCGGATCAGGGAGACTCTCTGTCCTCCCCCCGGGAGGAGCAGTGCGGGGGCGCACCGCAGGAATCTACTGGGTTTGGAGACTCCACACAGGGTCAGGTGCCAGAGACAGAAAGCCTTGGTAACAGGCTGGGTGAGTACGGAGTGAGGCCAGAGACCAGGGAGACAGAGTGATTGCTTTTCTCTGGGGGCTCACTGAGGAGTGGGGCCCTGAGTTCTCAGCTCCTCCGGGTAGGAGATTGGGAGGCTGCCATTTTCACTCTCGTCCTCCAAAGCTGTAGGGAAACCTTGCAGGGCGAAAAAGCTATGAGAGGACACCTGAGCACATTACTTAGCAGACCCTGGCAAGGGCAGGGCAGTTCCACCTCCGGCAAAGACATTTGAGAACCATGGCAACAGGGCCCTCCCCCAGAAGATCAGCAAGAACATCCAGCCAAGACCAAGTTTACCAATCAATGAGAACAGCAGAACTCCAGCACTAGGGGAATACTGCACACAGAATTCATGGCTTTTTTCCCATAATTCTTTAGTCTTTTGAAGTTAATTTAATTTTCTTTTTCTTTTTAATTTTTCTATTTTCCTTTTTGAACCAACAACTTATCAATCCCTTTTTAAAAAAATCTTTTTGATTTTTAATTTTTAGAGTCATATTTTATTCCTTCATAATGGTTAACCTTATTTTTGGTATATATAAAAGTTGTTCTCTTTAAAATATTGGGATACAGTTTCTTCTAACAGACCAAGATATACCCTAAATCTCTAGTGTATGGCTTTGTTCTTGTCTCCTGCCTGATCACATTCTCTCCCTTTTATTTTTTTAAATCCTCTTCTTTTTTCAACCAACTTCTTATCAATTCCTTTTATAAAATCTTTTATAATTTTCATCTTTACAGTCACATCCCATCCCTTCATCACATTGACCCCTATTTTTGCGCATATATAAGTTTTCCTTTCTTTAAAATTTTGGGAGGCACTATCTTCTAACAGACCAAAACGCCCAAAATCTAGTGTGTGGCACTGATCTATGCACCAGCCTGATCATATCTGCTCATATTCTGTTTTTTGTTTGTTTGTTTTTATCTTTCTCTTTTTCCTTTTTTTTTAATTTTTTATTTCTTTCCCTTTGTCTTCCCCCAGTTTCAGGTCTCTTCTGATTTGTTTAGTGCATATTTCTCTGGGGACGCTGTTACCCTGTTAGCATTTTGTTCTCTCATTCATCAATTGTCCCCTGGACAAAATGACAAGATGGAAAAAATCACCTCAAAAAAAAGAACAAGAGGCAGTACCGACTGCCAGGGACCTAATCAATATGGACATTAGTAAGATCTCAGAACTAGAGTTCAGAATGACGATTTTAAAGATACTAGCTGGGCTTGAGAAAAGCATGGAAGATATTACAGAAACCCTTTCTGGAGAAACAGAAGAACTAAAATCTAACCAAGTCGAAGTCAAAAAGGCTATTAATGAGGTGCAATAAAAAATGGAGGCTCTAACTGCTAGGATAAATGAGGCAGAAGAGAGAATTAGTGATACAGAAGACCAAATAATGGAAAAAAAAGAAGCTGAGAAAGACAGATAAACAACTACTGGATCATGAGGGCAGAATTCGAGAGTTAAGTGATACCATAAAACGAAACATTAGAATACTTGGGATTCCAGAAGAAGAAGAAAGAGAGACAGGGGCAGAGGGTATATTGAAGCAAATTATAGCAGAGGACTTCCCTAATTTGGGGAAGGAGACAGGCATCAAAATCCAGGAGGCACAGAGAACAGCCATCAAAATCAATAAAAATAGGTCAACACCCGACATCTAATAGTACAACTTACGAGTCTCAGAGACAAAGAGAAAATCCTGAAAGCAGCTTGGTCTCCCAAGAGATCTGTAACCTACGATGGTAGAAACATAGGATTGGCAAAGACCTAGCACAGAGAGCTGGAAGGCCACAAAGGACTGGCGTGATATATTCGGAGCACTAAATGAGAAAAATATGCAGCCAAGAATACTATATCCAGCTAGGCTGTCATTGAAAATAGAAGGAGAGATAAAAAGCTTCCAGGACAAACAAAAACTAAAGGAATTTGCAAACACAAAACTAGCCCTACAAGAAACACTGAAAGGGGTCCTCTAAGCAAAGAGAGAGCCTAAAAGTAACATAGACCAGAAAGAAACACAGACAATACACAGTAACAGTAACCTTACAGGCAATACAATGGCACTAAATTCATATCTTTCGATAGTTACCCTGAATGTAAATGGACCAAATACCCCAAATCAAAAGACACAGGGTATCTGACTGCATAAAAAAATAAGACCCATTGATATGCTGTTTGCAAGAGACTCACTTTAGACCCAAAGACACCCCCAGATTGAAAGTGAGGAGGTGGAAAACCATAAGCCAATTAATAGCAAAAGCAAAGAAACACATTGACAACAATACAATAATACTAGGGGACCCTAACACCCCCCTCACTAAATTGCACAGATCATCTAAGCAAAAGATAACAAGGAAATAAAGACTTTAAATGACACACTGGATCAAATGGACTTCACAGATATATTCAGAACATTCCATTCCCAAGCAACAGAATACACATTCTTCTCCAGAGCCATGGAACATTCTCCAGAATTGATCACATCCTAGGTCACAAATCAGGTCTCAACTGGTACCCAAAGATTGGGGTCATTCCCTGCATATTTTCAGACCACAATGCTTTGAAACTAGAACTCAATCACAAGAGGAAAGTCGGTAAGAACTCAAATAGAGGGAGGCTAAAGAGCATCCTACTGAAGAATGAATGGGTCAACCAGGAAATTAAAGAAGAATTAAAAAAATTCATGGAAACCAATGAAAATGAAAACACAACTGTTCAAAATCTTTGGGATACAGCAAAGGCAGTCCTAAGAGGAAAGTATATAGCAAAACAAGCCTTTCTCAAGAAACAAGGTCTCAAATACACAACCTAACCCTACACCTAAAGGAGTGGAGAAAGAACAGCAAATAAAGCCTAAACCCAGCAGGAGAAGAGAAATAATAAAGTTCAGAGCAGAAATCAATGAAATAGAAACCGAAAGAACAGTAGAGCAGATCAATGAAACAAATCAAATTTGTGTTAGCTGGTTCTTTGAAAGAATTAATAAGACTGATAAACCCCTGGCCAGACTTATCAAAAAGAAAGAGAAATGACCCAAATAAATAAAATCATGAATGAAAGAGGAGAGATCACAACCAACACCAAAGAAATACAAACAATTATAAGAACATATTATGAGCAAGTATATGCCCGCAAATTAGATCATCTGGAAGAAACAGATGCATTCCTAGAGATATATCAACTACCAAAACTGAACCAGGAAGAAACAGAAAACCTGAACAGATCTATAACCACTAAGGAAATTGAAGCAGTCATCAAAAATCTCCCAACAAAAAAAAGCCCAGGGCCAGATGGCTTCCCAGGGCAATTCTACCACACATTTCAAGAAGAATTAATACCTATTCTACTGAAACTGTTCCAAAAAATAGAAATGGAAGGGAAACTTCCAAACTCGTTTTATGAGGCCACCATTACCTTGATCCCCAAACCAGACAAAGACCCCATCAAAAAGGAGAACTATGGACCAATATCCTTGATGAACATGGATGCAAAAATTCTCACCAAAATACTAGCCAATAGGATCCACCAGTACATTAAAAGGATTATTCACCACGACCAAGTGGGATTTATCCCTGAGCTGCAAGGTTGGTTCAACATCTGCAAATCAATCAATGTGATACAATATGTTAATAAAAGAAAGAACAAGAACCCTATGATCCTCTTAATAGATGCAGAAAAAGCATTTGACAAAGTACAGCATCCTTTCTTGATCAAAACTCTTCAGAGTATAGGGATAGAGGGTACATATCTCAATATCATAAAAGCCATTTATGAAAAGCCCACAGTATCATTCTAAATGGGGAAAAACTGAGAACTTTTTCCCTAAGGTCAGGAACACAGTAGGAATGTCCACTATCACCACTGCTATTCAACATAGTATTAGAAGTCCTAGCCTCAGTAATCACACAACAAAAGAAAAGAAAAGGCAACTGAATGGGCAAAGAAGAAGTCAAACTCTCACTCTTTGCAGATGATATCATACTTTATGTGGAAAACCCAAAAGACCCCACCCCAAAACCGCTAGAACTCATACAGGAATTCAGTCAAGTGGCAGGATATAAAATCAATGCACAGAAATCAGTGGCATTCCTATACAACAACAAGACAGAAGAAAGAGAAATTAAGGAGTTGATCCCGTTTACAACTGCACCCAAAACCATAAGATACCTAGGAATAAATCTAACCAAAGAGGCAAAGAATCTGTACTCAGAAAACTATAAAATACTCATGAAAGAAATTGAGGAAGACACAAAGAAATGGAAAAATGTTGCATGCTCATGGACTGGGAGAACAAATATTGTGAAGATATCAATGCTACCTCGAGCAATCTACACATTTAATGCAATCCCTATCAAAATACCATCAAGTTTTTTCAAAGAAATGGAACAAATAATCCTAAGATTTGTATGGAACCAGAAAAGACTCCGAATAGCCAGAAGAATGTTGAAAAAGAAAAGCAAAGCTGGCGGCATCACAATTCCGGACTTCAAGCTCTATTACAAAGCTGTCATCATCAAGACAGTACGGTACTGGCACAAAAACAGACTCCTAGACCAATGGAACAGAACAGAGACCCCAGAAATGGTCCCTCAACTTTATGGTCAACTAATCTTCAAAAAAGCAGGAAAGAGTGTCCAATGGAAAAAAGACAGTCTCTTCAATAAATGGTGTTAGGAAAATTGGACAACCACATGCAGAAGAATGAAACTGGACCATTTCCTTACACCACACACAAAAATAGACTCAAAATGGTTGAAAGACCTCAACTCCTGTCCTCAAGACAGGAGTCCATCAAAATCCTAAAGGAGAACACAGGGAGCAACCTCTTTGACCTCAGCTGCAGCAACTTCTTCCTAGAAACATTGCCAAAGGCAAGGGAAGCAAGGGCAAAAATGAACTATTGGGACTTCACCAAGATAAAAAGCTTTTGCACAGCAAAAGAAATAGTCAACAAAACCAAATGACAACTGACAGAATGGGAGAAGATATTTGGAAATGACATATCAGATAAAGGGCTAGTATCCAAAATGTATAAAGAACTTATCAGACTGAACACCCAAAGAACAAATGATCCAATCAAGAAATGGGCAGAAGACATGAACAGACATTTTTCCAAAGAAGACATCCAAATGGCCAACAAACACATTAAAAAGTGCTCAATATCGCTCGACATCAGGGAAATCCAAATCGAAACCTCAATGAGATACCACCTCACACCAGTCAGAATGGCTAAAATCAACAAGTCGGGAAACGACAGATGTTGCGGGGATGCAGAGCAAGGGGAACCCTCCTACACTGCTGGTGGGAATGCAAGTTGGTGCAGCCACTCTGGAAAACAGTATGGAAGTTCCTCAAAAAGTGGAAAATAGAGCTACCACAAGACCCAGCAATTGCACTCCTAGTATTTACTCTAAAGGTACAAATGTAGTGATCGAAAGGGGTACGTGCACCCCAATGTTTATAGCAGCAATGTCCACAATAGCCAAACAATGGAAAGAGCTATGATGTCAATCGACAGACGAATGGATAATGAAAATGGGGTGTATACACACACACACACACACACACACACACACACACACACACACACACACACACACACAATGGAATATTATGCAGCCATCAAAAAAATGAAATCTTGCCATTTGCGATGAGGTGGATGGAAATGGAGGGTATTATGCTGAGCGAAATAAGTCAATCAGAGAAAGACATGTATCATAGGATCTCACTGATATAAGGAATTCCCTAATCTCAGGAAACAAACTGAGGGTTGCTGGAGTGGTGGGGGTGGGAGGGATGGCGTGGCTGGGTGATAGACATTGGGGAGGGAATGTGCTATGGTGAGCGCAGTGAATTGTGTAAGACTGTTAAATCACAGACCTGTACCTTTGAAACAAATAATACATTATATGTTAAAAAATAAAAAAGATAGCAGGAAGGGATAAATGAAGGGGGGTAATTGGAGGGGGAGATGAACCTGAGAAACTATGGACTCTGAGAAACAAACTGAGGGTTCTAGAAGGGAGGGGGTGGGGGGATGGGTTAGCCTGGTGATGGGTAGAGGGCAGGTACTGAATGGAGCATTGGGTATTACTTTCTTCTTCTTCTTCTTTCTTCTCTCCTCTTCTCCTCTCCTCCTCTCCCCCTCCCCCTTCTCCTTCTTCTTTCTTCTTCCTCTTTTTTTTTAACCCTGTTCTTATTTCAAATAGATTCTTATTTCACAACCTATGTTTTTAAGACACTTTTTTTCACGTTTTTATAGATTTATGCCCCATACTAAACTATTTTTCATTCTATTCAATTTTATCTTGATATATACATAATTTCTGATCTCTTTGCAATTTTGGGATATAGTGTCTTCTAACACACAGACTGAAAATCAAGCAGGAACGGGCAGATCACCCTGCTGTGTCCACCCTGAGAGATTATAATCATCCTCCTCACTCCCCACCCACTCATTTTTTTTTCTCTTTTCTTTCTTTCTTTATTGTTTTGGATCATCTTGGCTTTGGTGGCGTCTCTGTGGTAGTTTCCGACCACTTCAGATTTCTTCTAAGGTGCATTTTGCTTATGTAGTGGTTGGTATTTTGGACTCTGGACATTCCCTCAACCATCCCTCAACAGAATGACTAGGAGGAGGAACTCCCAATAAAGAAAAGAACCAGAGATAATGTCCTCTGCCACAGATCTAATGGCTATGGATATAAGCAAGACATCAGAGATAAACTTCAGGGTAGCAATCATGAAGTCAATAGTTAGGCTTGAGAAAAGCATTAGTGACAATATAGACTCTCTAAGGGCAGAAATGAATCTAATCAGGCTGAAATTAAAAAATGTTATGAATGAGATACAGTCTAAACTGGATACTCTTAACAGCCAGGGTAAATGAGGCAGAAGAACGAATTAGTGATCTAGAAGATAAGCTGATATAAAGCAAGGAAGCTGAAGAACATAGGGATAGGCAGCTGGTAACCCATGAGAACAGACTTAGATCCATGATGCCATGAAATGCTCCAATGTCAGAATTATTGGGATTCCTGAGGGAATGGAGAGAGTGTACAGGAAGGTATATTTGAGCAAATCATAGCTGAGAACTTCCCTAATCTGGGGAAGGAAACAAGCATTCGCGTCCAAGAGACAGTGAGGACCCCTCCCCAAATCAATAAAAATAGATCAACACCCCAACATATAATAGTGAAGCTTGCAAATCTTAGAGCCAAGGAAGCTACCCTGAGAGTAGCTAGGGGGAAGAGATTCCTTAGTACGGAGGAAGGAACATCAGAATAACGTCAGACCTGTCCACAGAGACCTGGAAAGCCAGAAAGCGCTGGCAAGACATATGCAGGGTACTAAATGAGAAGAACATGCAGCCCAGAATACTTTATCCTGAAAGGCTGTCATTCAGAAAGGAAGAAGAAAGGAAGAGCTGACAGGACTGGCAGAAACTGAAAGAATATGTGACCACCAAGCCAGCCCTGCAAGAAATATTAAAGGGGATTCTATAAAAGAAGAAAGAGGGCGCCTGGGTGGCTCAGATGGTTAAGCGTCTGCCTTCGGCTCAGGTCGTGATCCCAGGGTCCTGGGATCGAGTCCCGTGTCGGGCTCCCTGCTCCTTGGGAGCCTGCTTCTCCCTCTGCCTCTCTCTCTCTCTCTCTCTCTCTCTCTGTCTTTCATGAATAAATAAATAAAATCTTTAAAAAAAATAAAAGAAGAAAGAACCTAAGAGTAATATAGATCAGGAATTTACAGGGACAATCTATAGAAACAGGGACTCTATAGAAACAGGCAATATGATGGCACTAAATTCATATCTTTCAATAGTTACTCTCAATGAATGGGCTGAATGCTCCCATAAAATGGCACAGGGTTTCAGACTGGATAAAAAAGCAGGACCCATCCATATGCTGTCTCTATGAGACTCATTTTGAACCTAAAGATACCGCCAGATTGACAGTGAAGGGGTGGAGAACCATTTATCATGCCAACAGACCTCAAAAAGAAGCTGGGGTAGCAATTCTCATACCAAACAAATTAGATTTTATTTCTTATTTATTTTTTTAAAGATTTTATTTATTTATCTGACAGAGAGAGACACAGCGAGAGAGGGAACACGAGCAGGGGGAGTGGGAGAGGGAGAAGCAGGCTTCCCACTAAGCAGGGAGCCTGATGAGGGACTCGATCTCAGGACCCCAGGATCAGGACCCAAGCCAAAGGCAGACGCTTAATGGCTGAGCCACTCAGGCACCCCCTAACAAATTAGATTTTAAACCAAAGAGATGTAGAGGGACACTATATCATACTTAAAGGGTCTATCCAACAAGAAAATCTAACAATTGTAAATACCCATGCCCCCAACATGTAAGCAGCCAACTACATAAACCAACTATTAAACCAAATAAAGAATCATATTGATAATAATACATTAATAGTAGGAGACTTCAACACTCCACTCACAGCAACAGACAGATCATTTAAGCAGAAGATCAAAAAAGAAACAAGAGCTTTGAAGGACACCTTGGACCAGACGGGCTTCATAGATATATACAGAACATTCCATCCTAAAACAACAGAATACTCATTCTTCTCCAGTGCACATGGAACTTTCTCCAGAAGAGATCACAAACTGAGTCACAAATCAGGTCTCAACTGACACCAAAAGACTGAGATTATTTCCTGAATATTTTCAGACCACAATGCATTGAAATCGGAACTCAAGCACAAAGAAAAATTAGGAAGGAACGCAAACACTCGGAGGTTAAAAAGCATCCTGCCGGGGTGCCTGGATGGCTCAGTCCTTGAGCGTCTGCCTTCAGTTTAGGTCATGATCCCAGGGTCCTGGGATGGAGCCCCACATTGGGCTCCCTGCTCAGCAGGAGGCCTGCTTCTCCCTCTCCCACTCCCCCTGCCTGTGTTCCCTCTCTCGCTGTGCCTCTCTCTGTCAAGTAAATAAATAAAATCTTAAAAAAAAAAAAAAAGCATCCTGCTAAAGAATGAATGGGTCAATCAGGAAATTAAAGAGGAACTTAAACAATTCATGCAAACCAAGAAAATGAAAAGACATTGGTTCAGAACCTGTGGGATACTGCAAAAGCAGTCCTTAGAGGGAAGTACATAGTCATCCAAGCCCCTCTCTAAAAATTAGAAAAATTCCAAATGCACAAGCTAACCTTACACCTAAAGGATCTGGAGAAAGAACAGCAAATAAAGCCTAAACCAAGCAGGAGAAGAGAAATAATAAAGATTAGAGCAGAATTCAATGAAACAGAAACTAGAAGAACAAAACAGATCAACAGAACTAGAAGCTAGTTCTTTGAAAGAATTAATAAGATCGATAAAAGTCTGGCTAGACTTTTGCAAAAGAAAAGAGAAAGGACCCAAATTAATAAAACCATGAACGAAAGGGGAGAAATCGCGACCAATACCAAAGAAATAGAGACAATTAGAACTTATTACCAGCAGCTATATTGCCAACAAACTAGGTAATCTGGAAGAAATGGATGCATTTCTGGACATTTATAAACTACCAAGACTGAAACAGGAAGAAATAGACAATCTGAACATACCAGCAAGGAAACTGAAGCAGTAATCAAAAACCTCCCAGAAAACAAGAGTCCAGGGCCAGAAGGCTTCCCAGGGGAATTCTACCAAACACTGAAAGAAGAAATCATACCTATTCTACTGAAGCTGTTCCAAAAAATTGAAATGGAAGGAAAACTTCCAAACTCATTCTATAAGGCCAGAACTACCCTGATCCCCAAACCAAACAAAGACCCATATGACCCACTGAATTGATGCAGAAAAAGCATTTGACAAAATACAGCGTCCTCTCCTGATTAAAACTCTTCAAAGTATAGGGACAGAGGGAATGTACCTCAATATCATAAAAGCCATTTACAAAAGCCCACAGCAAATACCATTCTCAATGGGGAAAACAGAGCTTTTCCCTTAAGGTCAGGAACACAACAGGGATGCCCACTCTCACCACTTTGTTCAACATAGTACTAGAAGTCCTAGCCTCAACAGTCAGACAACAAAAAGAAGTAAAAGGCATTCAAATGGGCAAAGAAGAAGTCAAACTCTCTCTCTTTGCAGATGACATGATACTTTATGTGGAAAACCCAAAAGACTCCACTGCCAAATTACTAGAACTCATGCAGCAATTCAGCAACATAGCAGGATACAAAATCAACGCACAGAAATCAGTGGCTTTTCTATACACACAATGTGACTGAAGAAAGAGGAATTAAGGAATCGATTCCACTTACAATAGCACCAAAGCCCATAAGATACCTAAGAATAAACCTAACCAAAGAGGTAAAGGATCTACACTCTAGAAACTACAGAACACTTATGAAAGAAACTGAGGAAGACACAAAGAGATGGAAAAACATTCCATGCTCATGGATTGGAAGAATAAACATTGTGAAAATATCTATGCTGCCCAAAGCAATCTTCACTTTCAATGCGATCCCTATCAAAATACCATCGACATTTTTCACAGAGCTGGGACAAACAATCCTAAAATTTGTATGGAACCAGAAAAGACCTGAAATCGCCAGGGGATCCTTGAAAAAGAAAGCCAAAGCTGGGGCATCACAATGCCTGACTTCAAGCTATATTACAAAGCTGCGATCATCAAGACAGCATGGTATTGGCACAAAAACAGACACATAGATCAATGGAACAGAACAGAGACCCCAGAAATGGACGCTCAACTCTATCGTCAACTAATCTTCAACAAAGCAGGAAAAAATATCCAATGGAAAAAAGACCGTTTCTTCAACAAATGGTGCTGGGAAAATTGGAGAGCTGCATGCAGAAGAATGAAACTGGACCATTCTCTTACACCACACACAAAGATAAACTCAGAATGGATGAAAAATCTCAATGTGAGAGAGGAATCCATCCAAATCCTAGAGGAGAACATAGGCAGTAACCTCTTTGACATCAGCCACAGCAACTTCTTTCAAGACATGCCTCTAAAGGCAAGGGAAACAAAAGTGAACATGAACTTTTGGGACTTCATCAAGATAAAAAGTTTCTGCACAGCAAAGGAAACAGTCAACAAAACAAAGAGGCAACCCATGGAATGGGAGAAGATATTTGCAATTGAAATTATGGATAAAGGGCTGGTATCCCAGATCTATAAAGAACTTCTCAAACTCAACACCCAAAAAACAAATAATCCAGTCAAGAAATGGGCAGAAGACATGAATGGACACTTCTCCAAAGAAGACATACAAATAGTTAACAGGCACATGTAAAAATGTTCAACCTCACTAGCTATCTGGGAAATACATATCAAAACCACAATGAGATACCACCTTATACCAGTCAGAATGACAAAAAATAACAAAACAGGAAACCCAAATGTTGGTGAGGATGTGGAGAAAGGGTAACCCTCTTACACTGTTGGTGGGAATGCAAGTTGGTATAGCCATTCTGGGAAACAGGAGCTTCCTCAAAACATTAAAAACAGAGCTACCCTAAGATCCAGCAATTGCACTACTAGGTATTTACCCCAAAGATACAGATGTAGTTAAAAGAAGGGGCATATTCACCCCAGTGTTTATAGCAGCAATGTCCACAATAGCCAAACTGTGGAAGGAGCCGAGATGTCCTTCAACAGATGAATAGAGGTGGTATATACATACAATGGAATATTACTCAGCCATCAGAAAGGATGAATACCTACCATTTGCACTGACATGGATGGAACTGGACAGGATTATGTTAAGTGAAATTAAGTTAATCAGAGAAGGAAAATTAGGATATGGTTTCACTCATATGTGGAACGTAAGGAATCATGTGGAGGACCACAGGGGAAGGGAGGGAAAACTGGAAAGAAATCAGAGAGGGAGACAAAGCATGAGAGACTCTGGAATCCGGGAGCCAAACTGAGGGTTACAGAAGGGAGGGGGGTGGGAGGATGGGGTAACTGGGTGATGGCTATTATTAAAGAGGGCACGTGTGGTGATGAACACTGGGTGTTATATGCAACTAATGGATCATTGAACACTACATCAAAAACTAGTGATGTATTATATGTTGGCTAATTGAATATAATAAAAAAATTTTAAAAAAGCAAAACAAACAAACAAACAAAAACCCTGATTTTGAAACACCAAAAAAGAAAAAAAAATTCTGGGAAGAAGTAAGCATACTTCTGTGGGCCCTTCTTTTGAAGAAGTAAATTTTTATTTATGAAAGTGACTTTCAATTGAAATGGTCCCTGCAAAAGAGAATCCTGTGTTTTTAACTTATACAATTTTTAAAGATAACACTGAAATTGTAAAAATTTAAAGTCTCCATAGACCATCCCATACCCTCCCATAATCTCCTTTAGGCTCTAGTTTGAGAAAGACTAGTTTTGCCAGAAATTTTAGGCTGAAGTTTCCTGTCACAAGGTGCCTCAAGCTCATTTTTATCAACTATTTTAACCTTTCCATTTCTTGCCACATCTCTTCTTTCTAACAAAGAAAGCCTGGCTTACATTTAGCTAATTTCTATTTTTGTATTTTGGTTACTCTTCTCCACCTAGTAAACTTCACTGGCTATGTTTGTTAAGTTGAAGAAAAACTTTTCGAAGTTTTTGATCCTGAAGTCCATTCACAACCTCTGCATTCCCTATACTCTCAGCCCTGAACAAAGTATTATATATATGTAATGATTCCATATAAATAATATATGTTAATTATATATTCATATGTATATGAACATGTATGTGTGCTGGTATGTGTGTTTGTGTGTCAGTGTAAAGGTTATCTATTTGCTTTACTTGTGTGTATATTCCGTCTTCCCACCTAAACCCAGAGATTCTTTTTATTTTTTATTGTTATGTTAATCACCATACATTACATCATTAGTTTTTGATGTAGAAACCCAGAGATTCTTGAGGTTTCTCTGTTGTTATCCCATTTTATCAAATAAACTCTGCCTGATGGTTCAAGTAGCCAGAGCTACCAGTAGATAGCATGCTGTGTTACCAGCGTGCTCTCTAAATTTTTATTTACCTCATAGCAAACTAATCTTAGGTGCTTCTGCTGACTTAATTTCATTGTAATTTCTGCTAGATGGATTGACTTACTAGGGAAGGAAGCTTTACTTGTCTTGGTTTGAAGTCATGTTTGACTGTATATACAAAGATAAGAGTTTATGCAGATTACAATAGGGATTTCCCTATCTCAGATAGCAACTGATGTCTGGGCTCTGAAGCTGGACTGTCTGGGTTTGAATCTAGCCTCTACATCTTACTTGTTACGTCATTTTTGGCAAGTTGCTTGATGTCTGTGACGTTTTTTATCAAAAAAAAAAAGGGGGGGTCGTACTAATTCTAAACTCAGAGGGTTTCTATGAAGCTGAACTGAGATAATCCAGGTAAAGCATTTTTGTATGGTCCCTAGGCCAAAGTAAGAACTAGCTTTTCAATAAAAGGTCATACAATTTTTTCTTTAAAGTAAGGTTAACTTTTGGGTGCCTGGGTGGCTCAGTTGGTTAAGCGTCTGCCTTTGGCTCAGGTAGTGATCCCAGGGTCCTGGGATCAAGTCCCGCATCTGGCTCCCTGCTCTGCTTCTTCCTGTCCCCACTGCCCCTGCCCCCAGATCGTGCTTTCTCTCGCTGTCTCTTAAATAAATAAAATCTTAAAAAAAAAAAAATGAGGTTAACTTTCTCCTTCCATTTTACACAATAACCACCTACCTACCTACATGATCACTAAGGTTTACTAGGCCAAATTACCACCCACAATTCAACATCAATGTAAGGTAATTGCACAAGAATTTATAACAACAAGTTATGTTATGTTATGCTTGCATATATCATAACTTACCCCTCAATACCCAAATGGCACCATCTAGGCTTCCACTTTTTAGAAAAATTTCTGCTGCAATATTCACAATTTGACATCTTGGTGCTAGCTTCTCGGGCCCTGTAAATCCCTTTAAACTTGTAAAATGTATTTTTAATTCATATAGTTTATCTAAGACTTTCCTTCCCTAGAGTAAAAATAAAGAACACTAATTATCATTCAGAGTATCACAGAGATATAAATAACATCAGTAATTATACAGAAGTCAATTACCCAATTTGAATCATCCTTCTAGACAGATGGTTCTCAAAAGACTCTTTCCTTAAGCTCCCTCCTGCTTAGCCACAGAGACAGACAGGGAAGGGGAGGAAGCAGGGCTTTGCCTCATATTAACCCTCACCCTGCTGACCCACCTTTTCAAGTGTTTTTATACTTGTGCTTCCCCTAAAGATTTCATTTGGAAAAAGGATTTCTTGCCCTAATGTGGAAAACTACTAACTATACATTTTGGTACTTCTGTTGATTACCCTAGGAGCCAAGAGGGAGAGACAGTGAAAATCAAGATAATGTTTTGTCAAATTTCCATAATGATAGTGGGGAAAAGAAAAGAATAAAACTGCTGGCTGAAAATTGTTTTTTTGATTCAACAGACTAATTATTTCACATAGTCTACATAAAGATTCTCTCCAGTTTGGACATCAGAAATTAGACATATATAGTATTATTTTATATAAGGGGTCAGCAAACCTTTTCTATGATTAGCCAGATAGTAAACACTTAGGCTCTACAGGCCACATTTGGTCAGCTGCACATTCTTTTTGGTTGTTGCTGTTTTTATTTTCTAGCTCTTTAAAAATATAAAAAACATTCTCAGCTCTTGAGATGTACAAAAACAGGCTGTGGGTCAGACTGGGCCCTTAGTTTGTGGTTTTATATTATATTCTATACTATTTGAGTCAGATGCATATTGTGATGTCAAGGTACTTTTAAGTTGATTACAGAAATGAATGCATTTTTAAGGAGATAGCTCTAGCTTAATTTCAGTGGTTTTACTTTTGTGTTCAAAAGGAATAGGTTTCACTAAAAAAAATCATACTAAGTAAAATAAAATATTCATTCCAAATAAGATAGCAAAAATTTTAAATTACAATATAGGCACAAACTCACCAGCCTCTTAAGAAATAATCACAACAAATAAAATTAAAATATACCCTAAAATTTCAGCAAAATCAATCTTTGTCAAAAATAGTTTATGTAGTCCTCAATTTCTCAAGCATTAAATATCCAAGAAATTAATGCTATGATGAACCTTAAGCTAGACTGTGAGATCAGGGACAAGGCATATTCTGCCCATCCCAGGCCTACTGCACAGTGAATGCTAACCTCTTGAAGACCTTGGAGACTGGAGACCTTATGTACAAGGATTCCATTGCTGTTGTTTTTTTTTTTTAGTAAAAAAAAAAAAATCCATGAATTTGTATATGTATGACTGACCATGTACTTAAATGTTATTGAACATATTCAGTTATGAAATAACCTTTTTATAAGAAGGAAATAACAAAAGATACATTGTAATAGCTGATTCAGTACTGACCACACTCTCAACTGCTCCATTCATCCCTCAGCACGTCCTTCCTATTTTAGATTTTCCTGTCCTCTATTTTATTTCACTTTATTGAATCTATACTGCAGGGAAATCTAAAGAATGGTAGTTCAGTATGGTCCAGAAGAACTAGACCACTTCTATGGTGAGCTAAACCTCAAAGGCAGATATCAAGATATATGGTATATAGTGTTCCAGAGCATTCTAGGAGGTGATTTTTAAGGAGTTCTGTTAATTGTGAGTTCCCTGGGTTCATCTTAAAAAAGTGTCTGGAACTTCTGCAAAATTATGATGTTATCAATACTTAAGAGGTAGCAAAAGTCTGTATTGAAAGTTGCTTCAAATAAATATGATACTTAGCATACTTCCGATACTTCTTCAGATAGCCAGTCTCATGCTACTGCCTTTCCACACTTGCCGAATACACTACCTTCCTAGTCTGGGACTCATTTTGCCACTTATAACAATTATTAGCAAATTTCTAATTTGCAGGGTTAACTATATTCTGTTAAAAATTTTTTTAAATTAACACTCTCTGTACCAAGCCCAAACAAAAATTTAATGACATACCTTGGACCACTGCAACAGCTTGTGATAGAAGTACATAGCACTGATTCCGATTCTTCCCAGCAAAGTTTTATCTACTTCACTATTTTGTGGATCTTTGCTAACTGAAACACAAAGTAGGAATATGGAAAAAAGTGAAAAAGTCATTTAAAATGGCAGCAAAGGCAAATTAATATGAAATTATTGATACTAGAACATAGACCAGGTGTTGGCAAACAAACCACAGCCTACAGGACAAACCTGGCCTGTGGCCTGTTTTTGTATAGCTTGTGAGCTAAGAATGGTTCCCCTATTTTTAAAGGGTTGTTTGAAAGGAAAAGAAAACTATATGATTGTGTGATCATATGTGATTATGTGAAGCCTAAAATATTTATTCCTGGCCCTTTGCAGAAAAGGTTTGCTGACCTCTGATAAAAAATATAGCAGTGAAGAGCTCATGCAAAAAAAAAAAAAGTCTCAAAAACATATGAATTTTGTTGACTTGTAGTAGTGAAGGTAGTAACAACTTTAATGATTCAATAATTCAAGTGCTCCAGTATAATTTGCTAGCAATAGTTTTACCAATCTAAATGAAAATACAAATAAGAACATGAAACATGAGGTATTAAAACAATTCTTGACCTTATATCATTATAATCTAACTTGATAATAAAAAGATGAAAGACTTATAAAGAGAAGGAGAAGTATCTGAAATTTGTGATATTAACTTATCCCCAACATGGAAAATACTAAGAGCTTTACATTCCAGGTAAAACACTGCACCACCCTAATACACACAATACATAGACCTAAACAGTGACATTTTACCTGTTTCAGCAAACTGACAAAATGGAACACCTGGTCTCTCTTCTTTACAGTCTTTTGTTAGTGTTTCAGCAATACATGCACAAAATCTCTGGAAATCTGCAAAGTTTTCACAGCCCATTTTT
The DNA here is from genome assembly GCF_037043125.1 of Eumetopias jubatus. NCBI lineage: Eukaryota > Metazoa > Chordata > Mammalia > Carnivora > Otariidae > Eumetopias > Eumetopias jubatus. The sequence continues at coordinate 155,821,437 of NW_028274807.1, read as the reverse complement.
ATGTTAATGTATAAATTTCCCAGTTTGGTCCAGTCACCTTTTTCTTTACAATGCTATCAGAATTATTAGAGACAAAACAAGAAAAAAGAAAGAAAGATGTCATTTATAAAAACATTATGGAATAGGCATATGTAGGCATTAGATATATAGAAATTAATAACACAATCTCTGTAGATCTTATAAACTTACTGACATTGTTACACCATCAATAACTTACTATTGTACAATTTGTGTTTCTGACTATAGCATAGTCTCTGTAATTTCTGGATGGCAATGTATGTTTGTTTTAATAATCTTTTCCTAATGTACTTAATGATGTCACCCCCAAATCTGAACTAGACAGCGGAGATAGATTTTATGGAAAACAGATGATTAGCTATATGATTTGAGCCGTCTCTACAGAAATGCATTATTTTACTACTTTTAGAGATTGCATTTTGCTATTATTTGGCCCCGTTTATAATTTGGGGCCCAAATATCATTTTGGACATTACATTTCTTGTATGAAAGGGACTATAATTTCAGTAAACTTACCATCTTATTATTTTCTACTGTAAACAAAGAAATAGTTTTCCACACCAACAAAAGATTATTTCAGGATATAAATGCTAATTTAGACCAACAATTACTAGATGAGTACAAAATGATCTTAAACTAAACAGCAAAATCATCCTGAAAGTTCTCTATTTTTTATATTCCAAATGCCTGGAGAGGGCACCCTGACCGTGGCTTTCCACTATCATTTCACATACTGCAGCCATCTGTGCATTATGACAAGAAAGCCAACCTTCTTGTGCACGGAGTCTGTCCAGCGACAAGAATTAAAGGCTAATAAGCCTTAGATTATTATACCTTAATATTATTAATTTTGAAACTGAACAATTATTCCTAGAATAGTCCATAACTCTAGAAATTGTTTGCATTTCAAAGTATTAAAAAATACTAGACTTCTTTTCCTTGAGCATTTTCTCTGTATAACAACAGCATTTAAAAAACTTTTCCCACTATTCAAAGTTTGTTATTACTGGTTTTCAGAGATCCCAGCAATTCATTTAAAAAAATAAGTGTCATACCTCTATTTCATTCAAGGCTGAATCTAAATCATATTTCCAGTTCTTTTTAAATTGCCTCATCTGTAACCTTTAACAATAAAAAAGGGTTAATTATGTTTACCCTCCAAAAGTCACTATTGCCCCTAATTCATTTGTTCCATAGTTTATACCTAAGAGTCTATAAAAAAAAGGAATGTAGTAATATACTATAAAAATTCCTAAGAGCAAAAAAAAAAAATTCCTAAGAGCTAAAGAAAATAGAAAATGCATAGATATCTACTTCACACTACTTCCTCCCCAAACCAGAGGCAACAAGAAGGAAAAAGCAAATTCCACATGAAACCGTACCTTAAGCCTTTAAGGTAACTTTAAGACAGAGAGTGCCAGAGCTTCAAAATGATTGTGAATAAAAAGAGAAAAAAATATTAAAGCCAGCACTTGATCTTTCCTGCTCCCACTCTACCCTTGCTGATCCAACAAGTATTTGTGATAAGCAGAAACAGACCAAAACAAAAACAATGCAAAAAAAAAAAAAAAACCATGGAAAACCGAACAGGCAGGACCTAACATTGATTAAAAATATACTACCACATGTTCCTGATCCTAAGGGAAAGACTTTCAGATTTTCCCCATTGAGGATGAGATTCACTGTGGCTTTTTGATAGATGGATTTTATGAACTTGGGGAATGTTCCCTCTATCCCTATACTCTGAAGAGTTTTAATCAGGAAAGGATGCTGTATTTGTTAAATGCTTTTTCTGCATCAATTGAGAGACCATATGGTTCTTCTCCCTCCTCTTATTAATGTGTTCTATCACATTAATTGATTTGCAAATGTTGAAAGACTCTCGCATCCCGGGGATAAAACCCACTTGGTCGTGGTGGGTGATCCTTTTAATGTATTGTTGGAGTCTATTAGCTAGGATTTTGTTGAGAATTTTGGAATCCATATTCATCAGGGATATCGGTCTGAAATTCTCCTTTTTGATGGGGTCTTTGCCTGGTTTGGGGATCAAAGTAATGCTGGCCTCATAGAATGAGTCTGGAAGCTTTCCTTCTGTTTGTTTTTTGAAACAGCTTCAGGAGGACAGATATTATTTCTTCTTTGAATGTGTGGTAGAATTCCCCAGGGAATCCATCAGGCCCTGGACTCTTGTTTTTTGGGAGGTTTTTGATCACTGCTTCAATCTCACTGCTGGTTATTGGCCTATTCAGGTTGTCAATTTCTTCCTGTTTCAGTCTTGGGAGTTTACAGGTTTCCAGGAAGGCATCCATTTCTTCTGGGTTGCTCAATTTATTGGCATATAGTTCTTGATAATAATTTCTAATTGTTTCCATTTCCTTGATGTTAGTTGTTATCTCTCCCCATTCATAATTTTATTAATTTGGGTCCTTTCTCTTTTCTTTTGGATAAGTCTGGTCAGTGGTTTATTGACCTTATCAATTCTTTCAAAGAACCAGCTTCTAGTTTTGTTGATCTGATCTACTGTGTTTCTGGTTTCTAATTCATTGATCTGTGCTCTGATCTTAATTATTTCTCTTCTAATGCGTGGCTTAGGCATTGTTTGTTGCTTTTTCTCTAGTTCTTTAAGGTGTAAAGTTAGTTGGTGAATTCGGGATTTTTCTATTTTTTTGAGTGAGGCTTGGATGGCTATGTATTTCCCCCTTAGGACCACCTTTGCAGTATCCCATAGGTTTTGGACCGATGTGTTTTTATTCTCAACAGGAACACATCAAGCATGCCCACTCTCACCACTACTATTGTTCAACATAGTACTAGAAGTCCTAGCAACAACAATCAGAAGACAAAAGGAAATAAGAGGTATTCAAATTGGCAAAGAAGAAGCCAACTCTCTCTCTTTGCAGATGACATGATACTTTATGGGGAAAATCCAAAAGACTCCACCCTCAAATTACCAGACCCCATACAGCAATTCAGTAATGTGGCAGGATACAAAATCAACACAGAAATCAGTTGCTTCCTTATACACTAACAATGCAACTGTAGAAAGAGAAATTAGAGAAACGATTCCATTTACAATAGCACCAAAAACCATAAGAAACCCTGGAATAAACCTAATCAAAAAGGTTGAGTCTATACTCTAGGAACTACAAAACACTCATGAAAGAAATTGAAGAAGACACAAAAAGATGGAAAAACATTCCATGCTTATGGATTGGAAGAATAAACATTGTTAAAATGTCTATGCTACCCAGAGCAATCTATTCCTTCAACACCATCCCGATCAAAATTCCAATGACATTTTTCAAAGTGCTGGAACAAACAATCCTAAATTTTGTATGGATTCAGAAAAGACCCCAAATCGCCAAGGAAATGTTGAAAAAGAAAAACAAAGCTGGGAGCATCACACTGCCTGATTTCAAGCTATATTACAAAGCAGTGAGCATCAAGACAGCATGGTACTGGCACAAAACAGACATACAGACCAGTGGAACAGAATAGAGAGCCTAGATATGGACCCTCAACTCTATGATCAAATAATCTTCGACAAAGCAGAAAAAAATATGCAATGGAAAAAAGACAGTCTCTTCAATAAATTGTGCTGGAAAAACAGGACAGCTATATACAGAAGAATAAAACTTGACCATTCTCTAACACCATACACAAAGATAAACTCAAAATGGATGAAAGACCTCAATGTGAGACAGGAATCCACCCAAATCCTAGAGGAGAGCATAGGCAGTAACCTCTTTGACATTGGCCACAGCAACTTCTTTCAAGATACATCTCCAGAGGCTAATGAAACAAAAGCAAAAATGAACTTTTGGGACTTCATCAAGATAAAAACCTTCTGAACAGCAAAGGAAACTGTCAAGAAAACAAAGAGGCAACCCACAGAATGGGAGAATATATTTGCAAATGACACTACAGATAAAGGGCTAGTAACCAAGATGTAATAATGAGCTTCTCAAACTCAACACCCAAAAAACAAATAATCATTTCAAAAAATGGGCACAAGACATGAACAGACACTTCTCCAAAGAAGACATACAAATGGCTACAGATACATGAAAAAATGTTCACCATCATTAGCCATCAGGCAAATCCAAATCAAAACCACATTGAGATACCACCTTACACCAGTCAGAATGGCAAAAATTGAGAAGGCAAGAAACAACAAATGTTGGAGAGGTTGTGGAGAAAGGGGAACCCTCTTACACTGTTTGTGGGAATGCAAGTTGGTACAGCCACTTTGGAAAACAGTGTGGAGGTGCCTCAAAAAATTAAAAATAGAGCTACCCTATGACCCAGCAATTGCACTACTAGGTATCTACCCCAAAGACACAGATGTAGTGAAAAGAAGGGTCATATGCATGCCAATGTTCATAGCAGCAATGTCCGCAATAGTCAAACGGTGGAAAGAGCTGAGATGCCCTTCAACAGATGAATGGATAAAGATGTGGTTCATATATTCAATGGAATGTGTCTCAGTCATCAGAAAGGATGAATACCCAACTTTTACATCAACATGGATGGGACTGGAGGAGATTATGCTAAGTGAAATAAGCAGAGAAAGTCAATTATCATATGGTTTCACTTATTTGTGGAACATAAGGAAGAGCATGGAGGACATTAGGAGAAGGAAGGGAAAAATGAAGGTGGGGGGAATCGGAGGGAGAGACGAACCATGAGAGACTATGGACTCTGAGAAACAAACTGAGGGTTTTAGAGGGGAGGGGGTGGGGGATGGATTAGCCTGGTGATGGGTATTAAGGAGGGCATGTACTGCATGGAGCACTGGGTGTCATACGAAAACAGTGAATCGTGGATCCCTACATCAAAAAGTAATGATGTATTGTATGGTGACTAACATAATAAAATTAAACTAAATTAAAAAAAAGAATAAAAAAAGTACTACCATAAAGACTAAGTTTGAAAATGCTTAAAAGAATCTGAATAGATTAGAACACAAAGCACACAGAAGGAACTTAAAAGTTTGTGTGATTTAAAGAACACAATCTATAAAATGCATAGCTTCTGGGAAAGAAAAAAAAAAAGACAAAAATGAAAGAAGATGCACCCTGTGGCAACTGGAAAGAGAAAAAGAAGAAAAAGGAGAAAGAAGAGGATGCCACCAAACTAAGAGTACTATATAGCAGCCAACTGTGGCATCAATTTTGGTAATTAGTCCCAATGCTCTATAAATGATTCCAGAGCTTAAAAAGGAAGCACAACTTCCTAATTCCTTTCATGAATCAAGTATAAATAACATTGATACTTAAACTGGATAAAGGCAGAACAGAGAAAGAAAAGTGTAAAACAATATTACTTATAATGGTGATGCAAAAACAAGGTAAAATATTAACAAGCAAATCAGTTTTTCAAATTGAAGAGTTATGGGGATGATGGTTGTGATGGTAGCACAACAATGTGAATGTATTTAATACCACTGAACTGTACATTTAAAAATGGTTAAGATGGTAAGTTTTATATTAAGTGTACTATACCACAAAATTGAAAAAATATTGACAAACAGAATCCAAGACCACCTTAAGAAATGACACACCATGACAAAGTGGTATTCACTTCACAAATATAAGGTAACTTCAATATTAAAAAATCCATCAGTATTATATACCATATTAATAAATCTAACAGAAAAAAATCATGATTATTTCCATAGATATTAAAAAGGCTTTGATAAAATTCAACATCAATTCACTTACAAATATAGGAACTGAGAGATACTTCCTTAAAGTGTTTAAATATATATACTGTAGTCCTAAAGCCATGACTGTATTTAATAAGAAAATTCTAGGAGATATTTCCACTAAGATCAGGAACATGAAAGGATGTCCACTACGTCCATTGTTATTCAATACTGTACTAGAGGTATGAGCCAAGGCAATTAGATAAAACAAATTACTTACAGGCATAACAATGGTAAAGAAGAAGTAAAACAATCTCTACTCACAAATGATATGATAGTATAACTGGAAACGCCCACAGATTCAAAGATGAAACTAAGTCAAACAATAAAGACTTTAGAGTAAATTAACAGAATATAAAATTTACAAACAAAAATGCCCTTCATATATACAAAAATAAAGAAATACAGCATATAAAAAACTCATTTATAATAGCAACAGATTAAATACTTATAGGAGGAAAATTCTAAAACACTCCTGAAAGACAGATAAATTTGAACAGAAAAACATTTCATGTTTTTTAATACAATTCAATATTATAAAGATGTTAGTTCTTACTGAGTTAATTCATAGATTTAATGTAATTCCAATAAAAATACTAACAAGCTACTATATGAGGTTAGGAAGTTGATACTGAAGTTCATGTGGTAAAAACACATATGCAAGAAGAGCAAGAAAGACACTGAAAAGAAAAATTTTGCAGGGGATTATCCCACGAAAACATTAAAGCATACTACTATAGACTCTATAATTAAAATAATGTGGAACGGGTGCAGGGGAATACAAAGTCCAGACACAGACCCAAGCACATATGAAATTCCCTTGCCTTTGGCGATGTTTCTAGGAAGAAGTTGCTGCGGCTGAGGTCGAAGAGGTTGCTACCTGTGTTCTCCTTTAGGATTCTGATGGACTCCTGTCTCGCATTTAGGTCTTTCAACCATTTGGAGTCTTTTTTTGTGTGTGGTGCAAGGAAATGGTCCAGTTTCATTCTTCTGCATGTGGCTGTCCAATTTTCCCAACACCATTTGTTGAAAGACTGTCTTTTTTCCATTGGACATTCTTTCCTGCTTTGTCAAAGATGAGTTGACCATAGAGTTGAGAGTCCATTTCAACACTTCCACAAATTTCTGGGGTCCCTATTCTGTTCCATTGATCTGTGTGTCTGCTTTTGTGCCAGTACCATACTGTCTTGATGATGACAGCTTTGTAATGGAGCTGGAAGTCCAGAATTGTGATGCCACCAGCCTTTGCTTTACTTTTTCAACATTCCTCTGGCTATTCGGGGTCTCTTCTGGTACCATACAAATTTTAGGATTATTTGTTCTACTTCTTTGAAAAAAATGGATGGTATTTTGATGGGGACTGCACTGAATGTGTGGATTGCTCTAGGTAGCATTGACATCTTCACAATATTTGTTCTTCCAATCCGTGAGCATGGAACGTTTTTCCATTTCTTTGTGTCTTCCTCAATTTCTTTCATGAGTATTTTACAGTTCTCTGAGTACAGATCCTTTGCCTCTTTGGTTAAATTGATTCCTAGGTATCTTATGGTTTTGGGTGCAATTGTAAATGGGATCGACTCCTTGATTTGTCTCTCTTCTGTCTTGTTGTTGGTGTGTAGGAATGCCACTGATTTCTGTGCATTGATTTTATATCCTGCTACTTGACTGAATTCCTGTATGAGTTCTAGCAGTTTTGGGGTGGAGTCTTTTGGGTTTTCCACATACAGTATCATATCATCTGCAAGGACTTAGAGTTTGACTTCCTCTTTGCCGATTTGGATGCCTTTGATTTCTTTTTGTTGTCTGATTGCTGTGGCTAGGACTTCTAATACTATGTTGAATAGCAGTGGTGATAGTGGACATCCCTGCCGCGTTCCTGACCTTAGGGGAAAAGCTCTCAGCTTTTCCCCATTGAGAATGATATTCGCTGTAGGTTTTTCATAGATGGCTTTTATGATATTGAGGTATGTACCCTCTATCTCTATACTCTGAAGAGTTTTGATCAAGAAAGGATGCTGTACTTGGTCAAATGCTTTTTCTGCATCTATGGAGAGGATCATATGATTCTTGTTCTTTCTTTTGTTAATGTATTGTATCACGTTGATTGATTTGCGGATGTTGAACCAGCCTTGCAGCCCAGGGATAAATCCCACTTGGTCATGGTGAATAATCCTTTTAATGTACTGTTGGATCCTATTGGCTAGTAATTTGGTGAGAATTTTTGGATCCATGTTCATCAAGGATATTGGTCTGTAATTCTCCTTTTTGATGGGGTCTTTGGTTTTGGGGTCAAGGTAATGGTGGCCTCATAAAATGAGTTTGGAAGTTTTCCTTCCATTTCTATTTTTTGGAACAGTTTCAGGAGAATAGGTATTAATTCTTCTTTAAATGTCTGATAGAATTCCCCTGGGAAGCCATCTGGCACTGGGCTTTTGTTTTTTGGGAGATTTTTGATGACTGCTTCAATTTCCTTAGTGGTTATAGGTCTGTTCAGGTTTTCTATTTCTTCCTGGTTCAGTTTTGGTAGTTGATACATCTCTAGGAATGCTTCCATTTCTTCCAGGTTATCTAATTTGCTGGCATAGAGTTGCTCATAATATGTTCTTCTAATTGTTTGTATTTCTTTGGTGTTGGTTGTGATCTCTCCTCTTTCATTCATGATTTTGTTGATTTGGGTCGTTTCTCTTTTCTTTTTGATAAGTCTGGGGAGGGGTTTATCAATCTTGTTAATTCTTTCAAAGAACCAGCTCCTAGTTTCGTTGATCTGTTCTACTGTTCTTTTGGTTTCTCTTTCATTGATTTCTGCTCTGATCTTTCTCTTCTCCTGCTGGGTTTAGGCTTTATTTATTCTTTCTCCAGCTCCTTTAGGTGTAGGGTTAGGTTGTGTATTTGAGACCTTTCTTGTTCCTTGAGAAAGGCTTGTATTGCTATATACTTTCCTCTCAGGACTGCCTTTGCTGTATCCCAAAGATTTTGAAGAGTTGTGTTTTCATTTTCATTGGTTTCCATGAATTTTTTAAATTCTTCTTTAATTTCCTGGTTGACCCATTCATTCTTTAGTAGGATTCTCTTTGGCCTCCATGTATTTGAGTTCTTTCTGATTAAGTATTTGATTTTTGATGTTATTGTAAATGAGATTGTTTTATTTTTTTTAATACTTCATTGTTAGTATATAGAGATGCAACAGGATCTATTTTTTATTTTTTAATTTTATTTTAAGCTTTTATTTAAATTCCAGTTAACATACACTGTAATATTAGTTTCAGGTGTACAATTTAGTGATTCAACACTTCCACAAACACCTGATGCTCATCACAACAAATGATCCTTAATCCCCATCACCTATTTAACCCATCCCCCCATCTACCTCCCCTCTAGTAGCCATCAGTTTGTTCTCTATAGTTAAGAGTCTGTTTCTTGTTTTCTCTCTATTTTTCCTATGCTTATTTGTTTTGTTTCTTAAATTTTACATGAGTGAAATCATATGGTATTTGTCTTTCTCTGATTGACTTATTTCGCTTAGCAAAATACACTCTAGCTCCATCCACATTGTTATAAATGGTGAGATTTCATTCTTTTTGATGGCTGAGTAATACTCCATTGTGTGTGTGTGTGTGTGTGTGTGTACACACATACACCACATCTTCTTTATTCATTCATCAGTCAATGGACATTTGTGTTCTTTCCATAACTTGGCAATTGTTGATAATGCTGCTATACACATCAGGGTGCATGTATCCTTTTGAAAATAGTATTTTTGTATCCTTTGTGTTAATACCTAGGAGGGAATTGCTGGATCCTAGGGCAGTTCTATTTTTAACTTTTTGAGGAAACTCCAAACTGTTTTTCAGAGTGGCTGCACCAGTTGGCCTTCCCACAAATAATGCAAGAGGGTTCCCCTTTCTCTGCATCCTCGGCAACACTTATTGTTTCCTGTGTTGTTAATTTTAGCCATTCTAACAGGTGTAAGGTAGTATCTCATTGTAATTTTGATTTGCATTTCCCGGATGGTAAGTGATGTTGAGCATTTTTTCATGTGCCTGGTGTCCTTTTGTATGTCTTTTGGAAAAATGTCTATTCGTGCCTTCTGCCCATTTCTTAACTGGATTATTTGGTTTTGGGGTCTTAAGTTTGATAAGTTCTTTACAGATTTTTGGATAGTAACTCTTTATAAGATGTCATTTGCAAATATCTTCTCCCATTCCATAGGTTGCCTTTCAGTTTTGGTGACTGTTTCTTTCACTGTACAGAAGTTTTTTATCTTAATGAAGTCCCAATAGTTCATGTTTGCTTTTGTTTCCCTTCCTTCAGGAGACATATCTAGTAAGAAGTTGCTATGACCGATGTCAAAGAGGTTACTGCCTGTGTTCTCCTCTAAGATTTTAATGATTTCCTATCTCACTTTTATTTTATTTCATTTTAATTTTAGTTGAGAGAGAGAGCACAAGCAGAGGGTGAAGGCGCAGATGGAGAGGGAGCAGCAGACTCCCTGCTGTGCAGGGAGCTCAACACAGGGCTCAATCCCAGAATCCTGAAATCATGACCTGAGCCGAAGGCAAGCACTTAGACTGAGCCACCCAGGCGTCCCTCCTGTCTCACATTCAGGTCTTTCATCTTTTTTTTTTTTTTTTAACTGAGATCCCAACTCTGCCTTTTATTTTTTTTATTATGTTCAGTTTATTTTTGATGATGGTGTTAAGAAAGTGGTACAATTTCATTCTTTTGGATGTTGTTGTTGTCTTCCCAACACCGCTTGTTGAAGAGTCTCTTTTTTCCATTAGATATTCTTTCCTGCTTTGTCAAAGATTAGTTGACCATACAGTTGTGGGTCCATTTCTGGGGTTTATGTTCTGTTCCATTGATCTATGTGTCTATTTTTGTGCCAGTACCATACTGTTTTGATCACTACAGCTTTATAATATTACTTGAAGGCTAGAATTATGATGCCTCCTGCTTTGCTTTTCTTTTTCCTATTTGGGATATTTTGTGGTTCCATACAAATTTTAGGATTGTTCTAGCTCTGTGAAAAAGGCTGTTAGTATTTTGATATGGATTGCATTAAATGTGTAGATTGCTTTGTGTAGTACAGACATTTTAACAATATTTGTTCTTCCAATCCCTGAGCATGGAATGTCTTTTCATTTCTTGTGTCCTCTTCAATTTCTTTCATCAGTGTTTTATAGTTTTATAGTACAGGTCTTTCACCTCTTTGCTTAGGTTTATTTCTAAGCAAATAAATGGTTTTTGGTGCAACTGTAAATGGGATCGATTCCTTGATTTCTCTTTCTGCTGCTTCATTATTGGTATATAGAAATATGACAGATTACTGTACATTGATTTTGTATCCTGCGACTTTACTGAATTTGGGCATCAGTTCTAGCAACTTTTTGGTAGAGTCTTTTGGGTTTTCTCCCTCTCCCTCTGTGCCTTCTCCCTCTGCTTGTGCTCTCTCTCAACTAAAATTAAAATAAAATAAAAGTGAGATAGGAAATCATTAAAATCTTAGAGGAGAACACAGGCAGTAACCTCTTTGACATCAGTCATAGCAACTTACCAGATACGTCTCCTGAAGGCATCATGTCATCTGCTAATGGTGAAAGTTTGACTTCTTCCTTGACAATTTGGATGTCTTTTATTTCTTTTTGTTTTCTGATTGCTCTGGCTAGGGCTTCCAATACTATGTTAAATAATAGTGGTGAGAGTGGACATCCCTGTCTTTTTCCTGACAGTAGAGGAATAGCTCTGTTTTTCCCCATTGAGGATATTAGGTGTGGGGTTTTTGTATACAGCCTTTATTATGCTGAGGTACATTCCTTGTAACCCTGCTCTGTGGAGGGTTTTTATCACAAATGGATGTCGTCAAATGCTTTTTCAAGATGCAACTGATTTTTATATGTCAATATTGTATCCTGCAACTTTATTAAAAATACTTCACTTATTTGTTCTAACAGGTTTTGGTGGCGTCTTTAAGGTTTTCTGTATGTAGGATCATGTTATCTGCAGAGACTATTTTAATTCTTTCTTTCTAATTTGAATGTCTCTTATTTCTTTTTCTTGCCTAATTGCTCTGGCTAGGACTTTTAGCATCATGCTGAATAGAAGTGGTGACAGTAGGCACCATTTCCTTGTTCCTGACCTCAGAGGAAAATATTTCAGCTTTTTTACTGTTTAGTATGATGAGAGCTATGGACTTGTCATATATGGTCATTATCATAGTGAGGTACATTCTTTCTATACCTAATGTGTTGAAAGTTTTTTAATCACAAAAGGATGTTAAATTTTGTCAAATGCTTTATCTGCATCTACTGAATCTATTTGATCTATCCTTCATTCTGTTAATGTGCTATATCATATTTATTGATTTGCACACGTTGAACCATTACTGTATCCCAGGGATAAATCCCACTTTATCTTGTGTAGTTGAATTTGGTTTACTAATATTTTGTTGAGAACTTTTGTATCTATGTTCATCAGGAATATCATCTTATGATTTTCAATTTTTGTAATATCCTTGCCTGACTTTGGTATCAGAGTAATGATGGATTTGTAAAGGAGTCTGGAGGTGTCCCCTCATCTTCAATTTTTTGGAAGGGTTTGAGAAGGATTTGTATTAATTCTTCCTTAACTATTTGGTAAAATTCATCAGTGAAGGCACCTATTCCTGGGCTTTTCTTCATGGGGAGTTCCTTTTTTGTTTTGTTTTGTTTTACTGATTCAATCTCCTTACTCAAAATTGATCTGTTCAATTTTTCCATTTCTTCATGATTCAAACTTGGTAGGTTGTATACTTCTAGGAATTTATTCAATTCTTTTAGATTGTCCAATTATTTGGTGTGTAACTGTTCATATTAGTCTTTTAAGAGCCTTTCTATTTCTGTGCTATCAGTTGTAATGTTTCCTCTTTCATTTCTGATTTATGTGAGCCCTCTCTTTTTCCTTAGTGTAGTTAAAGGTTTGTCAATTTTGTTTAACTTTTCAAAAACCAACCAACCAGTTTTGTTTTCTTTTCTATTGTTTTTCTAGTCTCTAATTATTTCTACTCTGATCTGTATTCCTTCCTTCCATTAACCCTGACTCAGTTTGTTCTTCTTTTCTAGTTCCTTGAGGTGTACATACAGTTAGGTTTGAGATACCCCTTTTTTCTTAATGTAGGTATTTATCACTATAAATGTCCCTCTTAGAACTGCTTTTGCTGTATCCCATAGATTTTGGTATGTTGCGTTTCCATTTTCATTTGTCCAAGATTTTTTTTTACTTCTCTTTTGACTTCTTTTTTGACTCATTGGTTGTTCAGGAGTATGTTGTTTAATTTCCACATATTTGTGGATTTTCCAGTTTTCCTCCTATTATTGATTTCTAGTTTCATACTGACCAGGAAAGATACTTGATTCCATATTCTTAAATTTTTTTGACTTGTTTTGTGAACTAACATATGATCTATCCTAGAAATGGTCTGAGTGTGCTTGAGAAGAAATGTATTATGCTGCTGTTGGATGGAATAGTTCTGTATATGTGTGTTAGGTCCATTTAGTCTAAAGTGTAGTTCAAGTCACATGTTTCTTTACTGATTTTCTGCTGGATGACATACACATTGTTGAAAATGGGTATTGATGTCCCCTACTTTTATGACACTGGTTTCTATTTCTCCCATCAGATCTGTTAAGATTTGCTTTATATATTAGGCTGCTCTGATATCGGGTACACATATATATTTACAACTGTTATATCCTCTTGATGAACTGACTCCTTTATCATTATATATTGACCATGTCTCTTTTTTAGTTTTTCTGATAAAAGCATAGCTTGCCCTCTTTTGGCTTCCATTTGCATGGAATAGCTTTTTTCATCCCTTCACTTTCAGCATAAGTGTGTCTTTATAGCTGAAGTCTTTTGAAGACAGCATATAGCTGGGTCTTGTTTTTTAATCCATTCAGACACTCTTCTAATTAGAGAATTTAATCTAGTTACATTAAAGTAATATTGATAGGCAAGGACTCAGTACTGGTATTCTGTTAAATTGTTTTCTATTTTGTAGTTCCTTTGCTCCTTTCTCGCTATCTTCTTTGGTAATTTGATTTTATAGAGTCTCCAACTAAAGTTATAGATTTGTCTATTTTATCCATTCAGTTCTATCAGTTTTGCTTCATATATTTTGAAGCTCTGTTGTTGTATGCTGCATACACATTTAGGATTGCTAAGTCTCCTTGGTTGTTGCCAGTGTTGGGGTAGGGTAAACAGAAGATGAAACTTCACCCTGTGGCTCCAAAAAATAAGAAAATGGTAGAAAAATCAACAGTACATGATGAAAGGATATAGGAACCACCCTGAAGGACTTCCAAAGGTCAAATCTAGAAAAATTTGAGCAACAAGATAAATAATAATAGTATTAGATTATATATAACCCATAAGATAAAATAAATACCCAGGAGTTCATACTGATATAAATGAGTAAATAGAGAAAGGAAAGCTTGTCTTTACTCAAAATGCCAACTAATAAATGTAGAAGAAAGAGAGAAAATACAGAATCACCATTGGGCAAATACCACAGTAGTTAACTTGCAGGAAAGATCCCCTGATGAATACTAAAATTAATATATAAAGGTTTGATGACCTTTCTCATCAAATGACCTATTTCTCATCAAATAGGATAATGTATAATGTTAAAGTCTCTTGCCCAAAATATTAATTACAAAGGGACAAACAGTAACTTTACAGTGTAGAAAACAGGCAGATAACATTTTTAACTAAGTTATTAAGGTTAACGTAATCAGTAATAAAATATGTTGGCACCACGTACCTCCTCCTAGGATGCACTGAGATGTGCAGTTAATTGGATTTTACAACTACTGATTTCTTGGTTTTGATAATTGTACTATTACTATGTAGGATGTTAACATGAAAGGAAGTTAGATGAAGGATGCATGGAAAGTCTCTATACTAAATTTTGTAACATTCTGTAAATCTAAAATTATTTCAAAATAAAAAAAATTTTGAAGTCATTAAATGTATGTTAAATGTCCTAGATTATAGACACACCTAAATTCTCACTGATATCCTGAATATGTTGGAATTCTTTGTGAATGTGAAAGCCTTTCTAATGAACTATAAACTACCTAATTAAAAACTATAATCAAAATCAAAGTATGAGTGTTCATTAAAACTCATTTCCCTAGCCCAGGTAATTATTTCAAAGGGTGTCAGGAAAATTCAAACATAAAATGATAAATACTAATTTTTTCCTTTTGCATTGAGGCCAGGTCCACATCCCTAACCACAATCCATACCCCTTAACTACTCACAGTTATTAACCTAGTCCATCCTTCTCCATCAAATAGCCACCAATGTTAATTCCTCTTAAAAATACTAGATAATTCTTCTGAAGTGGGAGCACAGGAAGGAGCAGGTGTATAAGGATACTATTTTCAAAATCAGGGGTTGTAAAATAAGCTACAAAAATATTTGTGTGATTGTGTCAATTTGAAAATTTGAAAACTAAAGCTGGTTTGTTCTGGAGTCTTCCTATACCAAGAGATCCTTTTCCCAATCATTGCCTTAAGGGTAGAGTTGTGCAGCTGTCCTGGATACAAGGGTAGTGCTGCTCCTCTTGCACCTAGAGGTACACACTTCCCTTGTGCCAGATGCTACTCAATCTGACAGGACACAAACATCGGCTAGCCATTTAAGTTCTCTGTCATAGCTGCCACTGTCCAAAACGCCAACTTGTTAGCATATGGATCAGGAGAAGAATGACAATGTTTGGAAGAAAATATCGATGTACTCTAGTTATAATAAGTGGATTATACCCTAGAATTCTGTGCTAGACAAACTGCATTTTTCTCACAAAAACTTATTTCCTAGGTAGTCCCAAAAATCTATTTAACTTAAATAGTATTATAATTTTTATAGACAACCTAAATATTATCATTAGTTAAAGAAATGAAAAATCTCATAGAACTTGAAAAAGTCAAATATATCTTCAATGCTGGTGCTTCAAGGGAAGCAGTGTCATTTAGTAGAATCACTGAAACTCCTTAACTGTGTACCATGACATCCAGGGCACTAGAGCAAATTCACAGGAGCACCACAAGTTATTTTAAATTTTCAAAGCACCTTCTGTCAGATACCCTCAAATTGCTACTATCAACTTGTTTGGATCTAACTACTTAATAAATAAGACCATTAATTTACTTCTTTTGGCCTATGGACACTATAACCAAGGAAGTCTGAAAACCTTTCTATTAGAAGATAATCAGAAATGTGATGACAACAGCTGTAGATGCTGTACGAAGGAGCTTTCTAGGTATTCTCAAGGACTTTCTCGGTTAATATCATTTGTACTTTATCAAATATGATTTCATTAAAAAGTTATGGTTCCTTTAAATACTTAGAATTAGTAAAACTATGTATGAATACTTTAAAATTTCTGTAAAAGTCATGGCTTTCGGGGCGCCTGGGTGGCTTAGTCGTTAAGCATCTGCCTTTGGCTCCAGTCATGAGCCCGCATTGGGCTCCCTGCTCAGCGGGAAGCCTGCTTCTCCCTCTCCCACTCCCCGCTTGTGTTCCCTCTCTCACTATGTCTCTCTCTGTCAAATAAATAAATAAAATCTTTAAAAAAAAAAAAAAGTCATGGCTTTCCTTTTCCTCAATATAGGTATATTATGGTACTACTCATAATTATCATAGGTTTTCAAATAAAAAGGCCTTGGGAGGCCCATAAGCCACAAAGAGAAAGTGAACAAGTGAGAGAAAGAATGAAGAAGAGGCATTAAAATATTTTATTTAGCTTACGTGAAAAGAAGTGAAACAAAGAAAAGCATTAAGGTAATTTATACACATAAAAGAGAGTGCATTAAGTATAATTAATTAAGTTCTGAAACACAGGATAAGAGATTCCTTTTATACTTGATGTGCCAGGCACTGAGATGAATCAGGTACTGAGAAAGATTTGGTGAGCCTGGCCAGGAAGGCTGTCTAGAGGCGGCTTGACTAATGACACTGTGACTAGGACAGAGCTAAGAGATGGGAGAAAGGCTTATGGTGGGCTACTATCTAGATGTTTGGAATATGAATAGTGATAAATAAGTGCTTTGCTTTCATCCTATGTAAGTCCCTAAAAAATACATATTACATATATATATATATATATATATATATATATATATGTAAAATTTAACCTTAATTATAATGACTTCTTACCTGGATTTCATTTCCAGAACTGCAGATACTTCTTGTTGGGAAGCCTGTAGTTGGTATAAGAGCTGGACGATATAAGTAAAGTGTTCTGGGTCAAATACCATCCCAGCTTCAACAAACTGTAGAGGAAAAAAAAAAAAAGAGTCATTCTTACACATATATGAGAGTTGAAAACCAGTATGTGACAACTATGAGAATGGTGGAAAAAAATGAAACAAAGAGACAAGTAGAATTATAATTCACTTAAAAAACCTGAAGCATATTTTCTTCCAATATTTGAGAACCACAGTAAGACACCCTACCTCAAGAATTTAAAGTGAAAATAAAAATAATGTTTGAATTTAAAACTTGAATATTCTGTTTTCCAAGTTATCTCAACGGATTTATCACCCATACCTCCTGTTTGGTACTCATTTCGTCTTTAGCCTACTACACTTGTGTTTATATCTCATTCCAGATTGTAAACTTCCTGAGAAGTATCAAACTGAGGTTTTCTAAAACTACTAGTGGTGATCAGTAATTTCTGGTTAAAAAAATTTCCAGGCAGGTAATTCTGTCAAGTTTTGTAATGTGGACCTAGAGGTATTCACTGAAATATTTGTATATTCTGCTAGAGTGGTTCCAATGCTGCTCCTTAAAGAAAATGGAAGGTTTTCTTGATATTAGCCTGTTCTGAAATGGATGGCTGGGCAGTGTTAAATACCAGTAAGTACCCAAAAGTACAAATTTCAATATATTTTTAAAAAGCCATAAAAATTCTTTTTTTTTTTTGTTTAGTGTCAAATATAAAATCAATTCCTAGCCTCCATGTTCCTGCCTACCTACTTTCTTTGTTTTGGTCATGATTTTCTATTTATATATTGATCTGTGTATTTATTTTTGTTAATAAATGAACTCATATCTTTTTGATAAAGACAGTTTTCTTTGACCATCTTTAAGGTGTAGATATGACTTCACAAATCAGAAAGAAGTCACCTGGAGTACTTGGAACGATTTATTTAAGGATAAGGCCCAACAGTCACTAGAATATGTTTATAAATCCTATTTCAAGAGAAAAAAAATTTCTGAAAATAGAATTCTTTGGCATCAAGAATATGAGTAAAAGGCAGTTTAAGACTATAAGTGGAAAGAATTATTTTCTTGGTTATTCGCAATCAGAGAATAAAAGATAAAGTAAAGCATACCTTGCAAAATATATCAATTAAAGCAGGCACAGCATTCCTTAATTTCATAGTTGCCACATGTTCAAATATTTTTAGTAGGATTTTCAGAGCAGGCTGGATAAAACAAAAAAATTACACTCACTTTCATGTTTTCTACCTTAAGTTTCTCAAATTTATTTATGCTGAAAAACACAAGTGTTCTCTATAGGAAGTATTCAATAAACACAGAAATTTAATTCTACCTTAAGTTTCTCAAATTTATGCTGAAAAACACAAGTGTTCTCTAGGAAGTATTCAATAAACACAGAAATTTAACTGCTAAATTATACAAACAAGAAATACAACAGAGAAATTCACCTACAGTATTAAAAAGCATGTATTTTCAGGTTACTTACCAGCATTTTAACCATTATGCTGAGGTTCACTACCTGAAATACTTCTTTCAATAAACAATGTTTGAGTAAAGAATTTAGAAGGTCATTTAGCACTTGTAAATCAAAGTGTATACCCGGTGGAAACTTTCGGTAGTAATCCATAAATGTGTTTACTAAAAATAAAAACATATAAAAGTCATTTGCTGAGTTTAAGATATTTATCTTTCCTAAATCAGACAAATTTTCTATATTTAAAAATTAAGTAGTATAAATTCATCTTCTTGAAAAGTACATTTCTATATCAGCAATATTTGATGAAAGTAAATTAAAGCAAAAGTTAACATTAACATTTGAAGTCAACCAAGCACAGGCACTAGACAGAGAGCTAACTCATGTGCTAACCACAAGAAATAGGTCCAAGTTGCCTCATACAACATGGTCTCAATAGGAACTCTGAGGGAGCCATGCTCTCAGGGATTCTTCAGGCCCGGCTTGGTCAGGTATGAGAAACTGTATAATTTGGGGATGGATGTAGACTATTCTGACACACACCCCTTCTTGTTTTAACCCCACCAACATGTTGATCCTAGGGATTTTTTTTTTATGCCAGTTTACGATTGTGAACATTCAACTACAAAGTACACTGACTAATTTCCTTTGAGAAAGTAATTTCTTAATGTCAATTCAATTCCTTAATCTATTTTCTATACAACACTTAAACCACTTCTAATTTTCCCCATTAATTTTAGTAAAATTATTTTAGCTTTAAAGGATCACTCAATTATTTTTTCCCCATTCCAAAATTTTGCAGGTCAAAATATCTACTGCCTTAGCTGAAACTGCCTTAATAAAAATTACTTAGGGTTTTATTTTTGTGTAATTATTCCTGCCCAAAATACTTATTAGTATCTGGATTACTTAGTGCTTCTTGGGAAAATCAAGAGCTACTGATAAAGTTCAATAGTATAATAAGAAAAATTAATGTTGAAGTTATAATTACCTTATACAACTTTAATCATACAATATAGTAACATTCAGCTTTATTTTAAAGCTCCTTTATATACTATAATTGTTTTTCCTGGGCATATACAGATGAATTCTTCCTGCTATTCACTTTGTAGTATCTACATAGTTGCCATCTTAGCAGGTAACATGGGAAATTCAGTGTCTGCTACTATAACTTATTAATAAAACTGGAATTGCAGATGTTTAAAAAAAGAAAGCACAGTTGGAAAAAATTTGTTAGTGTTTAAGTAGTCCACACTAGTTGACATGAAGCCCTGCTTCTTTTGTAATGAAGTACTTTGAAAATTTAAAATATTAATATAGCTTCTCCTTTTAAAATGATCTCCTTTGGTTAAACTGTTGGGAGAAGAAGGTTTGACTATTTTCAGTTTTTGACATGAACTGCTAGATTGCTTTTTTTCCCCGCAAATTTTTCATTGTGTTAAAATACACATAATATAAAATTTATCATCTTCATTATTTTTAGGTGTACAGTTCAGTGGTATTAAATATATTCATAATGTTCATCCATCTCCATAATTCCTTTTATCTTATAAAACTGAAATTCTATACCCATTAAACAGTAATTCTCCCTTCCCCCCTCCTCCCAGCTCCCAGTAACCACCATTCTACCTTCTGTCTCTATTGTTTTGACTACGCTAAACACCTCACATAAGTAGAATTATGCAGTATTTGTCTTCTTGTGACTGACTTCACTTACCATAATGACCTCAAGGTTCATCCATGTTGTAACATATGTTAGAGTTTCCTTTCTTTTTTAGGCTGAATAATATTCTACTGTATGTATATACCAAATTTTCCTAACCCATTCATGTCACTGAACACTTGGGTTTCTTCAGATTTTAGCTGTAATAAATAATCCTGCTATGAACATGGGTGTACACATATCTTTCAAGACCCTGCTATCAATTCTTTTGTGTATATACCTAGAAGATTTGCTAGATCATACAGTAACTCTATTTTTAATTTTTTGAAGAACTGCCATACTGTTTTCCACAATGTAACATTTTACATTCCCACCAACAGTGCACAAAGGTTCCAATTTCTCCATACGCTAATGCTTTTTTTTTTTGGATACTAACCATCCTAATGGGTGTGAGGTGGTATCATATTGTAGTTTTATGTGCCTTTCCCTAATGATTACTGATGTTGAGGATCTTTTTTTATGTGCTTGTTGGCCATTTGTACATCTTGCAAAAAAAAGCCTATTCAAGTACTTTGCTATTTTTGAATCAGGTTGGTTTTTTGCTGTTGAGTTTTAGGAGTTCTCTATATCTTTTGGATATTAATCCATTATTAGATATATGATTTGCAAATATTTTCTCCCATTCTGTGGGCTGAAGTTTTATTCTTTTGATACTGTCTTTTAATGGACATTTTTAAATTTTCATGAAGTCCAATTTGTCTTTTTCTTTTGCTGTCTGTGTTTTTAGTGTCACATCTGAGAAATTACTGCCAAACCAGTGTTGTGAATCTTTTGTTCTCATGACTTCTAAGGCTTTTATTGTTGTAGGTCTTACATTAAGGTCTTTGATCCATTTTGAATTAATTTTTGTATGTAGTGTTAGGTAAGGGTTTAGTTTTATTCTTTAGCATGTGGATAATCCAGTATTCCCAGCACCATTTTTTGAAGAAACTATCCTTTCCCCATTGGATGGTCTTGGCACCACTGTCTAAAATCATTTGATCATATATATGAGGGTTTTTGTATGGCTCTCTATTCTAATCCATTGGTTTATATGTCTGTCTGTATGCCAGTACTGCAGTTTTTTATTACTAGCTTTGTAGGAAGTTTTCAAGTCAGGAATGATTCCTCCAGGTTGTTCTTTTTCAAGATTGCTTTTCAAAATTGTTTTGGGATTCCTGAAATACCATATGAATTTTAGGATAGGTTTTTCTATTTCTGCAAAAAAATGTCATTGGGATTTTGATAGGGATTGCATTGAATCTTCAGTAGATCACTTTGGGTGGTACAGACATTTTAACAATATTAAGTCTTCCAATCCATGAACATGGGATGTGTTTCTACTACTTTATGTCTTAATTTCCTTCAGCAATGCTTTGTAGATTTCATTATACATGCCTTTCACTTCCTTGGTTAAGTTAATTCCTAAATATTTTATTATTTTTGATGCTATTGTAAATTGAAATGTTTTTTTCTTTTTCGGATTGTTCACTCTGAGTGTATAGAAATGCAAGTGATTTTTGCATGTTGACTCTGTATACCACTAGTTTGCTGAATTCATATTTTAGTTCTAACAGGTTTTTTGGTGGAATCTTTAGGGTTTCTACATATAAGATCATATGATTTCCAAACAGATAATTCTTTTTGAAGTTTTTATTTAAATTCTACTTAGTTAACATATATGGTAAAATTGGTTTCAGGTATAGAATTTAGTGATACATCACTTACATAGAACAGCCAGTGCTCATCCCAGCAAGTGCCCTCCTTGATATCCATCACTCATGAGCCCATTCCCCATCCTCTTCATCAACCCTGTTTGTTCTCTATAGTTGAGTCTCTTATGGTTTGCTTCCCTCTCTTTTTTCCTCCCTTCCCCTGTGTTCATCTGCTTTCTTAAATTCCACGTATGAGTGAAACCATATGGTATCTGTCTTTCTCTGACTTATTTCGCTTAGCATGTACACTCTAGCTCCATCCATGTTATTGCAAATGGCAAGATTTCATTCTTTTTATGGCTGCATAATATTCCGTTATATATATGTATGTGCGTGTATATACACACACACCCCACATCCTCTTTATCCATTCATCAGTCAATGGATATTTGGGATCTTTCCATAATTTGGCTATTGTTGATAATGTGCAGAGATAGTTTTACTTCTTCTTTTCCAAAATGGATGTATTTTATTTCCTTGCCTTACCTAATCACTCTGGCTAGAACTTCCAGTTCTCTGTTGAAGAAAAGTGATGAAAATGGGTATCCTTGCCTTTGTTCCTGATCTTAAGGGGAAGAGTCTTCAGTCTTTCACCATGAAGTATGAGGTCTACAGTAGGTCTTTCATATACAGGTTTTCCTCACTCTCTGGAAGTTTGCTTTATGCCACTTCACTTTTATGAAAGACCTACCTTAGTACAGGCCTACCTTGTTTTATTGCACTTCACTTTATTGCACTTTGCAGATACTTCATTTTTTAGAAATTAAAGGTTTGCAGGAACCCTACATCAAGTAAGCCTAGTGGCACCATTTTTTCCAACAGATTTGTTCACTTCATGTCTCTGTGTCACATTTTGGTAATTCTTGAAATATTTCAAACTTTTTCATTATTACATCTGTTGTAGTGATCTGTGATCAGTGATTGGGACTTGCTCAGGGCTTGGATGATGGCTAGAATTTTTAGCAATTAAGTTTAATGAAGGTATATACATTTTTTTATTATTACACACTTAACAGACTACAGTATAGTGTAAATAAATATAACTTTTTAATTTAAATTTTGTTAGTTAACATACAGTGCAATATTGGTTTCTGGAGTAGAATTCAGTGATTCATCACTTACATGCAACACCCAGTGCTCATCACAAGTACCCTCTTTAACACCCATCACCCATCCAGCCCATCGCCCACCCACCTCCCTCCTGTTTTCTATCATTAAGAGTCACTTGTTTCCCTCTCTCCTTTTTTTCTTTTCCCCTTCCCCATATGTTCACCTGTTCCCTTTCTTAAATTCCCATATGTTCACCTCTTCTCATTGCAAATGGCAAGATTTCATTCCTTTTGATGGCTGAATAATATTCCATTGTGTACACACACACACACACACACACACACACACACACACACACACACACACACCTACATATACCACATCTTCTTTATCCATTCATCAACCAATGGACATTTGGGCTCTCTCCACAGTTTGGCTATTGTTGATAATGCTGCTACAAACATCGAGGTGCATGCACCCCTTCGAATCTGTATTTTTGTATCCTTTGGGTAAATATTGAGTACTGCAATTGCTGGGTTATAGGGCAGTTCTACTTTTAACCTTTTGAGGAACATCCAGACTGTTCTCCAGAGTGGCTGCACCAGTTTGCATTCCCACCAACAGTTCAAGAGGGTTCCCCTTTCTCTGCATCCTCACCAACACCTGTTGTTTCTTGTGTTGTTAATTTTAGCCATTCTGACAGGTGTGAGGTGGTATCTCATCATAGTTTTGATTTGTATCTCCCTGATGATGAATGATAAATATAACTTGTATATGCACCAGGAAACAAAAAATTCACTTGACTCACTCTTGTGCTATATTTTACTGCAATGGTCTGGACCGGAACTCACAATATCTCTGAGGTAGAACTGTACCTATCTTCACTTACTGAAAGAAATCTGAAGGGGATTTTCACTTTTACAAAATGGTAACTGTTTCTCCACTTTATGCCATTTTGGCTTATGGAAGTTTTCATAGGAGCACTCTACTTTCAAATAGTGGGAGAAACTTGTATGGCTTTTAGTTTCCTCTTATTCCTAGTTTTTTTGAGTGTTCTTATCATGAAAGAATGTTGAGTTTTATCATATGCTTTTTCTACATCAATTGAGATGATCACGTGGTTTTTCTCTTTCATTCTGTTAATGTGGTGCATTAATCCGATTGATTTTTATATGTTGAATTATCCTTGCAAGTCCAAGAATATATCTCACTTGGTTATGATGTATAATCCTCTCAGTGCACTGCTGACTTTGGTTTGCTAGTATTTTGTTGAGGATTTCTGTATCAATATTCATAAGGGATACTGATCTGTAGTTTTCTTTTCTCATAGCGTCTTTGCCTGGCTTTGATATCAAAGTAATGACTAACTCAGCCTCATAGAATGAGTAATCAAGTGTTCCCTCCTCTTCAACTTTTTGGGAAAGATTGAGAATAACTGGTATTCTTTTTTAAATGTTTGGCAGAATTCACAATGAAGCCATTGGGTGCAGGGCTTTTGTCAGGAGGCTTTTATCAGATATCCTAAATATCCTATTCTCCTTACTAGTTATAGTTCTATTCAGATTCTCTATTCATCATTTAGTCTTGGCAGGTTTTGTGTTTTTAGGAATTTGTCCATTTCATTTACTTTTGTGTACAATTATTCATTGTATTCATAGTATTCTTTTTAAATTTTATTTTATTATGTTAGTCACCATACATCATTAGTTTTTTTTCTTTCTTTAAATTGTTTATTGTTATGTTAATCACCATACATTACATCATTAGTTTTTGATGTAGTGTTCCATGATTCATTGCTTTCGTATAACACCCAGTCCTCCATGCGGTACGTGCCCTCCTTAATACCCATCACCAGGCTAACCCATCCCCCTACCCCCCTCCCCTCTAAAACCCTCAGTTTCTTTCTCGGAGTCCATAGTCTCTCATGCTTCGTCTCCCCCTGTAGAACTGTATTAATGTCTGACTTTCATTTTTTATTTTAGTAATTGTAACACTCCTTTTTTCTTAGTCCATCTAGCTAAAGGTTTGTTCATCTTGTTGGTCTTTTTTAAGAACCAGCTTTTTGTTTCACTGATCTCTATTCCATTTATCTCTGCTCTAATTTTTATCATTTCCTTCCTTCTGCTAGCTTTGAGTTTAGTTTGTTTTTCTTTCTCTAAAGTTGTAAAGTTAAGTTGTTGATTTGAGATCTTTCTTGTTTTTTAATATAAGCCTTTAGACCTACAAGCTTCCCTCTTAGCACCACGTTCACTGAATCCCATAAGTTTTGATATGTTGTGTTTCATTTTCATTTGTCTGTTTTTTTCTAATTTCTCTTGTGATTTCTTCTTTGATTCACCCATTCAACTTACACAGTTTTGTGAATTTTCCAGTTTTCTTTCTGTTATTGATATCTAATTTTATCCTGTTGTGGTCAGAGAAGATACTTTGTGCAATATCTTTTTTTTTAAAGTAGGCTCCATGTCCAGCATGGAGCCCAATTCAGGGCTTGAACTCACAACCCTAAATCAAAACCTGAGCTGAAATCAACAGTTGGAGGCTTAGGCAACTGAGCCACCTAGATGCCTCTGCAATATCTATCTTTTAAAACCTGCTGAGACTTAATTTGTGGCCTAACATATTGTCTATCCTGGAAAATGTCGCATGTGTTCATGAAAAGAATATGTAAGCTACTGTTATTGGGTAGAATATTGTGTATATGTCTGTTAGATTTAGTTGGTATATTGTGTTAAGTACTCTGTTTTTTTTTTATTTTCTGGGACATTTTTTTTTTATTACGTTAGTCACCATACAAAGTACTCTCTTTCTTTTATCTCGTTCTATACATTATTGTGAATTGGATACTGAAGTCTCCAACTATTACTAGAAAACTATTTCTCTCTTCAATTGTCAGTTTTTGCTTTATGTATTTTGGTGGTCTGTCATTAGACGTGTAAATGTTTATAACTACTGCATCTTCTTACTATACTGAAACTTTTATTACTATATAATGTCCTTTGTCTCTTTTAACCTCTTTTGATCTAAAGTCTATTTTGTCTGATATTAGTATAGTCACTCCCCTGCTCTCTTTTGGTTAGTATTTGTATAGAATTTTTCCCATTCTTTTACTTTCAATCTATTTGTGTCTTTGGATCTAAGGTGAATATCCTGTAAACAGCATATAGTTGTGTTTTTATTTACTCTGCTAATCTGTCCTTTAATTGGAAAGTTTAACTGATTTACTTTAAAAGTAATTACTGATAAGGAAGGACTTACTTCTGTCATTTTGCTATTTGTTTTCTATTTGCATACTTGTAGATTTTTTGTTCTTTATTTCTTGCATTACCGTTGTCTTTTTGTATTTAGCTGATCTTTTTAATTAAACACTTAAATTCCTTTTTCATTTCTTTTTGTATATATTCTATAGCTATTTTATGATTACCATGGGGATTACATTTAATATCCTAAAGTCATAACATTCTAATATAAACTTATACCAACTTAACTTCAGTAACATACAAAAACTCTGCTATTTTTACACTCCATCCCTACCCTTTTCAGTTATTGATGTCACAAAATTACTTTTTATATACTGTGTGTCCCAAAATAGTAACTGTTTTTTTTTTTAAATGCATAAGTCTCTTAAATTATATAGAAAAGAGTATTTGGAGTTACCAAATTTGCAATACTACTAGTTTTTACACTAATAATTACGTTTTTCTTTAAATGTATTAGTCTCCTTAATCATGTAGAAAACAAAATAGCAGTTACAAACTATTGTTACAATAATACTAGCTTTTACAACTGCCCATGAATTTACCTTTATTGAGATCTTTATTTTTCCATGTGACCTTGAGTTACTGTCTTGTGTTTTTTCATTTCACCATGCAGGACTCCCCTGATCATTTCAGGCAGGGCAGGTCCAGGGGAAATGAACCGTCTTAGCTTTTATCTGAAAATGTCTTATTTTCCTCTCATTTCTGAAGGGCAGTTTTGCTGAATATAGGGTTCCTGGTTGACAGAAATTTTCTTTAAGCATGTTGAATATATTGGCCCTCTGCCTTCTAGCCTCCAGTTTCTAATGAGAAATCTGCTTATAATTTTATTGAAGAGCCCCTGGATGTGATGGTTTGCTTCTCTCCAGCTGCGTTCAAGATTCTTTGTCTTTGTTTTTTGAAACTTTGATTATAATGTGTCTTGGTGTAGTCTCTTTGAGTTCATCTTACTTGAAGTTTGCTGAGATTTTTGGACATTTAAATTCATGATTTTCATCAAATTTGGGAAGTTTTCAGCCATTATTTATTCACATACTCTTTCTGCCACTTTCTCTTTCTCTCCTTCTTCTGGAACTCCCACAATGTGTATCTTGATCCATTTAACAGAGTCCTATAGGTCCCCTAGGCTGTGTTCACTTTTCTTCAATCTTTCTTCTTCCTGTTCCTTAGACTTGATAATTTCTATTGTCCTATCTTCAAGTTTGCTGATTTTTTGCCTGCTTAAATCTTAAATTTTTTGCCTGCTTTGATTCCTCATAGTGAATTTTTCACTTCAGTTATTGTACTTTTTCAGCTCCAGATTTTTTTAAGTTTTTTTAGGCTTTCTGTCTTTATTGATACTTATATTTTGTTTATACATCATTTTCTTTACCTTCTCTCTATCTTTGTCAGTACATTAAGCATCTTTAAGACAGTTGTTTTGAGGTCACTGTCTCAACTATCTGCCATTAGATCTTTTACAGGGATAGTTTCTATTGATTTATTTTTTCCTTCAAGTGGGCTATTCTTTTTCCTATTTCTTTGTATACCTTGTGACTTTTTGTCAAAAAGTGGGCATTTGACTCTAATAATGTGGTAATTACAGAGCTCAGATTCTCTCCCTTCCCCAGGCTTTGCTGTTTTTTGTTATTGTTTTTGTTACTGTTTTTGTTTTTTGATTGCAGTATGTTCTGTGGGGAGGACCAGCCTGAACTGTCTTCTCAGGTCTTTTGTGAGCCTTTCCCATACAGTCACTTTTTAGTTTTCCCCATATATGCATGCAGATGTTTTTGAATATTCTAGTCTCTAAGGTCTGGTTCCCAAAAGGGGAAAAAGAGAAAAATGAAAGAGAGGGTAAAAAAAAAAGGGGGGGGGGTGTTAGCCCTTTAAGTCCTCTGGAAGTCACTTTAGCAGGAAGGAGAGGGGCTTAAAACAATGGAGAAAAGTTCAACAGTAATAGCTGCCCATCTCTTTGCACCTCTGTAATCAGAAGTAACAATCAACAATCTGCTATTTCCTATGACTAAGACTTGAGATATGAATAGGTCTCTGCTATAGGGTAGGGGGATGGAAGAAAGGTGAGATAGAGATAGAGATAGACAGAGAACAGGAACAGTGGCTCTGATATTATAACAGAGCCTGGCCTGGTTAGGGAACTGCACAGAACTCAGTATGGATGCTGCATTGGCCTCAAAGGGATAAGTGTTAAAAGGGAAGATAAAGAAGTAGGGAAGATCCAGTTTCTGAAATATCCCTTCAGAAAGATTTTAAGCCAATTAACAATATTATTTTTTCTATCTTACACCTATACATAAAATTTCTACATCATGCAAATATTAGTACATAAGAGAATTATACTGTTAGGTGGATTCTAATTTTTTCAGTAACCAAAATGCCACACTTATTTTTAATCCTTTCTAAGACCATCAGAGCCACTCTAAGGTATTCAGTTTTCATTCCTAAAACTACTGAATTTACTTTCAAACTGTAAGACACAATAGCATATTGTTTGAAACACTCATATTCATGAATTTATAGTAATCACATTGTCTCATACCTGCACGTTGTAGCAAACACAGCTCGTTGATACTTATATATTTCTTAAACACATCCATACAAACCTACAAGTAATGAAAAACATAACATGACCCTTTTATATTTCATAAAAAAGGCACAAATTTCCATCCTATCTTTCTGCTTATTCTATTTTTTTTAAGTGAACTTAAAGCAATGGCATAAAAAGTTGAAGTTAGGTTAACTCACAGATTTGAAATGCAATTGAATTCACTACAGAAACCTTATTTTAGAGATGTGCTGACAAAGAAATAGTCAAGGAAATAGACAAGATTAGCAAGCAATTGGGGAAGGGAGGAAACTCTTGAACATTCGAAATTTAAAAAAACCTTATTTAGGTCATTTAAAAAATAACCATTTACTGGTGCAAGGATAAATACATTTACCAATGGATTAGAACAGAGAGCCTACAAATAGACCCACTCATATATAATCAGCTGATTTATATGACATGGTGACCCTGCAGTACAGTGGGGGAAAGAATGGTCTTTTTTTAGTAAATTGTGTTGGGTCACTTAGGGATCCACATGGGAAAAAACATTTATCTTGAGCTTTTTCTCACATCATAAACAAAAATCAATACCAGGTGATTTAGTGTTCTAAATGCAAAGATAAAAAATAGACCTTTTAAAGAAAAAAACATAAGATCTTGGCAAAGATTTCAACAGGATGCAAAAAGTTAACATAAAAAATTGACAAAATTGGACTACATAAAAATTAAGAAATTCTGTTTACCAAAAGACACTTTTTAGAGGGTGAAAGGGTAACCTGTACACTAGTAAAAGTTACCTGCTATCCATATATCCAACAAAGAACTTAGACTATATAAAGAATTCTTAAGATACATAAGAAAAAGACAATCCCATAGAATATAGGCAAAATATTTAGGTATTTCCCAAAAGAGGGTATCCAAATGTCCAATGATTTTGAAAGATGCTCAGCTTCATCAATCATCATCAGGGAAGGCATCACTCCCCACCCACCAGAATGGCTAAAGTTAAAAGGCTGATAAATACCAAGAGCTGGTAAGGCTATGAAGCAACCAGAACTCTCAGACATTGCTGGTGAGAGCCTAATTTGGCAGACCACTTCAGAAATCTGTTTAGCAGTGTTGACTAAAGTTGAACATATGCAGATCCTATGACCCAGCAATTCCAGTTTTAAGTATAACCCATCAGAAAGTGTACATATATTCACCAAAAGACATGCAGAAGAACACTGATAGCATCACTATTGTAATTACCAAATTTAGAAACCACCCAAATGAATCAAAAGTAGTATTTATCAATAAATTTTGATATACTCACACAATGGAATATTCAATATTATACAGCAATGAGAAAGAAATGTTTATAATTAAGTAAAAAATATAGATGAATCTCAAAAATATTGAGCAAAAAATAGCCAGAAACTAAAGAATGCAGACTGTATGATTTCATTTATATAAAGCACAAAACCAGGCAAAGCTCATCTATGCTACTAGGAGTCAAAAAAAATCTGAATTAAAACATATGATTGAGATGATCATTAAAACAATCTCTACTTCAAAGACTTTACATATTTTACCTTTTCATCCCCTTGCTCAGGCACATGAGCAAACTTGCATTGTGATCGCTCACAGCCACGTAACGTGTTAAAATGAAATTTGCAATATCTATGGGGTAGCATCAACCCTAAGGGCTTCTGGAACACCTAGAAAATTAGATAAATTCTCTTTCTATGTTAATTGTAAAACACCATAATCAAGTGAGAAAGTATTTGAAGGAACCAGAAATATTATATACCCAAAACAGTATCTATCAAGACAAATAGTTTGTTGACTTGATAAAAAAAAAACCTCCAATTTATATTTTCAAAAATAATGAAAAAAAAATTTAAAATGATTTGTCTAAATTTTTGCAATTTCCTTCAGTATAAAATATTCCAAAGTTACTACTGCTTTACTTTACATGTTTTTATAAGTTTATACATTCCCTCCACTTTCTCATACACCTGCCCCCTCTGCTTTTATAAAAAGTTATTCTATTATAACATGCATATTTCAGATGCATTTATTTAGAACCCAAACTTTCCGTAGCTTTTCTGATTAACAGAAAGAGAAGTGACAGAATCAAAGTATTTACAACAAACTTTCCCTATAAACTGCTATCACTAGCTTTGTCTTATATCACAGGGAACTTTTCATCCTATATTTTCTGTTTTGGATATCCCCTCTCCACCCTACCCACCCAGCCTTCTGCTTTCAACCTCTTATATTATTTGTGAATATCTCCTGAATCACTACTCATTTTCTCCTTCTTACCATCAACTGCCATTCAAAATCTGTAAATGGCCAGAAGTGCTTAAAAAATGATAGGGAAATACAACCAAAATATGTGCTTTATAAGATTATTTGTTTTATATGGAAGACTTACCCCTACATTTTTTTCCCTCTTAAATATTTCACAAGTTTCAGGATTCTGAAGCTTTAGGAGAGAATGTTTTCCTGGAAATCTGAAATCTAGAAATGATTAAGAATGACATCACACACCTGGGTATTGAGGAGGGCACATTCTGCATGGAGCACTGGGTGTTATGAACAAACAATGAATCATGGAACAGTACACCAAAACAAATTATGTAATATATGGTGATTAACATAACAATAAAAATTAAAACAAAACAAAACAAAAAAGAATGACATCACACACCAACATGTTACAGCTTCTTCCCTTCATAACAATGGAACAGAGTACCACTACTATCTGCTTTAAAGTTTCACTTTGGACTACTCATACTCAGTTCACAGACTATGATGCTACAGTGTGTGCCTGTGAAATAAAAAATGATTTACATCTTAGCTGCTCCTTAGGTATTTCTAGGCCTAAATGTAAAATTTTAAACTCATTTTAAGCTGAAGATACTTTCTTAAAAAGCTTATACAGCAGCACTGAATACTGTATTCAAATGACAGTCTCCATATTAAACATACATATATGATACACAATTAAAATTGTAATTTGGTGACCACTTCGGAAAGGAAAACTGACAAACCCAGGTATTATGCAATGAACTAGATACCCCCAACAAATTCCTGTGTTTAAGCCCTAACCCCCAATGTGACTTTATTTGAAGATACGGCCTTTTCGGGGTGCCTGGGTGGCTCAGTCAGTTGAGCATCTGCCTTTGGCTTAGGTTATGATACCATGGTTCTGGGATTTAGCCCTGCATCAGGTTCCCTGCTCAGTGGGGAGCCTGCTTCTCCCTCTCCCTGCTGCTGTCTGCTTGTGTGTGCACGCTCTCTCGCTCTCTCTGTCAAATAAATAAATAAAATCTTGAAAACAGGTCCTTTTACAGAACTAATTAAGGTTAAATGGGGTCATAAGGGTGAGACACTGATTTGATGGAATTAGTGTCTTTGTAAGAAGAGACATCGGAGAATTGCTCTCTGTTTCCATGCACATGCATCAAGGAAAGGCCATGTGAGGACTTAGCAAGAAGGCAGCCATCTGTACGCCAGGAAGAGAGCCAGAAACTGAATCCTGCCAGAACCCTGATCTTAGACTTCTAGCCTCCATAACTGTGTGAAATAAATTTCTGTCATTTAGGCCACCCAGTCTGTGGTATTTTGTTATGGCTGCCTGAGCTACTAATACACCAGGCATTCTATCCCTTAATGTTGGCCTAAATTTTAAAATGAGAATTAGGACATTTAGAAATGTTTTTCTCTAAAGATAAAAAAATAAAAATATTTTAAATAATTTCAGTTTTCACTTGGCAGCATTCAGATGAATTTGGAACAAGCTTAAGTTTCTGCTGCATAGCTTTGCTGTAATTTTCATTACAAAAACTGTTAAGGTTTTTGAAGATAAAACACACGATCATCTGGGCATGCTGCTGTAGTACACAACACCAGGCAGCACAAAGTCAGTTAACAGGAAAGTACAGAAGAATTAGGTTTGGGCTACACAAAGAAATTTTATTGTTTCTAAATTCATTCTTCAGTCTAGCTTATTTTGTTCAAAGCATTATGGATTATCAAAAAAAATTGACACAAATTCTAAAATACATTATAAAATTCTAAGATATTCAACTAAAATATGAATATTTTAGGTATAACCTGTAATTTTATCTATACTACCACTATCACATAAATACAGATATTTAAGAAATTGTTCCATCAAAAGTTCTAAGTAAAGGTATACAAACTTTCCAATTTTAACATATTCTAGGCTTGTCTTGATTTTTCTAACCTTTTTGGTTTTTGGTGAAAAAAATCTCCTATACACTTTCTGTATTTTCAAAAGCCAACAGAATTTTATTAAGAAAACAGTACCATTCATCCAGGGCTTCAGTAATATATCTTCTTGATGACCACTTAGATTCAAAGGTGGCACTGATAAGCACAGAGGTTTTGGGGCCAGTACTGCCAACTGACTTTCACCAACCATAATCTCCGCATTTTTAGAACCTTCACTGTGTGAGCAGAAAAGCCAAAAGCAGAATTTAAATTTATTCTAAGAACATTAAAGTAATGAGAATCAAGTAAGTGGAAACACAACCTAACACACTATGTATACGCTATAGACCATGTTGTGTACTATTACCATCCTATGATTCTTCAGTATTTTCAATAAGTGTTCTTGCCTTCTTAAATAGAAAACCAATGCTTGTTAAATGGCCGGGGTAGAGGTAGGAATAAGGTGGTTGGGTTAAAAACTAGAGCAGAATATTTTTGATCATGCAAGACAAAAATTCTAAGGAGGAACTGAGCTAGCCATTCTAATCCAGAAAAGATCACCCAGTTATTCTATTGATAGTGCAGTGAAATTAATGAATTATAAATTATTCTTCAGGACAAGTATATTTAATAAATTTATACATGTACTTAAGAACTTCCTTTGGGAAGAAGGTATAAAAAATGTACTGTTCTTGGTTGCTTAGATTTAAACAGCTTCGACTATATTTTAATATGTGAGATTCCATATAACCAATTTTGGAAAAACAAGAGTTTTCTGGAATTTCACTTACCTAGAAAAAAAAATAAGCAAGGGGGAGAATGGGAAGTATCTCAAAGCTGACTGACAGATATAAATGAATTTAGTTTTTAGGAGAAAAATCACTCAGATACTGTAATATTTTACCTTAAAAACAATTCTAATAAGCTTTTTCAGCTGGGGTTTCCTGGGCCAGAGGAAAATAAAAATAGTAAGAAAGAAGAGGTCCCACACTTATAACAGTTCAAACTTAGTAGCATTGACAGAGCTTAAAAATTACACAGGGGGCACTTGGGTGTCCAGTCGGTTAAACAGTGAGGTGTCTCCCTTTGGCTCAGGTCTTGATCGCACCCTGGGATCAAGCCCTGCATCAGGCTTCCCTGCTCAGCGGGGAGTCTGCTTCTCCTTCCGCCCCTCCCCCTACTCATGCGCATGCGTGCGCTCACTCTCTCTCTCTCTCAAATAAATAAAATC
Source organism: Eumetopias jubatus (assembly GCF_037043125.1). Lineage (NCBI taxonomy): Eukaryota > Metazoa > Chordata > Mammalia > Carnivora > Otariidae > Eumetopias > Eumetopias jubatus. The sequence continues at coordinate 155,787,249 of NW_028274807.1, read as the reverse complement.
TTAAAAAAAATTACACAGAAAATAAAGATATTCACTTCCCCTTCCAACTTGGGATATCATTAATATGTGCAATCAACATAACCTTTCTCAAAACAAGAGCAATGATGTAGAACAAACAAATAAGAATTATGGAATTTTACAGATGGAAGAGATTATCTAGTAAAATTCTTTTGTTTCTGATTGGATGACTGAAGTTTGGGGTAATGTAGTGACTTGTCCAATGTCACACTCGTGGTCATTGTGGTAGAGCCAAATTGATGATAAAACTCTTCAGGCTGCAATGACACTATTTGGTTTGTAAGCAAAATGCTTTCAATAGAAAAAGAAGTTAACTTTTGTCATTTTTTCCCTTTTAAAATTTCAGATGGTCATGGATCAAACTGGGTTTCTGTGCCAATCTAATTCTCACCTAGGCTCTTCCTTCATACAATGGTTCTCAAACTTGAGCAAGTATTAGGATCAGATGGTAGCCTTGCTGAAACACAGACTGATGGGCCCCATCTCCAGAGTTTTTGATTCAGCAGGTCAGGGACACGACCAAATAATGTGTATTTCTGACATGTTCCCACTTGAGGCTGCTGCTACAAGAATCACACTTTGAAAACTACTGCCTTAATATAAAAGGACTTGAACACATTTGTCACCTGATCTGAGTATACCTTGCCTCAACAGCAAAACGGGGGTGCAGGATGGATCAGGTGATCTCCAATGTGTCCCCCAACACTAAGTTTGTTATTTGCATATGTTCTAGTGAATGTACTGTAACTCTTAGTACTAATTACCACAACCACATCAGATACCTGCAAACTGCAATATTCATCAGATTTATGTCATTTTACCTTCATAAAAGTCATGTACACATTCTTTTTTCTTTTATCACTATTCCTTATTTCTTCCTCAGAAAAATATTTTAATGGCTCAAAAAACTTTATCACAGCTTTAAGGTACCTGAAAGTATCCCTGACATCTGGGTATATCTGATACACCAATTAATAATATCCATGTATGGCTGAAGGCATAGTAGCCCAAGTCCATAGGGCAGAGAATGAAAAACACACTCAAAACACAAATTATATGACTATTTTAAAATTACATAATTAAAAATGGTACAGACCTTTTGCAAACTTCAAAAATATTTTCTTTTTCTTCTTTAATAGTCACCTTTTCTGAAAATCTACACTGTGAAGAGATTATGGTTAAAAAGTACAAGTGAATATTTCTGTATTCCATATTAAGCTATGAGGCTTACTAGATTATTTAGAATGTATTGGATGTTAATTGAACCACTAGCTTATGGCCAATTGACAACTCTATATTTGAAATACTGAATATTGACTTAAAAATTCCACTCTTAAGAGAAAAGCTAGTAGAAATCATAAATTTTCTCAGCTTTTGACATCACTTTTAGTTATATAAGCCAACATTTAAAATTATTATGAACAGTGAAAATTGTATTTGTTTTCATTCAGATAAAAGGCTTTAAGTGATTTTTATTTTCATATGGCATTTATGAACAAAAATTTATTTTTGTCATTATAAGTATTTATATGTATTTCGTATATCACTATACTTAAAACATTTCACATTAGTGTTCTGGAATTGTGACTTTCTAAATATAAGGAAGTTATACATGCTTAAATATTAAACTTTTGAAAAAACAGGCAGGTACCAAGAAAATTAAACCCCAAATCACTTGAGCAGAGATAACCATTCAATATCTTACTTTATATCTTTCTAGTTTTTTTAACTTTGAAAAATTAAACTTTTTCACTATTAAAAATTTTTCCAGTCTCATTGAAAATTGATATATGTAAGTTTAAGGCATTCAGCATGATGGTTGGATTTACATATATTGTAAAATTATTACAGTAGATTCAGCTAACACCCATCTTCTAACAGAGATACAACAAAAGCAGACATGGAGGGATGGGCAGATGGAGAAGGAGAGAGAGAATTTTAAGCAGGCATGGAGCTCAACTCTGGGCTCAATCTCACAACCCCCCGAGATCATGACCTAAGTTAAAATCAAGAGTCGGATGCTTAACCAACTGAACCACCCAGGCACCCCAACAACTGTTCTTTTTTAAAGTATATAATCACAGTGTGCCTAGGTGGCTCAGTCCGTTAAGAGTCTGTCTTCAGCTCAGGTCATGATCTTGGGGTCCTGGGATCGAGTCCTACATTGGGCTCCCTGCTCAATGGGGAGTCTGCTCCTCCCTCTGCCTGCAGCTCCCCCTGCTTGTGCTCTCTCCCTGTTAGATAAATAAATGAAATCTTTTAAAAAAATAAAGTACATAATCACGTATTACAATGATACACACTGCATATACTATTAACCTTTACAAAGAAAATTATAAAAATCAACTGAAAACATAAAACATACACAAATATAAAAATATACCATGTTCCTGAATAAGACTATTAAAAGTAAAGATGTTAATTCTCCCCAAATTAATTTATACATTTTAAAAACTACTTTATCTTTTGAGTTTAAAGCACTCTTAGGAGAACAGCCAAAAAATATTTTAAATTTATAATATGCCTTCATGTCTTTTAAAGAAAGCCTTCCTTGTTTTATTTTTATTTTGCTCGCTATTTTTATTTTTCAAATAATTGGCAGTATGTTATTAGTACAAGGACCTGAGCAATTAATGAAACAAAAGAAAAGTGAAGGAATAGTTCCATACATAAAAATTTGAAAATATTAAAATAGCATTTGAAATTTGTGAGGAAATGATTCAATAAATGGCAGTAAGAATACAGGTTAAAAGGATAGAAAATAAGTTTGGTACCAACTCACCATGTCAAAATACTTTTTAGAAAATAAAATTAAAAAAAACACCAAAATACTTTTTAGGTTCATTAAAGATTTAAATATAAAAAATAAATATCAAAAGTAGCAAAAATAAAGTAAAGGTGGGTATTTGTATAATTTGGAGAGTGGAGAAAGCCTAAGCATGACACCAAAAGCAGAAACCATTAATTATGATATCCAACAGGTCTGAATATAAATATTTTAGATATTTTTATTTATTTATTTTTTATTTTATTTTTATTTTTTTTAAAGATTTTATTTATTTATTTGAGAGAGAGAGAATGAGAGACAGCATGAGAGGGAGAAGAGTCAGAGGGAGAAGCAGACTCCCTGCTGAGCAGGGAGCCCGATGTGGGACTCGATCCCAGGACTCCAGGATCATGACCTGAGCCGAAGGCAGTCGCTTAACCAACTGAGCCACCCAGGCGCCCTAGATATTTTTATACAAGGAGAATACAAAGTATGCAAAAATCATCTATCAAAAAAAATTTTTAAGGGTACACTGTCTCTACATTCTTTCTCCCAAGATAAATTTTAGATTCAGACAGATAAAAATTCAAACATGATAAAAAAACATTAAAAAACACCAGGAGAAAATACAGGAGAAAATTTTAAATCCTGAAATGGGGAAGGGCTTCTCTAAATATGACTCATAACTCAAATATCCTAACAGAAAACTAACAGATTTGACCAAAAATAAAAACCTCCTTGGAGGAGAAAAGATGGCGGAGGAGTAGGGGACCCTATTCCAACCGGTCCCCAGAATTGAGCTGGATATCTACCAGGCCATTCTAAACACCCAGGAAAACAGCCTGAGATGTAAGAAGATAGATCTGGATCTCTACAAACAGAATATCTCTGGTGGTTGGTCTCCAGGTATGAAGTGAGGAGCTGTGATTCTGCGGGCAGATATCAGAAGATAAACAGAAGGGGGAGCCTCCAGGATCCTGTACCCCTGGAGCACAAAAGCCTCCAGCGCTGGGGACCGGGCACAGACTCGCAGACTGGTAGTGGAGGGGAAAGGAATTTAGGGAAGCCCACCAGACTGAAGCCTGGATCTGGGGGGCGCGGGTGCAAAACTGGGGGTGGCTGGCGGTTTTAGAAGCACAAAGGGCAGAGATGTGCCCAGACCTGGAAGCTAGGGCTGAGAGTACTGCTATGGGACACACAACCCAGGACACTGTGGTTTTTAGCAGCACAGACAGAAATGGAGACAGTGTGACCTGGAGAGCTAACTGAAGAGCAGACTGCAATCTCTCTGTTCTGAGACAGAGATTTGGATACAGTCACTTCTGATCTGACTCTTGGAAGAAACACTTAAAGCCACCAGGGAAAGCCGCCAGAGAACAAAAGCCTCCAAAAACTGGTTTTTACTGAGCCCACCCAGCTCCCACCTCACAGGGGGCAGGGCAACTCTGCCCAAACAGGGTTGCCTGAGTAACAGCACTGCAGGCCCTTTCCCTAGAAGACAGCCTGGAAGAACAAGAGGCTGACAACCCTAAGGTCCCCATAAAACAGGTGCATCTTGCTTGGGTTGTGGTCAATAATTTGGACTCTATACATTCCCCCAACCACCCCTCAACAGAATGACTAATAGGAGTAACCCACAACAAAGGAAAGACTCAGAGACTGTGGCCTCTGCCACAGAACTAATGGATATGGATATAACCAAGATGTTAGAAATTGACTTCAGAGTAACAGTTACCAAGGCGGTATCTAGGCTTGAGAAAAATATTAACAACAATGAAAATGAGATCTAATCAGTCCAAACTTAAAAATGCTATGAATGAAATGCAGTACAAACTGGATACTCTGACTGCCAGGGTAAATAAGGCAAAAGAAAGAATTAGTGAGATAGAGGATAAAATGATAGAAAAGAAGGAAATTGAGGTGGCATGGGAAAAACAAATTAAAATCCAAGGAATCAAACTGAGAGATGAGTGACTCAATGAAACATTCCAATATCAGAATTATTGGGATCCCGGAGTGGGTGCAGAGAGAGAAAGGTCTAGAAGATATATTTGAGCAAATCGTAGCTGAGAACTTCCCTAATCTGGGGAAGGAAACAAGCATTTGTGACCAAGAGACAGAGAAGACCCCTCCCAAGATCAATGAAAATAGACTGACGCCACAACATAGAATGGTACAATCTGCAAATCTTAGATCCAAGGAAACAATCTTGAAAACAGTGAGGAGGAAGAGATTTCTTACGTACAGAGGGAGGAACATCAGAATAACATCAGACCTGTTCACAGAGACCTGGCAAGCCAGAAAGGGCTGGCAAGACATATTCAGGGTACTAAATGAGAAGAACATGCAGCCAAAAATACTTTATCCAGCAAGGCTGTCATTCAGAGTGGATGGAGAGACAAGGAGCTTCCAAGACCAAAAGAAATTAAAAGAATATGTGACCACCAAGATGGCCCTGCAAGAAATATTAAGGGGGGTTCTATAAAAGGAGAAAGACCCTAAGAGTGATATAGATCAGAAATTTACAAAGACGATCTATAGAAACAAGGACTTCTCAGGCAACATGATGACAATAAAATAACATCTTTCAATAATCACTCTTAACGTGAATGGCCTAAACGCTCCTATGAAATGGAACAGGGTTGCAGACTGGATAAAAAGGCAGGACCCATCCATATGCTGTCTACAAGAGACTTGTTTTGAACCTAAAGATACATCCAGACTGAAAGTGAAGGATGAAAAACCATTTTTCATGCCAACGGACCTCAAAAGAAAGCTGGAGTAGCAATTCTCATACCAGGAAAATTAGATTGTAAGCTAAAGACTGTAGTTAGAGATACAGAAGGACACTATATCATGCTAAAAGAGTCTATCCAACAAGAGGATCTAACAACTGTAAATATCTGTGCCCCCAACAGAGGAGCAGCCAACTACATATGCCAACTGTTAACCAAAATAAAGAGACATATTGATAATAATACGCTAGTAGTAGGAGACTTCAACACTCCACTCTTGGCAATAGACAGATCATCCAAGCAGAAAATCAACAAAGAAACAAGAGCTTTGAATGATACACTGAACCAGATGGACCTCATAGATATATACAGAACATTCCACCCCAAAACAGAATACTCATTCTTCTCAAACACGCATGGAACTTTCTCCAGAAAAGATCACAGACTGGGTCACAAATCAGGTCTCAACCGATACCAAAAGACTGAGATTATTCCCTGCATATTCTCAGGGCATAATGCTTTAAAACTGGAACTCAATCACAAGAAAAAATTTGGAAGAAATTCAAACACTTGGAAGCTAAAGGCCATCCTGCTTCAGAATGTTTGGGTCAGGAGGGGGTGGAGCAAGATGGCAGAGGAGTAGGAGACCTGGATTTCGTCTGGTCTCAGGAATTCAGCTGAATAGGGATCAAACCATTCTGAACACCTACGAACTCAACAGGAGATAAGAGAAGAGAGTAGCAACAACTCTCTGAACAGAGAAGTGACCACTTACTGGAAGGTAGGACCTGTGGAGAAGTGAATCTGAGGCGATATTCGGGAGGATAGACAGCGGGGAAGGGGGCCTCCATTGGCCGCTTCTGGCAAGTGATAGAGCCGTCGAGCACAAAATCGGAACTTTTAGAAGTCAGCTCCGTGGAGGGACGTTCCTCCAGTGGCTAAGCAGGGGGTGGAACCCTTGCGGGACAGCGTGGTCTCAGGACCCTCGGGGTCACAGAAAGACCGGGGGTGCCTGAGTGCGGCAAAGCACCCAGGTATTGGAGCAGGGAAGCTGGCTGCAGAGACGGAGCCAAGGCGCAGGCTCTCAGCTCGGGGTTGCCATAAACTGTGATCTGCAGCCCAGTCGGGCCACAGCTCCTCCAGCAGGGACCCAACAAGCGGCAAAGCTGGGGAGACTCCCCTTCATCCCCTGGGAGGAGCGGCGCGGGAGCGCACCGCAGAGATCTGCTGGATTTGAAGACGCCACACGGGGTCGGGCGCCAGAGATACAAACGCTGGGTCACAGGCGAGGTGAGCATGGAGTGCGGCTGGAGACTGGGGAGATGGGAGTGACTGCTTTTCTCTGGGGGCACACTGAGGACTGAGGCCCCGAGTTCTCACCTCCTCTGGGCAGAGATTGGGAGGCCACCATTTTCACCCTGGTCCTCCAAAGCTGTACCGAGAGCTTGCGGGGAACAAAAGCTCCTGAGAGCAAACCCGAGCAGCTTGCTTAGCCCGGACTCACAAGGGCGGGGAAAATCCGCCTCCGGCAAAGACATTTGGGAACCGCAGCAACAAGCCCCTCCCCCAGAAGATCAGCACAACAACCAGCAAGCCAAGACCAAGTTTACCGATCAAGGAGAACGGGAGAACTCCAGCGCTAGGGGAATATTGCACATAGAATTCCTGGCTTTTTTACCATGATTCATTACTTTTTCAAAGTTAATTTTTTTAACTGTTTTTAAAATTTTTCTTTTTCCCTTTTTTAACCAACATCGTATCAATCCCTTTTTTAAAAAAACATTTTTTATTTTTCATTCTTAGAGTCATATTTTATCCCTTCATAGTAGTTACCCCTTATTTTTGGCATATATATATATAAGTTGTTCTCTCTTTAAAATTTTGAGATACAGTTTCTTCTAACAGATCAAAATATACCCTAAATCACTAGTGTATGGCTTTGTTCTAGTCTCCTACCTGATCACATTCTCTTTTTTTTTTAAATCTTCCTCTTCCTTTTTTCAAACACTTCTTATCAATTCCTTTTATAAAATCTTTTATAATTTTCATCTTTATAGTCATATTCCATCCTTAATTGTATCAACCCTTATTTTGCACATATATAAGTCTTTCTTCCTTTAAAATTTTAGCAGGCACTTTCTTCTAACAGACCAAAATCGCCCAAAAACTACTGTGTGGCACTGATCTATGCACTAGCCTGATCATATTTGATCATATTCTGTTTTTTTTGTTTTGTTTTATTTTTGTATGTTTTTATCTTTTTCTTTTTTTTCTCTCTCTTTCTTTTTTCCTTCTTTCCCTTTCTTGCCCCCTGGTTTCAGGTCTTTTCTGATTTGTATAGAGTATATTTGCTGGGGACGTTGTTAACCTGTTACCATTCTGTTCTCTCATTCATCTATTCTCCTCTGGACAAAATGACAAGACAAAAAAATCACCTCAGCAAAAAGAACAAGAGGTAGTACCGTCTGCCAGGGACCTACTCAATACGGACATTAGTACTATGTCGGAACTAGAGTTCAGAATCATGACTTTAAAGATGCTAGCTGGGCTTGAAAAAAGCGTGGAAGTTATTAGAGAAACCCTTTCTGGAGAAATAAAAGAACTAAAATCTAACCAAGTGGAAATCAAAAAGGCTATTGATGAGGTGCAATCAAAAATGGGGGCACTAACTGCTAGGATAAATGAGGCAGAAGAGAGAATCAGCGATATAGAAGACCAAATGATGGAAAATAAAGAGGCTGAGAAAAAGAGAGATAACTACAGGATCATGAGGGCAGAATTCGAGAGATAAGTGATACGATAAGATGAAACAACATTAGAATAATTGGGATCCCAGAAGAAGAAAGAGAGAGAGGGGCAGAAGGTATATTGGAGCAAATTATAGCAGAGAACTTCCCTAATGTGAGGAAGGAAACAGGCATCAAAATCCAGAAGGCACAGAGAACCCCCCACAAAATAAATATAGGTCAACACCCCGACATCTAATAGTAAAACTTACAAGTCTCAGAGACAAAGAGAAAATCCTGAAAGCCACTAAGGAGAAGAGATCTGTAACCTACACCGGTAGAAACATTAGATTGGCAACAGACCTATCCACAGAGACCTGGCAGGCCAGAAAGGACTGGCATGATATCTTCAGAGCACTAAACAAGAAAAATATGCAGCCAAGAATACTATATCCAGCTGGGCTCTCATTGAAAATTGAAGGAGAGATCAAAAGCTTCCAGGACAAACAAAAACTAAAGGAATTTGCAAACACGAAACCAGCCCTCCAAGAACTATTGAAAGGGGTCCTCTAAGCAAAGAGAGAACCTAAAAGCAGCATAGATCAGAAAGGAACACAGACAATATACAGTAACAGTCACCTTACAGGCACTAAATTCATAGATTTCAATAGTTACCCTGAATTGTAAATGGGCTAAATGCCCCAATCAAAAGACACAGGCTATCAGATTGGATTAAAAAACAAGACCCATCCGTATGCTGTCTGCAAGAGATTCATTTTAGACCCAAAGACACCCCCAGATTGAAAGTGAGGGGGTGGAAAACCATTTACCATGCTAATGGACACCAAAAGAAAGCTGGAGTGGCAATCCTTATATCAGAGAAATTAGATTTTAAAACAAAAACTGTAATAAGAGATGAGGAAGGACACTATATCCTACTTAAAGGGTCTATCCAACAAGAAGATCTAACAATTGTACATATCTATGCCCCTAACATGGGAGCAGCCAATTATATAAGGCAATTAATAACAAAAGCAAAGAAACACATTGACAACAATACAATAATAGTGGGGGACTTTAACACTAGCCTGACTGAAATGGACAGATCATCTAAGCAAAAGATCAACAAGGAAATAAAGACTTTAAATTACACATGGGACCAAATGGACTTCACAGATATATTCAGAACATTCCATCCCAAAACAGCGGAATACACATTCTTCTCTAGCGCCCATGGAACATTCTCCAGAATAGATCACATTCTCGGTCACAAATCAGGTCTCAACCGGTACCAAAAGACTGGGATTATTCCCTGCATATTTCCACACCACAATGCTTTGAAACTAGAACTCAATCACAAGAGGAAAGTCAGAAAGAACTCAAATAAATAGAGGCTAAAGAGGATCCTACTAAAGAACGAATGGATCAACCAGGAAATTAAAGAAGAATTAAAAAAAATTCATGGAAATCAATGAAAATGAAAACACAACTGTTCAAAATCTTTGGGATACAGCAAAGGCAGTCATAAGGGGAAAGTATACAGCAATACAAGCCTTTCTCAAGGAACAAGAAAGGTCTCAAATACGCAACCTAACCCTACACCTGAAAAAGCCAGAGAAAAACAGCAAATAAATCCTAAACCCAGCACAAGAAGAGACAATATAAAGATGAGAGCAGAAATCAATGAAATGGAAACCAAAAGAACAGTAGAACAGATCAACGAAACTAGAAGCTGGTTCTTGGAAAGAATTAACAAGATTGATAAACCCCTGTCCAGACTTATCAAAAAGAAAAGAGAAATGACCCAAATCAACAAAATCATGAATGAAAGAGGAGAGATCACAACCAACACCAAAGAAATACAAACAATTAGAAGAACATATTATGAGCAACTCTATGCCAGCAAATTAGATAACTTGGAAGAAATGGGTGCATTCCTAGAGATGTATCAACTACCAAAATTGAACCAGGAAGAAATAGAAAACCTGAACAGACCTATAACCACTAAGGAAATTGAAGCAGTCAACAAAAATCTCCCAACAAACAAAAGCCCAGGGCCAGATGGCTTCCCAGGGGAATTCTAACGAACATTTAAAGAAGAATTTTAATACCTATTCTCCTGAGACTGTTCCAAAAAATAGATTGGAAGGAAAACTTCCAAACTCATTTTATGAGGCCACCATTACCTTGATCCCCAAACCAGACAAAGACCCCATCAAAAAGGAGAATTACAGACCAATATCCTTGATGTACATGGATGCAAAAATTCTCACCAAAATACTAGCCAATAGGATTCAAAAGTATATTAAAAGGATTATTCACCATGACAAAGTGGGATTTATCCCTGGGCTTCAAGGTTGGTTCAACATCCATAAATCAATCAACGTGATACAATACATTAACAAAAGAAAGAACAAGAATCATATGATCCTCTCAATAGATGCAGAAAAAGCATCTGACAAAGTACAGCATCCTTTCTTGATCAAAACTCTTCAGAGTATAGGGATGGAGGGTACATACCTCAACATCATAAAAGCCATCTATGAAAAACCTACAGCGAATATCATTCTCAATGGGGAAAAGCTGAGAGCTTTTCCCCTCAGGTCAGGAACGCAGCAGGGATGTCCACTATCACCATATTCTGCTATTCAACATAGTATTAGAAGTCCTAGCCACAGCAATCAGACAACAAAAAGAAATTAAAGGCATCCAAATCGGCAAAGACGAAGTCAAACTCTCAGTCTTTGCAGATGATATGATACTGTACGTGGAAAACCCAAAAGACTCCACCCCAAAACTGCTAGAACTCATACAGGAATTCAGTCAAGTAGCAGGATATAAAATCAATGCACAGAAATCAGTGGCATTCCTATACACCAACAACAAGACAGAAGAGAGACAAATCAAGGAGTCGATCCCATTTACAATTGCACCCAAAACCATAAGATACCTAGGAATAAATCTAACCAAAGAGGCAAAGGATCTGTACTCAGAAAACTATAAAATACTCATGAAAGAAATTGAAGAAGACACAAAGAAATGGAAAAACGTTCCATGCTCATGGATTGGAAGAACAAACATTGTGAAGATGTCAATGCTACCTAGAGCAATGTACACATTCAATGCAATCCCCATCAAAATACCATCCACTTTTTTCAAAGAAATGGAACAAATAATCCTAAAATTTGTATGGAACCAGAAGAGACCCCGAATAACCAGAGGAATGTTGAAAAAGAAAAGCAAAGCTGGCGGCATCACAATTCTGGACTTCCAGCTCCATTACAAAGCTGTCATCATCAAGACAGTATGGTACTGGCACAAAAACAGACACATTGATCAATGGAACAGAATAGAGACCCCAGAAATGGACTCTCAACTCTACGGTCAACTAATCTTTGACAAAGCAGGAAAAAATGTCCAATGGAAAAAAGACAGTCTCTTCAACAAATGGTGTTGGGAAAATTGGACAGCCACATGCAGAAGAATGAAACTGGACCATTTCCTTACACCACACACAAAAATCGACTCCAAATGGTTGAAAGACCTAAACGTGAGACAGGAGTCCATCAAAATCCTAAAGGAGAACACAGGCAGCAACCTCTTCGACCTCAGCTGCAGCAACTTCTTCCTAGAAACATCGCCAAAGGCACGGGAAGCCAGGGCAAAAATGAACTATTGGGATTTCATCAAGATAAAAAGCTTTTGCACAGCAAAAGAAACAGTCCACAAAACCAAAAGACAACCGACAGAATGGGAGAAAATATTTGCAAATGACATATCAGATAAAGGGCTAGTATCCAAAATCTATAAAGAACTTATCAAACTCAACACCCAAAGAACAAATAATCCAATCAAGAAATGGGCAGAAGACATGAACAGACATTTTTCCAAAGAAGACATCCAAATGGCCAACAGACACATGAAAAAGTGCTCAACATCGCTCGGCATCAGGGAAATCCAAATCAAAACCTCAATGAGATACCACCTCACACCAGTCAGAATGGCTAACATTAACAAGTCAGGAAACGACAGATGTTGGTGGGGATGCGGAGAAAGGGGAACCCTCCTACACTGTTGGTGGGATTGCAAGCTGGTGCAACCCCTCTGGAAAACAGTATGGAGGTTCCTCAAACAGTTGAAAATCGAGCTACCATTCGATCCAGCAATTGCACTCCTGGGTATTTACCACAAAGATACAAATGTAGGGATCTGAAGGGGTACGTGCACCTCAATGTTTATAACAGCAATGTCAACAATAGCCAAACTGTGGAAAGAGCCAAGATGTCCATCGACAGATGAATGGATAAAGAAGAGGTGGTATATATACACAATGGAATATTATGCAGCCATCAAAAGGAATGAAATCTTGCCATTTGCAACGATGTGGATGGAACTGGAGGGTGTTATGCTGAGTGAAATAAGTCAATCAGAGAAAGACATGTATCATATGACCTCACTGATATGAGGAATTCTTAATCTCAGGAAACTGAGTGTTGCTGGAGTGGTGGGGGGTGGGAGGGACGGGGTGGCTGGGTGATAGACATTGGGTAGGGTATGTGCTATGGTGAGCACTGTGAATTGTCCAAGACTGTTGAATCACAAATCTGTACTTCTGAAACAAATAATGGAACATATGTTAAGAAAAAAGAAAAAGAAGAAGATAGCAGGAGGGGAAGAATGAAGGGGAGTAAGTCGGAGGGGGAGATGAACCATGAGAGACGATGGACTCTGAAAAACAAACTGAGGGTTCTAGAGGGGAGGGGGTGGGGGGATGGGCTAGCCTGGTGATGGGTTTTAAAGAGGGCACGTTCTGTGTGGAGCACTGGGTGTTATGCACAAACAATGAATCATGGAACACTACATCAAAAACTAATGATGTAATGTATGGTGATTAACATAACAATAAAAATTTTTAAAAAAAACACAAAAAACTAATGATGTATTGTATGGTCTAACATAACATAATAAAATTAAAAAAAAAATAAAAAAAAAAGAATGTTTGGGTCAACCAGGAAATCAAAGAAGAACTTAAACAATTCATGGAAATCAATGAGAATGAAAACACATTGTTCCAAAACCTGTGGGATACTGCAAAGTCAGTCCCAAGGGGGCAATACATAGCCATCCATGCCTCACTCAAGAAAACAGAAAAATCCCAAATACCCAAATTAAGTTTCCCATTTAAAGAACTGGAGAAAGAACAACAAATAAAGCCTAAGCCATGCATCAGAAGAGAAATAATTAAGTTTAGAGCAGAGATCAATGAATTTGTAACCAGAAGTACAGTAAAGCAAATCAAATAAACTAGAAGCTGGTTCTTTGAAAGAATTTATGAGATCAATAAACCACTGGCCAGACTTATCTGAAAGAAAAGAGAAAGGGCCCAAATTAATAAAATTATGAATGAAAGGGGAGAGATCACAACGAACACCAAGGAAAGAGAAACAATTATCAGAAATTATTATCAACAATTATATGCCAATAAATTAAGCAACTTGGAATAAATGGATACATTCGTGGAAACCTATGAACTACGAAGACTGAAACAGAAGAAACTGACAACCTAAATAGACCAATAACCAGTAATGAGATTGAAGCAGTGATCAAAAACCTCCCAAAAAACAAGAGTCCAGAGCCTGATGGATTCCCTGCAGAACTCTACCAAACATTCACAGAAGAAATAATACCTATTCTCCTGAAGCTGTTTCAAAAAATAGAAACAGAAGGAAAACTTCCAAACTCATTCTGTGAGGCCAGCATTATCTTGATCCCCAAACCCCATCAAAAAGGAGAATTACAGACCAATATCCCTGATGAATATGGATGCCAAAATTCTTAACAAGACCCTAGCAAATAGAATCCAACAGTACATTAAAAGGATTATACAAAACGACCAGGCCGGATTTATCCCTGGGATGAAAGGGTGGTTCAACAATCACAAATCAATCAATGTAATAGAACACATAAATAAGAGAAAGAACCACATGGTCCTCTCCATTGATCCAGAAAAAGCATTTGACAAAATACAGCATCCCTTCCTGATTAAAACTCTTCAGAGTGTAGGGATAGAGGAAACATTCCTTAATTTCATAAAAACCATCTATGAAAATCCCACAGCGAATATCACTCTCAATGGGGAAAAGCTGAGAGCCTTTCCCTTAAGATCAGGAACACGACAAGGATGCCCACTCTTGCCACTATTGTTCAACATAGTACTAGAAGTCCTAGCAACAGCAATCAGACAACAAAAAGAAATAAAAGGTATTCAAATTAGCAAAGAAGTCAAACTCTCTTCACTGATGACATACTTTATGTGGAAAACCCAAAAGACTCCACCCCCAAATTACTAGAAATCATACAGCAATTCAGTAATGTGGCAGGATACCAAATCAATGCACAGAAATCAGTTGCCTTCCTATACACTAACAATGTAACTGTAGAAAGAGAAATTAGGGAATCAATTCCATTTATAATAGCACCAAAAACCTTAAGATAGCTTGGAATAAACTTAACAAAAGAGGTAAAGGATCTATACTTTAGAAACTACAGAATATTTATGAAAGAAATTGAGGAAGACACAGAAAGATGGAAAAACATTCCATGCTCATGGATCAGAATAATAAATATTGTTAAAATGTCTAATGCTGCCCAGAGCAATCTATACTTTGAACGCCATCCCGATCAAAATACCAATGGCATTTTTCAAAGTGCTTGAACAAACAAAATTTTTATGGAACCAGGAAAGACCCCGAATTACCAAGGAAATGTTGAAAAAGAAAAACAAATCTGGGGGCATCACTATGCCTGATTTCAAGCTATGTTACAAAGCTATGATCACCAAGATAGCATGGTACTGGCACAAAACAGACACATAGATCAATGGAATAGAATAGAGAGCCCAGATATGGACCCTCCACTCTATGGTCAACTAATCTTCAACAAAGCAGGAAAAAATATGCAATGGAAAAAAGTCTCTTCAATAAATGGTGCTGGGAAAATTGGATAGCTATGTAGAAGAATGAAACTGGACCATTCTCTAACACCATACACAAAGATAAACTCTAAATGGATGAAAAACCTCAATGTGAGACAGGAATCCATCAAAATCCTAGAGGAGAACATAGGTAGTAACCTCTTTGACATCAGCCACAGCAACTTCTTTCAAAACATGTCTCCAAAGGCAAAGGAAACAAAAGCAAAAATGAACTTCTGGGACTTCATCAAGATATAAAGCTTCTGCACAGCAAAGGAAATAGTCAACAAAACAAAGAGGCAACCCACAGAATGGGAGAAGGTATTTGCAAATGACATTATGGATAAAGGGCTGATATCCAAGATCTATAAAGAACTTCTCAAACTCAACACCCAAAAAACAAATAATCAAGTCAAAAAATGGGCAGAAGACATGAACAGACACTTCTCCAAAGAAGACATACAAATGGCTAATAGACACATGAAAAAATGTTCAACAGCATTAGCCATCGGGAAAATTCAAATCAAAGCCACATTGAGATACCACCTTACACCAGTTAGAATGGCAAAAATTGACAAGGCAAGAAATAACAAATGTTGGAGAGGTTGTGGAGAAAGGGGAACTCTCTTACACTGTTGGTGGGAATGCAAGTTGGTACAGCCACTTTGGAAAACAGTGTGGAGATGCCTCAAAAAATTAAAAATAGAGCTACCCTATGACCCAACAATTGCACTACTGGGTATTTACCCCAAAGATACAGATGTAGTGAAAAGAAGGGCCATGTGCACCCCAATGTTCATAGCACCAATGTCCGCAATGGCCAAACTGTGGAAGGAGCCGAGATGCCCTTCAACAGATGAATGGATAAAGATGTGGTCCATATATACAATCGAATGTAACTCAGCCATCAGAAAGGATGAATACCCAACATTTGCATCAACATGGATGGAACTGGAGGAGATTATTCTAAGTGAAATAAGTGAAACAGAGAAAGACAATTATCATATGGTTTCACTTATTTGTGGTACATAAGGAATAGTATGGAAGACATTAGGAGAAAGAAGGGAAAAATGAAGGGGGGGATCAGAATGGGAGACGAACCATGAGAGACTACGGAATCCAAGAAACTGAGAGTTTTAGAGGGGAGAGGGTGGGGCAATGGGTTACATCGAAAACTAATGATGTACTGTATGGTGACGTAATAAAAAAATTATAAAAAACATAAAAACAACCCTCCTTCAAGGTAAAATAAAACTCCTAAATCAAGTCAGAACACAGACAAAAAAAATAAGAAAAAATGCAGGAATATATGACAAAGAATGTATCTTTGTGTGCTTTTGTACTTTCAAGTTTTCATTTAAATTCCAATTAGTTAACATTCAGTGTAATATTAATTTCAGGTGTAGAATTTTGTGATTCATCATTTACATAAATACCCAGAGCTCATCACAAGTGCCTTCCTTAATACCATCACCATTTAATCCATACCTCTGCCCATCTCCCCTCCATCAACCCTGTTTGTTCTCTATAGTTAAGAGCCTGTTTTATGGTTTGCCTTTTTCCCCTCATGTTCATCTGTTTTGTTTCTTAAATCCTACATAAGAGTGAAATTATATGGTATTTGTCTTTCTCTTGCTTCACTTAGCATAATATTCTCTGGCTCCATTCATGTCATTGCAAAAAGCAAGAATTCATTAATTTTTTTGGCTAAGTAATATTCCATTATATATATATGTATATATATATATATATATATATATATATATATATATATATATATAGCACATCTTTTTTATCCATTCATTAGTTGATGGACATTTGGGCTCTTTCCATAATTTGGCTATTGTTGAGAATGTTACTATAAACATTGGGGTGGACATATCCCTTCAAACCAGTATTTTTGTATCCTTTTGATAAATACCTAGTAGTGCAATTGCTAAATCAAGGGCAGTTCTATTTTTAACTTTTTGAGGAACCTCCACACTGTTTTCCAGAGTGACTGCACCAGCCTGCATTCCCACCAACAGTGTAAGAGGGTTCCCTTTTCTCTGCATCCTTGCCAACATGTGTTGGTCTTGTGTTGTTAATTTTAGTCATTCTGATAGGTGTGAGGTGATATCTCATTGTAGTTTTGATTTGTATTTCCCTGACAATGAGGTAAGAATATGTTTAATATATGAAAAGTTCCTACAAGTAAAAAAAGATCAAAATCTCAGAAGAAAAATGGGCAAAAAATGTAAAAAGAATGTTCATAAAAAAAACATAAATGGCCTTTCAACATACCCTAAAAGATGCTTAGTCTCATAAGAGAAGCAAATTAAAACTAAAAGTCATTTGTAAAAATAGACAGATGGGACAAAAATTTTAATACTGAGTTGGTTAGTGTGTAGGGAGAAAACTGGCATTCTTACCCAATGTTGTTGAAAGTATAAATCACAGCCATCTTTATGTAGGCCAATCTGACAATTCTACTTCTAAGAATCCAAAAATGCTTGCACATATACAAAATGCCTTATGTTCAAAGATACATAATGCAGCAATATTTAAATAGCAAAAAATGGGAACAAACCAAGTGTCCACCAACAGTGGAACTTGTTGAATAGAGTATATTCACTAGTGGATAATTATACAATTATAAAAACAAGGCAAAATTACATACATTGAAAAGAAACCCTCCATTATTTATTAAGTTTAAAAAGCAAGATAAAAAATGGTATGTTACCATTTGTATAAAATGCTACCATTTGTATAAAATTAAAAAGAATATACAATAGGTCCACTTTGAGAAATAGCAGAGTATGTCTTATTGGGCTATAATCCTCCTGCAGGTAAAAACTATAAACCCTAGATAAAATATAAAAAAATCTGCCTGAAAACACTAGAAATATATGAAAAGCTGGCAGAATCTGGAGGGAAGTCTACACTTGGAAAGAAGGAATAGCACTGGCTAACTCTTCTGCTTTCATAGCTTTATTCTTTTTTTTTTTTTTTAAGATTTTTATTTATTTATTTGACAGAGAGAGACACAGCGAGAGAGGGAATACAAGCAGGGAGAATGGGAGAGGGAGAAGCAGGCTTCCCGCGGAGCGGAGAGCCCGATGCGGGGCTCGATCCCAGGACCCTGGGATCCTGACCTGAGCCGAAGGCAGACGCTTAATGACTGAGCCACCCAGGCACCCCCTTCATAGCTTTATTCTTGAAGGCAGGTCCTAGTTGGAACTACTTGAGAAGGCCAAAAATTTCCCTTACTGAAACAACGAACCAGAAGCCCAAGTTTAAGACAAAGTCAGAAACTGGAAGTAAGGCTGGGAATCCAGGAAAGGAGAGAGCCTAAGAGAGGAAACCCTGAAATCTGCTTATAAACTCCACCCAAATTTCTTGCTGACCATTGAACGACAGTTTTGTAAGGTAGACTCCAAACAGCCCAGCTAAGGCTAAAAGAACCAAACAAAGATTTAAACTGTCTGTTCCTGCAAAAGAGTAATCTGGAGGCTGAGTTCAGCTACGTTAAAACCTTAGCATGCAATTACCATACAGCCAGCAACTGCATACATGGGCATTTATCCCAGATAAGTTAAAAATTAGGTTCACCAAAAACCGGTACACAAATGTTTATAGCAGCTTTATTTGTAATAGCCAAAAACTGTAAACAATGCAGATGTCCTTCAATGAGTGAAGAACTTTCAAATAAACTGTGGTAACCCATCCCATGGAGTATTGCTAAGCAATAAAAATGAATGAACTATTGATATATGCAACAAACTTGATGAATATCTAGAGGATTACACTGGGTAAAAAAAAAAATCTGAAGACATTACATTCTGAATGATTCCATTTGTGTAACATTCTTGAAATGACAAAATTATAGAAATGTAGAACAGACCAGTGGTTGTCAAGGGTTAAGGAGCAGTTAGGGGTAGCCAGGAAGAAAGTAGGCATGGCTATAAGGGCAACAAGAGGGATCCTTGCTGTGATGGAAATGTTCTGTATCTCTGACTGTATTAACGTCAATATCCTGGTTATGATACTGTACTACAGTTTTGCAATGTTACCATTGGGGGAAACTGGGTAAAGAGTACATGAGATCTCTCTCTTTCTTACCACTGCACGTGAATATATAACCATTTCAAAGTTAAAAGAATGTGAGATGCTGCTAAGGCAGTATTCATGGATAAATTTATAGCACTAAATTGTCTCAGAAAATGTTTTAGATCAATGACCTTAGCTGCAACCTTAAGAAACTACAAAAAGAAGGGAAAATTAAATCCAGAGTAAGCAGAAAAAAGGAGAAAATAATGATCAGCAGAAGTCAGTGAAATAGAAAACAGCTATAGAGAAAAAAATCAATCAATAAAACCTAAGCTGGTTCTTTTAAAATAGTAACAAAATTAATAATCTTCTAGCCAACATTCAGCAAATCTACATCTATTTCAAAATACCAAAATCACAGAGACGGAAAACAGATTAATGTTTGCTAAAGTTAGGAATGTTAGAGGTAGGGAGAAAGGTGTAACCAAGGAATAAGATAACGGAGATCTTTGTAGTGATGGAATAATTCTTTATCTTGATTGAGTGGTGGCTACAAAAATCCACCCACTTAATAAAATACAGAGATGTACATATACTCACATTTAATATCTGATTCCTGTTTCTGATATTATACTTAAAGATGTAATTACTGGGGAAAGCTAGCTGAAGGGTACCTAGGTCCTCTCTATACTACTTTTGCAATTTCCTGTGAATCTACAATTATTTCAAAATAAAAACTTTTAAAAAAAGTATACTTGCATTTTAACTATCTAGAGTTCAAAACTAGATTCATTAAGCAATTACTACAACCATGGTAAACCTAACAATTGTTACATATGGATTCTGGGTATAACTGATATACAAGACAAGACAAAAACAAGGTCTATGGAAAAACAGAACATATATATATATTTTATAATTATTACATAAATTAACATATATATAAAAGATCAATAAGAAAGCATTTCTAAAAATTCACAGAAAACTGTATATAAATGCAGAAAAGTGATAGGTCACACATATGTCCTAAAGTTAACCTGTTTATCCCCTTAAACTCCTAAAATGTAAGGTGAGAGAGATGGATAAAGTTTAATTCCCAAATTTGGGGGCCAGACATCTTAAAGACAAATATTATTGTCTGGTCATGTATTTTCTAAAGAGCTGGTACTTTGAGGCTTACCATGGTATTACAAGAATAAATGTATCATCCCCTTCTCCTAAACAAAACCAAGAAATCTTACTATACTAGGAAGCAACTAAACAATTTTGTAGATTATTTTTAAAAGTTATGCCAAAAATACTCTACATCTTTAAAATATTTACAGTGCTAAAAATTCAGTGAATTCTGGCAAACATCTCCTAAAATCTATCCTTGCAGGAGTGAATGGATTAAGTCTTTTCCTCAGCTTTAAGTAGAATAGAGTACAAACTGTTCTTTGTTGGTTGTTTTTTTTTTTTTTTAAAGATTTTATTTATTTATTTGAGAGAAAGAATGAGAGAGAGAGAGCTCATGAGAGGGGGTAGGGTCAGAGGGAGAAGCAGACTCCCTGCCGAGCAGGGAGCCCGATGCGGGACTCGATCCTGGGACTCCAGGATCATGACCTGAGCCGAAGGCAGTCGCTTAACCGACTGAGCCACCCAGGCGCCCCTGTTTTTTTTTTTTTTTTTTAATACTTCAGAGCAAGGGTTGGCAAGCTACAGCCTGCAGGCTGCCTGTTTTTGTAAATAAAGATTTACTTGAACATAGCAACCACTATTTGTTTATATATTGTCTATAGCTTCATTCATGCTACAATGGCAGAGTTGAACAGTTGCAACGGCAACTATATGGCCCACAAAGTCACACAGGTATTTACCATTTAACCCTTTAAAGAAAACTCTGCTGACCCTTGCTATAAAGTCAAGGAACTCTGCTGTGCAACCATCGACAAGGTACTGACTCTTTATCTCAGTTTCTTCATCTATAAAAGAAAATAACAGTACATGCCCCATGTCCAGTAAAGAACTACCTCAGCAAGTCAGAGTTGTCTATACTGTACACTGAAGCTTTGGTCTTTGATCTACTCCCTGGAGGTAACTTTAAGCCTCTGGAATATACTGCCTGATAAATGTGTCTTTGCTTAACTGGGGGTCTGGGACCAGACAGTCTATACTCACAATGTACGGGGCCTATACAACAATGGTAGGGGCTTTGGGCCACTCCAGATAGTCTAAACTAACAATTTATGGTGGGGGCCTTGGGTCATGTGACATCAGCTTGACCTTTGGAGGGTCTTAGAGAGACTGAGTGACTAAGGTCAGCCACGCAGGCAGCCAGCCAGCCATACCAATGTGACCGACCCCAATAAGAACACTGACCAGGGCTCAAGTAAGTTCCCTTAGCTAGCAATACTCTCTGTGTAGAGAGAGTATTGCATCATTGCTGAGAGAAGCAAGCAGTGTCCATATGGCTCTACAGGGAGAAGACAACTGGAAACTTGTGCCTGATTTCTCGTGGACTCTGCCCTATGTGACTCTTTATGGATTTTAATGTGCATCCCTTCACTGTAATAAAATGCAATCTTGATTCTAACAGCTTTGCTGACCTCTCTGTAAATTCTAGCAAATCACTAAATCTGAGGGTGGTCTTGGGAAATCCTGAATAGCACCTCATTATATTATGTGGATAAAATGTGATAACCATTGCTAGGTGTTTAACAGTGGCTGGCTGGCATATAACAAAGGCTTGGTACATACTGGCTCTTATCATCATAATAAGGAAACAGTCAACAAAACAAAGAAGCAACCCACAGAATGGGAGAAGATATTTGCAAATGACACTACAGACAAAGTGCTGATTTCCAAGATCTATAAAGAACCTCTCAAACTCAACACCCAAAAAACAAGTAAGTCGAAAAATGGGCAGAAGACATGAACAGACACTTCTCCAAAGAAGACATACAAATGGCTAATAGACACATGAAAAAATGTTCAACGGCATTAGCCATCGGGAAAATTCAAATCAAAACCACATTGAGATACCACCTTACACCAGTTAAAATGGCAAAAATTGACAAGGCAAGAAACAACAAATGTTGGAGAGGTTGTGGAGAAAGGGGAACTCTCTTACACTGTTGGTGGGAATGCAAGTTGGTACAGACACTTTGGAAAACAGTGTGGAGGTGCCTCAAAAAGTTAAAAATAGAGCTACCCTATGACCCAGCAATTGCACTACGGGGCATTTACCCCAAAGACACAGATGTAGTGAAAAGAAGGGCCATGTGCACCCCAATGTTCATAGCAGCAATGTCCACAATAGCCAAACTGTGGAAGGAGCCGAGATGCCCTTCAACAGATGAATGGATAAAGAAGATGTGGTCCATATATACAATGGAATATTACTCAGCCATCAGAAAGGATGAGTACCCAACTTTTACATCAACATGGATGGGACTGGAGGAGATTATGCTAAGGGAAATAAGTCAAGCAGAGAAAGTCAATTATCATATGGTTTCACTTATTTGTGGAACATAAGGAATAGCACGGAGGACATTAGGAGAAGGAAGGGAAAAATGAAGGGGGTGAGGGGAAATAGGAGGGAGAGACGAACCATGAAAGACTATGGACTCAGAAACAATCTGAGGGTTTTAGAGGAGAGGGGGTGGGGGGATGGGTTAGCCCGGTGATGGGTATTAAGCAGGGCATGTACTGCATGGAGCCCTGGGTGTTATATGAAAACAATGAGTCATGGACCACTACATAAAAAATTAATGATGTACTGTATGGTGACTAACATAATAAAATAAAATTAAATTAAAAAAATAAAAAAACCCAGAAACCAATGGGGAGTTGGAAGCAGAAGAATGACATGATCTAACTTATGCTGTATTGAGAATAAACTACAAAAGGGCAAAATTAGAAGTAGATCTGTTAGAAGGTGACTGTAATAATTCAGGCAAAAGATTCTATTAGCTTGGGCCTGTGTGGTGGTGGTGGGGGTGATGAAAAGTGGACAGTTTCTAGACATTATCTGAGGTAAAATGTGCAGGCTTTCCTTATAGTCTGGATGGACCAAGAGAAAAAGTAAGGAAATCCAAGGTTTTCAGTCTGAGTAATTATAAAAGGATGGAGTTTCCGTTAACAGAAAAAGAGAAGATTATTGGAAAAACTGGTTTTTAGTAGAACTGAACTCCTGTTCAGTTTTTAAAAAAATTTTTTTTTAATTTTTACCAATTATTTAATTTTTTACTGAGGTATAACTGACATACAAGTATTACCTTAGTTTCAGGTATACATCATAGTGCTTTGACATTTGTATACATTACAAAATGATCACAATAGGTCTAATTACCATCTGTCACAAAGTGAATACAGTATTATTAACTATATTCCTTATGCTGTATATTTATTTTATAACTGGAAGTTTGTATTTTTTGACCCCCTTCACCCATTTTGCCCCATCACAACCCCCCTCTCTGGCAACCACCAATCTGTTCTCTATATCTTTGAGTCCGGGTTTTGTTTTGATTCCAATTAAAAGTGAGATCATGCAGTATTTGTTTTCCTTTGTCCAACATACTTAGTGTAATACTGTAAATAATACTGCAGTGAACACAGGGGTGCATTTATCTTTTTGAATTAATATTTTTGTTTTCTTTGGATACCCAGCAGTGGAATTACTAGATTGTATGGTAGTTCTATTTTTAGTATTTTGAGGAACTTCCATACTTTTTCTATAGTAGTTGTACCAATTTACACTCGTACCAATAGTACACAAAAGTTCCTTTTTCTCCACATCCTTACCAACATTTGTTATTCCTTGTCTTTTGGATAACAGTCATTTAGACAGGTGTAAGGTGGTATCTCACTGTGGTTTTGATTTACATTTCCCTGATAATGAGTGACTTTCAACAACTTTTAATGTGTCTGTTGGCCAAATGTATGTCCTCTTTGGGAAAATGGAATTTAGGTCCTCTGCCCATTTTTTAATTAGACTGTGGTTTTCTTCATTATTAAGTTGTAGGATTTCATATATTTTGGACATTAACCCCTTATCAGATATATGACATGCAAATGTCTTCTCCCATTAAGTTGCCTTTGCATTTTGTTGATAGTGTCCTTCTCTATGCAGAAGCTTTTTTGTTTCATGTGGTCCCATTTGTTTAGTTTTGCTTTGTTTCCCTTGCCTTTGGAGTCAGACGCAAAAAAACTCTGCTAAGACTTATGTCAAGGAGATTACTGCCTATGTTTTCTTCTAGGCTTTACGGTTTCAGGTTTTACATTCAAGTCACTAATCCATTTCGAGTTAATTTTTTTATATGGTATAAAATAGTAATCCATTTTCATTCTTTTGCATGTAGCTGTCCAGTTTTTCCAACATCATTTATTGAAGAGACTGTCCTTTCCCCCCCTTGCCTCCTTTATCATAAATTAATTGACCATATACATGTGGTTTACTTCTGAGCTCTCTGTTCTGTTCCATTGATCCATGTGTCTGTTTTTATGCCAATAACCATACTGTTTTGATTACTACAGCTTTACAGTATAGTTTGAAACAAGGAAGTGTGAAACCTCAGATCTTGTTCTTTGAGTAACTGCTTTGGTTATTCAAGGTCTTTTGTGGTTCCATATACATTTTAGAATTATTTGCTCTAGTTCTGTGAAAAATGCCATTTGAATTTTGATAGGGATTGCATTGAATCTGTACATTGCTTTGGGTAGTACGGTCATTTAAACAATATTAATGCTTCTAATTCATGGGAATGGAATATATTTCCATTTGTTTGTGTCTTCAAATTCTTTCATCAGTGTCATAGTTTTCAGTGTACAGGTCTTTCACCTCCTTGGTTAAATTTATTCATAGGCATTTTACTCTTTTTGATGTGATTATAAGTAGGATTTTTTTGCATTTCTCTGACAGCTCATTACTATATAAAAACACAATAGATTTTTTGTATATTAATTTTATACCCTGAAACTTTACTGAATCCCATTCATTAGTTCTTACAGGTTTTCTTTCTTTTTTCTTTTTTTTTTTTTTGGTGGAGTCTTGAGGGTTTTCTATAAATAATATCATGACACTGGCAAATAGTGACAGTTTTACTTCTTCCTTTCCAATTTGGATATCTTTTATTTCTTTTTTTTGCCTAACTGTCCTTGTTAGGATTCCAATATTATGTTGAATAAAAGAAGGGACAGTAGGATTCCTTGTCTTGTTCCTGATCTCAGAGGAAAGCTTTTGACCTTTCACTGTTGCATATGACTTAGCTGTGGGTTTGTCATATATGGTCTTGAATACGTGGAGGTACGTTATCTCTAGACTCACTTTGTTGACAATTCTTATCATAAATGGATGTTGAATTTTGTCAAATGCTTTTCTGCATCTATTGAGATGATATGTTTTTATCTTTCATTTTGTTAATGTGGCATATCACACTGATTGATATGTGGATGTGGAATCATCCTTGCATTTGTGGAATATATCCCACTAAATCATAGTGTATGATCCTTTAAATATATTATTGAATTCAGTTTGCTAATGTTTTGTTGAAGATTTCTGCATCTGTGATCATTAGGGATTTTAGCCTGTAATTTTCTTTGGTATCCATGTCTGATTTTTGTATCACAATAATGCTGACCTTGTAAAATGAGTCTGAAAATGTTCCCGTCTCTTCAATTTTTGGGAAAAATTTGAGAAGAGTAGGTATTAAATTTTCTTTAAATGTTTGATAGAATTCACTGATGAAGCTGTCTGGTCCTGCTTTTATTTGTTGGGAGGTTTTTGATTGCTGATTCAATCTCCTTACTAGTAATTGTGGTAATCAGAATTTCTATTTCTTCATAATTCACTCTTGGAAGATCATGTTCCTAGGAATTTATTTTTTTCAAGACTGTCCAATTTGTTGGCCCATAATTAATTGTTCATAGTATTTCTTTGGTATCAGTTATAAGTCCTCCGCTTTCATTTCTGATTTTACTTATTTGAGCCCCCCCCCACTTTTTTTTGGTTAGTCCAGCCAAAAGTTTGTCAATTTTCTTTTCAAAGAACCATCTCTTATGATTCATTAATATTTTCTATTACCTTTTTATTCTCTATTTCATTTATTTCCATTCTGACTTTTATTATTTCCTTCCTTCTATTAACTTTTGGCTTTGTTTATTCTTTCTCTAGTTCCTTTAGGTGTACAGTTAAATTGTTTGAGATTTCTCGTTTCTGGAGGTAGACCTGAATGCTATGAAATTCCCTCTTAGAACTGCTTTTGCATAGATTTTTGTATGCCCTATTTCTGTTTTCATTGTGTCTAGTTACTGTTTGAGTTCTCTCTTGATTTCTTCTATTACCTGTTAATTGTTCAATAGCATGTTGTTAAATCTCCAGATTGTGATTTTTCCAATTTTCTTCTTGTAACTGAATTCTAGTTTCATACAATTGTTGTAGGAAGGGATGCTTGGCATGATTTAAATTTTCCTGCATTTATTGAGACTTGCTTTGTGGCCTAACACATTATCTATCCTAGAGAATGTTCTGTGTGCACTTAAGAAGAATGTATATTCTGCTGCTTTTAGATGGAATGTTCCACATATATCTATTAAGTCCATCTCATCTTAAATATGTCACTTAAGGCTTATGTTTCCTTATTTTCAATCTTGATGACTGATGTAAGTGAGATGTTAAAGTCCTCTACTATTATTTTATTGCTGTCTATTTATCCTTTAGGTCTGTTATTATCTACTTTATATATTCTGGTGCTCCTATGTTAGGCACATATATATTTATAAATGTTATATTTTCTTACTGGATTGACTATATCATTATATACTGCCTTTGTCCTTAATTACACTCTCTGTTTTAAAGTCTATTTTGTTTGATATATGTATAGCTACACCAGCTTTGTTTCCATTTTCAAGGAACATCTTTTTCCATTCCTTTGCTTTCAGTCTGTATGTGTCCTCACATCTGAAATGAGTCTCTAACAGGCTGTATATAGATGTTTCAGGAATTCAGTTTGAACATGTTAAGTTTGAGATGTCTAATTGGACATGTAAATGGACAAATTCAGTAGGCAACTAGACATAAAGGTCTGCAGTTCAGAGTAGTTCAGGATGCAGTTATAAATTTGAGAGTCGTAGCACAAAGATGGCATTTAATGCAATGAGGCTGGATGCGACCGTCTAATGAGCAAATCTAGATAAGAAAGAACACATCACGGTCTAGGCTCTGAGTAACTCCAATATGTAGAGATCAGGGAGATCAGAAGAGACCAGCAAAATCAACTGCAGACAAAAAGGCAGAAAATAAACCAGGCATGTATGTCTACCCTGAAAGTCAGGGTTTTAAGGAAAGTGTCATCAACTGTGACAAATAAAGATGATCGGTCAAGTAAGATTAAGACAGATAATGTCCATTAGATCCAGCAACGAGGAGGTCACTGGAGAGTTTAAGGGTAGTTTTAGTTGCAGTGAAGGCAAATAACTTTGCAATGGGTTCAAGAGAACCAGAGGAGAGAAACTAGAAATGGTGGGTAAAGATAAGCCTTTGAGAAATAAGATAACAGCTGAAAAGAAAAATGGGACTACAGAATCATTTTATTTTGTTTTGTTTTGTTTGAAGATGAGAGAACAGCATGTTTATATATTGATGAGAATAATCCAATAATAAAAGAAGAATTACTGGAGTAGTATTTTAAGAGAGAGAAGAGATGGACTTTAACACACAGGTGGAAGGAATAACCTTGGCTAGATCATCTACTGTAATTGAGGAGATGGAGTTTTGGGAGCAGATGCAGGTTAAGGGGGCTAATGTACTGGTAGGGAATTAGGAAGTTCTTTTCCAGTTACTTCAAATTTTTTGGTGAAGTAGAAAACTAGACTATCAGCTGTGAGGATGAATAAGAAGGAATAATGAGAAAAAAGAAAATATGAAATAGTTGCCTAAGAGTCAATTAAACTATGCAAAAGATTAAGACAATCACACACTTTTTCTGACAGAAAACAAGAATAAACTTGGTATCTAAATTTTTCCCCCTATCACATGCCAATGGTATGTTCCACCATCAAGTTAGGTTTAGCTCCAATTCCTATGCCTTCTATAACTGTGGTTAAATAGCTGATGTGTGCATTCATAGCCCTCAGGTACTATGATATTCTTAAATTTCAAAGATCAAATGATATTCAGTACTCTGTGTTTAATGAGGCAAGAAAATATGTAACAATTTAGATTTATGTCAGTTTGAGATCAACTTCAGGATACTAAAAAAAAGGCTAAATATATAATTAAACACCCCACTTTCCCAGACAAAGGAAACCTGTTGATAGTGTGCTTATACAAAGATTCAAACAATATATCCTCTGGGTAGAATGATGTGATTCTTTTACTCAGTAAGTAAGTTACACTTATCACCTGATCATACTGTTATGATGAATCTATATTACAACTATTCAGACCAAGAAATAAGGAAATGCAAAAGAATCTCCAGTTTCAAAATATAGAAATGGAAGGAAAACTTCCAAACTTGTTCTATGAGGCCAGCATTACCTTGATCCCAAAACCAGACAACGACCAATATCCCTGATGAACATGGATGCCAAAATTCCCACCAAGATACTACCCAACAGGATCCAATAGTACATTAAAAGGATTATTCACTGACCAAGTGAGACTTATTCCTGGGCTGCAAGGATGGTTCAACACTCACAAATCCATCAATGTGAAAGGACAAGAACCGTGATCCTCTCAACTGATCCAGAAAAAGCAGTTGACAAAATACAGCAACCTTTCTTGATTAAAACTCTCCACAGTGTAGCGATAGAGGGAACATACCTCAATATCATAAAAGCTACTTACAAAAAGCCCCCAGAGAATATCACTCTCAATGGGGAAAAACTGACAGGTTTTCCCCTAAGATCAGGAACATGACTAGATGCCCATTCTGACCACTGTTAATGCAAGCTGTTACAGCCACTCTGGAAAACAGTATGGAGGTTCCTCAGCAATCAGACAACAAAAAGAAATAAAAGGAATTCAAATTGGCAAAGAAGAAGTCAAGTTCTCACTCTTCGCAGATGACATGATACTTTATGTGGAAAACCCAAAAGACTCTACCCCAAAAGTGCTAGAACTCATACAGCAATTCAGCAACATGGCAGGATACAAAATCAATGCACAGAAATCAGTGGCATTTCCGTACACTAACAATGAGACAGTAAGAAAGAGAAATTAAGGAATAGATCCCACTTACAATTGCACCAAAAACCATTAGATACCTAGGAATAAACCTAACCAAAGAGGTAAAGGATCTGTACTCTGGAAACTACAGAACGCTTATGAAAGAAATTGAGGAAGACACAAACAAATGGAAAACCATTCCATGCTCATGGATTGGAAGAACAAATATCATTAAAATGTCTATGCTACCCAGAGCAATCTACACATTCAATGAAATCCCTATCAAAATACCATCAACATTTTTCACAGAGCTAGAACAAATAATCCTAAAATTTGTATGGAACCAAAAAAGACCCTGAATAGCCAGGGGAATGTTGAAAAGAAAAAAAAAAAAAAAAAAAAGCAAAGCTAGTGGCATCACAATGCCTGATTTCAAGCTCTATTACAAAGTTATAGTCATCAAGATAGTATTGGACTGACATAAAAACGGACACATAGACCAATGGAACAGAAGAGAGAACCCAGAAATGGACCCTCAACTCTGTGGTCAACTAATCTTTGACAAAGCAGGAAAGAATATCCAATGGAAAAAAGATAATCTCTCTTCAATAAATGGCACTGGGAAAACTGAACAGCCATGTGCAGAAGAACAAAACTGGACCATTCTCTTACACCATACACAAAGATAAACTCAAAATGGATGAAAGACCTCAACAAAAGACAGAAATCCATCAAAATCCTAGAGAAGAACACAGGCAGCAACCTCTTTGACCTGACCACAGCAACATCTGTCTAGTCATGTCTCCAATGGCAAGGGAAACAAAAGCAAACATGAACAACTGGGACTTCATCAAGATCAAAAGCTTCTGCACAGCAAAGGAAACAGTCAACAAACCTAAAAGGCAACCTACAAAATGGGAGAAGATATTTACAAATGACATATCAAATAAAGGGCTAGTATCCAAGATCTCTAAAAAACTTATCAAACTCAACACCCAAAAAACAATCCAATTGAGGAATGGGCAGAAAACACGAACAGGCATTTCTCCAAATAAGACATACAAATGGCCAAAAGACACATGAACAAATGCTCCACATCACTTGGCATCAGGGAAATACAAATCAAAACCCCAAAGAGATACCACCTCACACCAGTCAGAATGCTAAAATTAACAAGTCAGGAAACAACAGCCATGGTGATGATGTGGAGAAAGGGGAACCCTCTTACAGTGTTGGTGGTAATGTAAGCTGGTACAGCCACTCTGGAAAACAGTATGGAGGTTCCTCGAGAAGTTAAAAATAGAGCTAACCTACGACCCAGCAATTACACTACCGGGTATTTACTCCAAAGATACAAATGTAGTGATCCGAAGGGGCACCTGCACCCCAATGGTTATAGCAGCAATGTTCACAATAGCCAAACTGTGGAAAGAGCCTAGATGTCCATCAACAGATGAATGGATAAAGAAGATGTGGTGTATATATACAATGGACTATTACTGAGCCATCAGAAAGGATGAATACTTACCATTCAGTCTGACATGGATGGAATTGGAGGATATTATGCTAAGTGAAATAAGTCAATCAGAGAAAGACAATTATCATATGGTTTCACTCATAGGTAGAATATAAGAAACAGTGCAGAGGACCATAGGGGAAGGGAGGAAAAACAGAATGGGAAGTCATCAAAGAGGGAGAAAAACCATGAGAGACTCTTAAATATAGGGAACAAATTGAGGGTTGCTGGAGGGGAGGTGGGTGGTGGAATGGGGTAATTGGTGATGGGCATTAAGGAGGGCACATGATGTGATGAGCACTGGGTGTTATATGCAACTGATGAATTATTGAACACTACATCTGAAACTAATGACGTACTGTATGTTGGCTAACTGAATTTAAAGGAAAAAAAAAAAGATTCTCCACAGCACCTTTTCATCCAGGTCTGAACTACTGACAGCACTGTTAAAGATGAATTTCTGCATTACCACGATTTAGACCAGGAAATAACATAATACAAGATCCCCTAGTACCTCTTCATCCGAGTCTGAACTTTTTATATGTTCACTGAAGTCTCCCAGCTTTTCACTTTCACAGGTCTCATTAGTAACTTCCCCTAAGGAAATGTTTTCACCTTTGGAATCATATTTTAACTCATTTGCTGAAAAGAAATAATATTCAACTGTAGAAGCTTCATACAGCAAAATAACTAAATCATTCAAAGATTGTTCTAAAAATGAGTTAGAATTCAGAGACTCTTTTAAAGTCCAATGTGATCAACGTGAAGTAGTTTTCAGTAAACTATACAATTATTCCTCCCTCTCTTTTAAAATAACTCCACTATACAATATAAAAAGAATTGGCACTAAGACATAATTGAGATATATCAAGATAAATGTAAAAATGTTTCTTATGTCCAGCTACATTCAATATATTTTTAAAACTTGAAAATCAAAATACAATTAACTTTCAAAACATTTCCTGTGAAGTAAGGATCCAAGTATTTAAACTTATGATTAACTGTTAATTATAAAAAATTCTAATAAGGATTCAGATTTAAAATGTGATAAAGCTTAAACATATATTTCCATTTCAAAATAAGGCCACAAAAGTTTCTAAGGTCAATGATCTATCATCCTTCATAGATAAAGCTCACAAAGTTATTTACTAACTAATCAAATGGAAAATTTCTCAAAATCTCATCTGCCAACCAAGCAATTAAAACTGAGGAAAACTGACAAACCGTAAAACATATAGTTAACAGACTCTAAAATGAAGAGCTTCCTATTTAATGAATTAATTTTGAGTAGGCCCAAATAGAGATATAAAAAGATACTTCAATACTGCGTATTTTGAAAATGTCAAATTTTACCTGCTGATAAGGAAGCACAGATCTCTGACTTCATCATTCCAGGATCCAGTATAGGAAGTTTTCTATTATAAAGCAAACAGAGCTTGAACATTATAAAGGATTCTACACAGAACTATCTACTTCTCTAAACATTATATACTACCAGCACTAGTAGCTGGTGAATATCAGCTCAAGTCCTCCAAGGACGGAGTACTACACTGGAGCTCAGAACCCAGCATACCCAAGTAGATTCCTCATCTGGTTCTTTAATCACACACATATGCCACAATTGTTAGGGAGTGCTGCCATTCAAACAGTTACTCAGAGAGAACCTGATGACGTGTATCAAGCATTCAAAACAATTTTAAAATATTACACCAATATAAGCTGACACTTAACTTCTATTCTGAAGTATGTGTATATATATTTTACTGCCAATGTAAAAGGAAGATAGTTTGAGAACAGTTTGAATCTTTTTTTTTGTAGTCTCTAAAGACAACATACGGTCTAAAGGTCAAGGGTACGGAAATCAGAGTTTAACCAAGGTGGCTTCAAATATTGTTCTGCCACTTAACTATGTCAACTATAGCAACATTATGTAATTTCTTTGAATCTAACCATATCTGTAAAATGGGAATTACCACCTATCCATGAAATTATTATGAGGATTAAATGAGATAAAACGTTTTTAAAGCCAATAGTATAGGGACACCTGGGTGGTTCAGTCGGTTAAGCATCTGCCTTCAGTTCGAGTCATGATCCCAGGATCCTGGGATCAAGTCCCACATTGGGCTCCTTGCTAAGCAGGGAGCCTGCTTCTCCCTCTGCCAGCCTGCTTGTTCTCTCTCTCTCCTTCTGACAATAAATAAAATCTAAATACAAAACAAAACAAAAGCCAGAAAAAAAAAAAAAACAATAGCATAGGCTCAACAAATGAAAACTACATCTCCAGGAGCCACTTAAAAATAAATGGCCAAACATTATTCCATTTTTTAAAAATCAGAAATAATAAAAGTACACAGAATACAAAAAACACCCATAATCCCACCATGTTTTTCATTTAATAAATTAGTTTTATTAAACCTATCCTACAGCTCTACAACTGCTCATTGGTTCAGGATTACTTCCTACCCATGAAAGAGAAAAACCAAATAAAACATTTCATATACATCATTCTTTCTAAAGTCTTTGGAAAACATGAAGTGTTTGCTCCCTGACATAAAACCTAGAAACAATCAGAAATATACAGTTTAAAGAATGAGAAAACAATAATACAAACACAAGACTTGTAATATGGAAATCTCCTCCCTAATTCTTTCCCTCTTTTAGATTCCCTCTACTAAATATCTACATTTTAGTATTTCTCAGGTCTCTCCAACTCAACATGTCTAAATTTGACATCATGACCAGAACACATTCCCAATCTCGCCCCTTCATATCAGAGAATTATAATGCCTTTCTTTGAAATAAGAGAGAAACCAGGTATCATTCTTAACTCCTACCTCTGATTAATCAGGCAGATTAATCAATCTTCATGTCCTAAATCTCTCTCAAATACACTCCCATTTCTGTTTGAAGTCATCATGTCCTAATTATGGCCTAATTATTACAATAGCTCCCTACCAATTTATTCTCCACACCAGAGCTATAATGATTTTTAAAATGGAAATCTGGTCTATTTAAAAGTCCTTTGGTGAATCCCTATAATTCTCTTAGGATAAGTTCAAACTCACCATGACTTCTAGTTTATCTAGGATGGTCTGTTTATGCCTGTTTTCCAGGCATATCTTATTAAAATCTCCTCATTTCACTTTCAAAAGTTTTACAGTTCAGAAAATAAATTCTATGGTCATCCTATTTGAAGGGTCCTTAATGATTGAGCTTTCTGCACATTTTGTAGCTTTATTTCTTGCCATATGAACCCTAAGCCTTGGGACGTTATTTCTGTTTCTCAGTTACGACATGCCTTTCCCTATGGGCCTTTACATTGGCTAGTTCTTCTATAACAAAATTCTATTTATTTTTCTTCACCAATTGGCTAATTCCTGCTAATCCTTTAGTGTTCATCTTAAATGTCATTTTGACCAGGAAGCCTGTAACATCTTGCACTTCTCCTATCCCATTTGATTGTACTGGCTTAATTATCTGCCTCTCTTGGTGGATCAAAAGCTCAGTGAGCACAAGGCCCATGTGTATCTAGTTGTCTCCGCATACTCAGCACCTAACATCTTCCTGGCCCGACACTAGGGAGACTCAAATGAAGATGCCTCTCCTGTCTAGGAACTCACATACAAACAGACATAATATACTGAGATATGTGCCAAGAGAACTATTGGAACAAATTCCTAGAATAACAGCTCAGATGAGATTTGAAGGGTAACAGAATAAAAAGAAAGGGACTTCCAGGTAAAGAAACATGCAGGGGTGCCTGTCATGCAGGGGCGCCTGGGTGGCTCAGTGGGTTAAGCGTCTGCCTTTGGCTCAGGTCATGATCCCAGGGGCCTGGGATCGAGCCCTGTATCTGGCTCCCTGCTCAGTGAGGAGTCTGCTTCTCCCTCTGCCTCTGTCCCGCCCCCCCCCACCCACTCATGCTCTCTCTCAAATAAATAAAAATCTTTAAAAAAAAAGAAACCTATGCAAAAGGATTCAACATGACATACTGTGAAAACAGTGAGCTGATTGTTGTGCTTCTTTCATTAGCCTTTCACTCCCCTATCCTCCCCACTAAAATCATAGTTGTTGAAGAGAGAATGGATGCAATCCACTAAAGAACCTTAAAAAGACATGCCAAGCAATTTAGACTCTATCCTCAGGTGGCTGAAAGCCACTGAAGCAATGTAGCAGTCACTGGCAGATCAATTTCTATTTCAGAATATCACTATGAAGGAGGATAAACTAAAAGAATTCAGGAAGATTAACCAGGGGCTCATTACAATAATCTAGGAGAATGACGAATGAAATAGCAGTGAGAATTGAGAGGAAGGAAAAACTGAGAGAGATATTAAAGTAATAACATGAATACAATTAAGTGACCCAAATAGAGAAGAATTGAGGGATGTTTTTGCAGTTGCTAATTATCCTGAAAGTTACATTCTCAAATAGGTATAGCTCCAGACACATAGGTTATTCCTGCAAAAAATAAATAAAATTAAAAAATAAGAAGGTATAGCAAGTGTACTGCTTTAACTTGAAAGTACTATATTAAAACAGTATTTTTTAATATTGCTAGCATAGTTTATAAGCGTGAGAAACTTTTTACTATGAATAACTAACAAAGAAGGTAAAATAGCACAAGTAATTTAGTTTTGAATTTGAGAGCCATAAGAGGTTAAATTAATCTGAATTAAAAAAAAATAAAGCAACATTATAATCCACACAAATTATTTTATAGTTTTGCACTGGTGGAGTAGAAAGATACAGCTCTGCCTTGATGGAGTGGGAAAGTTCAAAAATGAAGGAAAGAAAAAAAATAAGATATAATCAGAGAGAGAGACAAACCATAAGAGACTCTTAATCATAGGAAATAGACTGAGGGTTGCTGGAGGGGAAGTGGGTGGAGGGAGGGGGTAACAGTCACGGGCATGAAGGAGGGCACTTGATGTAATGGCACTGGGTGTTACAAACAACTGATGAATCACTGAACTCTACCTCTGAAACTAATAATACACTATATGTTAACTGAATTTAAATAGAATAATTTTTTTAAAATGAAGGGTAGGAGGAAGAAAGGAAAGAAACAGACTTGGGTGAGGCTACAGAAGAAGTACAGGGAAGCAAAAGAGAAGATCTGAGCAAAAAGGAGAGGGTTGAATAAAAGAGGCTTCTGAAGAACTACATGGATTACATCAAGTTTATCCTCCAACCAGAGCATTTTACAAGGGGACGATGAAGTTTAATGTGTTCCACCCAGGACTTTTTTTTATAAAGCAAAATAAAATACAAAATATGATACAACATCCCTTGTAGTAAAGAAAATATTGTTTTTATACATCTATTGTTTCACATATTCCTAAGTATGTACTGGACTATAATGCAATTATGTATCTTTACTAAGGATAATTGACAAAAAGATGGAACAGAACTGCTCTATAATAATTACTAGCAGAACAAGTCTGAAAACTATTGCCCAAGAAAAATTCAGGATGGTACTGCTTTCTTTAGAGTTAACTAGCTGCCTTGTGGTCGGTGTTCATTTATTTACACATTCACGTACTCTGTTTCTGAACGGGACTGCCACAAATTTACTAGGGCAATTATTCTGCAAATACTAGTCGCCAAAAACAGAGAAATATTATCCAATTCATTGGCCAGAGGTTGCCTAACCTGATACCATGGTGTGAGGTGCTAGGTCTCCTTATAGTACAAATAATTACTCTATCAAGTACAATACCATGTATTCTGGCAAAGACAAAAAACAATGGTTTATGTGGTCCAAAAGAGACAAAAGTAAAAATCAGAATGACACTTCATACTATTCCACCTGCCACTTTAAAGAGATGAGACAGAAAAGAGATCAAAAGTAAATTAACATCCTGTGGCAAAATACAGAATAATCGAATTAAAGCCATAGATATAACCAAAATGCCACTCTCCCAGCATTGTTTTGGGCTGGGGAGACAAACTTCAGAGCAGGTTACCCTGGGTTCAGATCTCAGCCCTTACTAACTTACTAGCTGTGTGTCCTTTGGAAAGTTAAACACTTTGATTCAATTTTAAAGACAGCTAGTTTTGGAGGAAATGAACAGACATTTTTCCAAAGAAGACACACAGATGGCCAATGGACACATGAAAAGATGCTCAATATCACTAATCATCAGAAAAATGCAAATCAAAACCACAATGAGAGATCACTTTATACCTGTTAGAATGGTTAAAATAAAAAAACACAAGAAATAACAAGTGTTGGTGAGGATGTGTACCAATTTGCATTGGTTGATGCAAAGTTGATGCCCAACTTTCCAACCTTCTTAATCTGGCAACACCCTACTTATCCAGTCTTATTTCCCACTATTCATCAACATCTATTTGCTTTAGAAAGAAAGGATTCACTGTCTCCACTTATATATATTCAAATCTAGATGCCTGAGAAACAGTCTACTATAGTAGAAATTAAAAGTTTAATTCTCTCCCTTCCCTCAAAGTATGACGGATTGGGCTTGCAAAGGTAAATGAAACATGGACATTTCCTACCCTCAAGAAGTCCAAGAATTTAACAGATGAGAAAGATGTAAATTATACTACCATAAAATCAGTGCCATAGGCAAGGTAGAAAAGGTGCTATGGGAACAGAAAGGGCTCCTAACTCTGAAAGAGTCAGGAAATGCTTCATAATCTGCCCTACACAACCATATTCATATCTACCTTTATCTTCTGCCCACCTTTTCATTATGTTTCTCCCCCTTTGTTAAATCTAAATCAATCCAAACTTCAAGAATCAGCAGAAATTTTGACTTTCCCACGATGCTTTTCATCCCTTTTTTCTAAACTACTAGTATTCTTAGTACTTCAGTTGATTTTTTTTGTTTCAGACACATTTTTTCCTCCAAGGCTACATAATAAGTCCCTTGAACACCTGGCAGATTCTTAAAATCTCAATGATCCACTGTATAATATCAGCCAACTGAAATTTTAGGATATAATAAAATTGTGATTGAAGATAATCTTATGTTCTAAGTCCAGCACTATTACAGACATTCTCAGATCTCCAACTGTATTTACAGGCTACTTCAAAAACTTTTACCAATTTCACAAATTATACATTGCCAAGCTCATCAGTTCAAGTGTTAGTTAGTTCTGATATGATTTTAATAATTTGGATTTTAATATGGGTTTTAACCACTGTAGAGATCAACAATGAATAAGCATTCTAACATAACTTTAACATCTTACAAATTCTCCCTAACCAGGTCTGAGAACACTTCCCCCAATAATTGAATTAACTTAGGTTTGTCTACCTGTTTTAACAAAAGAGGCAGTCCAGAGCTTCTGACAGTATCTGGGCCTAACCCTCCCATCTTTAATTTCTGTTCCTGTAAAATGCAAATTCAAGTCTAAAAGGCTTCAACCTTACTGTCTTAGCATGAGGAAATAGTAGTATATGAACTAGCAACTGGTTGACAAAAGGGAGAGATTTCAAATTTGAAATTATATTTTAAGCTCCATTTAGTTCTAGAACCATTAACAACTTTCTGCACAACTATTAGCAGACCCTCTGGTTGTCATATCTCAAATTTTTCCCTGTTAAGTATATCCTAGCACTGTGGATGATTATAAAACTGGTATTTCTATTGCAGAAAAAAACTTAAAATAACTATTGAGAAAATTTTCAAGTTTACTTGAAAACCAAAATTTCAGAAGCAGATATGAAAGAAAAAAGAGCCAATAAAAGTATAATTGGTGCTTTTGAAATAAAGAGAAATGAAGTTCAAAGACAATCAGAAAAATCATCTGAAGTAAATTTGATAGTGCAAATCAAAACGGTTCACCTTGTTCAGGAGAACCAACTGACAAAAGAGGAGGAAGAGGGAGAAGGAAAAGAAGATGACAATGATGGAAGTGGTGGCAGCAGTTTAGAGGGGTGACAGACAATTAGTTTGGCTTCAGACTTTTATACAACACTCAAAGCCAGAAAGCAGGTAGGAATGATTATATAGTTGTAAAGAGGAAAAACGTAAATTGAAAAGTTTATACCCAATTTGCTCTTAGAAAACATTCTTATATATCCAAGATCTTAAAGAACAGAGCCATCATGAACTCTTCTTGAAAAAATAAACTGCTCTGAAATCTAGCCAACTAGTCAATATTAGAGGAAAGTAAAAGGATTGGTGGGTAGGGACTGAATCAATTTAAATACATAACTAAGAGTAAGAGTCTTTGGGAATTCAGACTACTGATGAGAATATTAATGACACAAGGCTTAACAATATAAAACTTTTTTTTTTTCTAAAACAAAAAAGTTGAGAGGCAAGACTGGGCAAAAAAGCCAAAGTGTACTGTTATGTTCATCTTTCATGTCAGGAAAGCAAAGCTGCTGTCTGAACTTAGAACACAATTTTTTTAAAAGTCACGATAAAACTCAAAATTTTAAATAATCTTTCTTATTAAGAGAGACATTTAGAAACTAAATTTCTTGTGATAGAGAAGTATATTGTTTCAGCAATCCCTTTAGGTTTGCTTTAGTCCCCCTCCCCTCTATTAAGAGTTAATAAAAGTGTTTTTACTAAAAACTGGCATGATACAATTTTTATAAAATTATATTTACCTATATGCCTAAATGATTACAAATTGTTAGCAATTGTTTTTTTTAAAGATTTTATTTATTTGACAGAGACACAGAGAGCGAGAACAGATAGGCAGAGCGGCATGCAGAGGGACAGGGAGAAGCAGGCTCCCCGCTGAGCAGGGAGCCCGACGCAGGGCTTGATCCCAGGACCTTGGGATCATGACCTGAGCTGAAGGCAGCCGCTTAACCGACTGAGCCACCCAGGCACCCCAGCAATTAATTTGTTATTTGGGGTGGTAGGATTCCCCCTTTTATACTTTTAATGTAATGAACATGTATCACTTTTTCAAAATCAGCCATTATACTAAAAAAAAAAGAACAGAAAACAAACTTTCTGCCCAATTCACAGTTTTCTCTTTCTACCTTTGGTGGTAGCTCTTTATCAACATCTTATTAGCTAACAGAGATGTTCGCTCTTAAATACAAAATTTGCTCTAATTTCCCTTTGTATTCCTCAAAGGAAGCATGGTATAACAAGAGTTAAAATCATGTTCAATAACTACCTTCTATTGAACCCCCTTACTCTTCACCCAGTGCCATGCTAAAACCAAAATCCTTTCTTTGATTAATTAACCCACATGAGCCGGAGGCAAGTATCTTCCCTTTTTACAAATAAGGTAAAATAATTTGCGTAAAAGGTCTCATAGCTGATAGGTGGCAAGGAGAAGATTAAAAAACTATAAAGATTATAAAGGTCAAGTTCCTAACCACTAATTTTTTTTTTCTTAAGCACTAATTCTAAAGTAAAACAGGCCTAAATTAAATCCAGATTATGTTATTAGCAGTGTGACCCTGGACAAGTGACAACTTGTCATCTTTATTTTTTCCATCTTCAAAATGGGCAGATTATCAGTCCTATCTCATTACATCACTAAAAATAAATAATAAGGCTCTTAATCCTCCATTTAGCAGATAGA
The DNA here is from genome assembly GCF_037043125.1 of Eumetopias jubatus. Classification (NCBI taxonomy): domain Eukaryota; kingdom Metazoa; phylum Chordata; class Mammalia; order Carnivora; family Otariidae; genus Eumetopias; species Eumetopias jubatus. Next base: position 155,746,810 of record NW_028274807.1, on the reverse strand, counting down.
AAGTATTCTATTTGGTGGTAAGTAACAATATATGGTATCACAAAAGTAACTAAATAAAATTTATAAATACCAGAGAGACTTAAGTCATGTAGCAGTGAATCTTAGCAGAAAATGTTTTCATGTTCCCTTTTGAGTCTGTTCACAAAACATTCCTTTATTCAAGTATTGTAACATATAAATTAGAGCTTAAAGAATCATAAAAGTTTAGTAAAATATGACATAATATAAAATTTGGACCAACCAGAATGGATCAAATTCCTGAGCACGAAGGTTACTACTTGGTTCCATTTTAAAGTTGCCTCAGGGAAACTTGCCCTCTTTGGGGGCTAAATCATCAGTTATAACAATCACCTTAAAAAGCAGAACCATGAGAAAATGCTATTTTCCTGTGAAAACTGGTTTAACTTTTGATTCTACTCTCAAGTCCTAAATATGTCAAACTTTTCTAAGGCTTCTATGTTCCTTAAAAAACTAATTTTTTATCTAAGAAGGAAGCCACAGAAGATGGGTTAAAATATATAGTTCTTAATAAATAACTTGGCTGAAATAAAAGTATATCTGCATTTTTGTAATAATTAAAGAAAAAAGGAAAACAAATTTACTTTTGAAAGAAGCAATATTAGTAACTTTAAAAGCCACTTTACAAACCATCTTTTTAAATTCTGAACAGCTAATCTGCCCCATTATAATTTCCAAGATATATGTAATTGTTTTATTTTGACTAAGAATAATGACATGTCCAGGTCTCAGCAGTAATATGCTGTATTACATTAAGTAAATAAATGGGTTTTTAAAAAATAATGGAGCTTCAATGATCACTGAATAAATTAGTGATACTTAAGAGCAGAAAGTGCTTTTGAAACCCCCAACAATAATCTGCACCAAAAGGCATACTTGAACATGCATACCTCAAGTCATCGCTTGGTTCTTTTTTTTCTGGAAGTTCCATGTGCTTAGAGTCTGTTGATTGGTGCTCTTCAGCAACATTGGGTTCCTGGTTTATCATAGGGAACTCTGAAGTAAATGAGAGCTCCCCTTCATTGGAGACCCCAAAGAGGTCTGGGTCATCTTGAATGACATCAATTAAGAGGACATCATCTTCATATGCTTTAAGAATATCTGGAAATGCCATTTTAATTTCTGAAAAGTTCTTAGTCATTTCTCTACCACTAACTTCAGAGGAAACTGGTTTGAATGTTTCCTGTTCATTAGAGGAGAAAGCAGGACTTTGCTCTATACACGCAAGATCACAAGAAAAAGTATTTCTTTCAACTGTCAGAGAAACAGCTTCCTTATTTGAAATAATATTGCCTGGTTCAGAGATGTGGTTGGATGGTTTATTAACATTACCTTGCTTTAAAAAGCTTGAAGAAATAATACAGGAATAATTCTTGCAGCTGCGTGAGTCAGAAATAGCTCGCACTGGAGTTACACTATTTTGTATTCTCAAAGACTGAGGTCCTAAAGTTACTGTAGAGAAATTTTCTTTATTCCTATTTTGTCTTACCTCTGCTCCAGATAAATTGTCAAGAAGTTCTAGGGGACTACATGCTTCTCTCTCTGATGACCTGGCATTTATTTCTTTTCTTTTTTCTGTTTTATTCTTAAGTAACGGAATTTTAAAATTAGTCAGCCGTCCTGTGTTCAGTATTTTAACCAAGTCTGGAACCACAAGGGTTTGCTTAGCAATGCACGCTTTTCGATGAATAGTTTTGCCTATAGAGTTACTTGCTTCTTGGCCATCCTGGGAAGCCACTGTCAGATTAAATTTTGTTAAATTCCCTCTATCTTTTTTTTTACTTCCTGTTAAGTTTTGAGGCACATTAGTTAGCTGAGTGTCTTCAGTAGTATTAGAAACTACCTCTGACCCACTTCTGCTTGGTTCCTCTGACTTCATCTTTTTATCATCAATTATGGGTTCCTTTATAATCATTAAAGTAGGTTCTACTGTAGAGACTGAAGACAAACAATTTAAATTAGAATCCGGTTTTTCTTTACTTGAAGATTCACGGTTTGTTTCTGTTATGGTGCTTTGTAATGATAATTTAGAATCAGTTACATGAGTTTGATTTGTTTGGTGTTTAAGAAAATCACCTTGCCTAAAACTTTCCTGAGACCCAGGCAGAAAGTTATTTGAATTTGGCAAGGAAGACTTTTTCCAACACTGGGCAGATATTCTAGCACAGGAATAACAAGGCCAAATTCTTTTACCAGTCATCGGTATTGTTCTGTGACAGCCTAACTTCAATTCTTCAGCTTCATTTCTCAAGTCTTCCCAAGAAGCTCTCTTTTCAATAAGATGGCAATCACTAGGTAATTTCACTACTGAGCTTTGCATCAACTTAAGATACTCTTCTGGCTCTGTGTTTTTAAATTCTAAGGACTCTGAAGCATTTTTTGTTTCTTCTTCTGAAAGTGGCTCAAGGGTTTTCTGAAACATTGCATTTACATGATGTCCAGGACTTGTTTTTTTTCCTGCTGTTTCTGGAAGACTTAATAAATGATCCATTGGGGAGAATGTATTGTGGTTTATTTTTCTCAAAACTTTTAAAGGACTTTTTTTAGCCTCTAAAGTCTCTGCTCCTTTACCCTCAGCACCTGTTTGGTTTTCCTGTAACACCAATTCAGACTTGCTATACACATTAGAGAAGTTCATCTCAATAATCATTTCATCTCCTTTTTCAGACACCTTCATCCTTTTCCTGGGTTTTCTCCCAACATTGCTCTCCACTATTGAGTATTTATTTTTTTCATTCTGAAGGCAGGAAAACAAGCCATTACTTTTACTTTGGTATAAATCAGTTTCTTCAAGCAATAACTTATTTACTCCCATTAAGTTTTCTCCAGTTTGTAAAAGCTGAGGAGTATTATTTGTGTCACTCTTATCTGCAAGACTCCTAAAGTTTTCTTTCTTTAACTTTGAGGAATTTTCTGGTACATGCATACATTCACCATCAGGCTTATATGAAAGGTTATTTTCATCATTACAACCCTTGGAATGGGGGAAACAATTGCAATCATGTAATTTTAAAATGGAATTACTTTCTACTCCAGGTGACAAGCTGTTACAAGAATATTTTGGAGTATTCTTGTACAGTTCATCTTGGAATTCAACCTTAATATTTTGTGTAGCCTTATTTTCAGTTATTTTTAAAGGTGGGCTTTCTAAGCTTTTAAGTTTCTTAATTCGAATTCTTCTTTTAATACCTTCTACCAAACCTTCCTTACCCAAAGACTGCAAGAAAGCCATACTTTGAAATTCACTGCACTCCACTGTTTGGAAAGATTCCGAACTGGTTAATAATTCCTTTCTTACCAGGTCAATCCCTGGCTGTGGATCATCACTTGAGGCTTCAGTAACTTTTCTTTTTTCCTTGGCTGATCAAAACAACAAAACATACCAGAAAAGGTTTTATGAGGAGGAAAAAGCAATACAACTTAAAATTTAAAAATTGTGAAGCCATCCACTTTTATTTCCCTGAATAGCTGTATGGGAATATGCAACTGCTTTTAAATGAAAGCCCTAATTTCTGTTAAGGAACTACATACAAACCTGCATAAATTCCAAGGCAGTTGAATAACCTCTAGCACCAATATCACTTCACACTAGCCAAAACGGATCACTAGTAGGAATTCCTCTTAAACTAATTCTGACCAAGGGCTCCTAACAGGGCAAACACCTTCTAAGAGAATTCCTGTTCTTCCCCCTCTCCTGTTCAACCACTTGCATCAGTGAAGCCCACGCAAATTCAAGTTAAACAGTAGTGTGAAACAACGATGAGACAGGCTGAGGTGCAAATGCTAAAATGGGAGCGACCCCTGAGTGCTTTCTTACTGTCTTCCCAACTGCAAGGGGAGCTCCGCCTCCTTCGCTTCTTCTAAGCCCTAAGGCTCTGATGGGTCCCAAGGCATCCTGGCCCCCCCAAGCCCTCCTCTCGCCGCCTCACAGCAGCCTTCCCAGCCCCGGACGCCTCACCCGACTTGTCACTTTCCACCTCTTCTCTCCCAGACGCCCGGGCCACCATTCTCCTCTTTTGCCTGCTCTCCTCTCGTCCCCCGGCCTCAGGGCCGCAGCCTACCGCTTCGCCTGGCCCTGGCCGCCGGCCTCGCTTCCTCGGGCCTCGCGCGTCGCCTTCACGCCCGGGGGCCGCTGCTGGGCCCAAGGGCAGTGGCCGCTGCATCCGCCCCGGGCGGCCTGCCCTACCAGCCGAGGCCCTCCGAGGCCCGCCGCCCCCGCTCACGGGAGCCCACCCACCACGCGAAACCTGCTCCCGCCGCCGCCGCCAAGCGCCCTCCGGCCTCCGCCCGCCTCCGCGCCGCCTGGCGTCTGGCTCGGGGCCGGAAGCGGAAGTGGGGTCTGTTCGCTGCCGGCCTGGGCAGGCTGGGCGGGGCCCAACGGGCGGCAGGGTCCCGAGCCGGTGCAGCCCGAGGTTGCAGGCTTCACTGCTTGCGACTGTGGCCCTTGGCGCCTTTCTAGGCCAAAGCCTCCTGGAACCTTTCAGGGCTCTTTCTCTTACCTGCTACCCTTCCCGCTTGACCGCTCGCAGAGACAACTGCCATCCCAAGCCTCCGGGGTCCGTTTCCATCAGCCTTCTCGATGTATTTACCCACATCCTATAGGCACCTCAAGCTCTAGAGGTGCAAAACTGAGCTTATCTTTCCTGACAAGCTCGCTCCTCCTGTGTTGGTGGATGTGCCACCATCCACTCAGTTGTCTAAGCCAGGAATCCAGAAACCATCAGAGACAACTTCTTTCCACGTCATCCCCCTCAGCCACATTCATTACATCTGCTTGATTCTACTCCCTGTTTGTCAGCCACTCTCCCCTTTGCTATGACTTTGACTCTGGCTCTCAGAATTTGATTGATCTGCTGCATCAACCTCTTAAATTATATTCATGCCTCTGTCCTTGTGTAACCGCACCAACCTTGAGATCGCTCCTTGGTGAGTCAGAAATTGCACCAGACTGAGTTGTGGCACAAAGAAAACTTCATTTGCAGCAAAAAAAGAGATCATGGGGGCATAGCTTCCAAAGCCATGACTCCCTCGCAGGGGTGGATGGATTCCTTTTATTTAGGGCTAGATGAATATTTAGCTAGAGAAGCCTTGTCATCGTATGTAGAGGAGAGCATAGGATCGTGCATGTGCCTTAAGAAAACATGCCTATACATAAGGTATGTTATGTAAAAGAGGCTCAAGCTCTTCCTTGGGTGGAGATTTTAGTATTATGAGGTAAAAGTCGTCATCGATCATTCTACAGGTCACTCTATGGTCCATCTGAGCAAGCGTGAGTCAGGGGTTAAGTTCAAAGTGGTCTGGGTGGTCTGGGCTGGTTGGAGCAGTCGCTATGGCTCCAGAGAGCTTTCACTTTGATTTGCCTAAATTAAGAGATAAGCTGGAAAAAAGAGTTAAGGAAAAATGTGGGACAAAGGTCAGTGAGTACAAGCAGGTGGATAGTAAATGTCAGGTCTTGGGGTCTAGCTGGTGATATTTGTAGTGTATCAGTGAAGCTTCCACCTCCTGCCCAGGCTTGCCCTGCCCCTCCCATGAAAGGAGATTCTGGCATTTCCCAGCGTGGCCCTTCATGAATCTCCTTTACCCAGGCACTAAAACTACCAGAAAGAACTCCAAACTCTTCAATGTGGTATTTGTGGTTCTCTTTGATGTGGCCACTGAATATTTAACGAATTTTGTCTCTTACTGTCACTATAGGGGAAAAGTTGAGCTTCAGTGGAAAACTATGTGAAGGAGTCACCCTTCTGCATTATCTGATTCTGATTCTATGGGAGCTATCTTACAACTCTAAGTTTTAAATAAGTGGTAGCAATACAAAAGAATGGTCTCTATACAGGGAAATTCTGTCTTATAGATGTTCAGTTGACTTCTGTTCTCACTTGTGGAAGAAGCCAGTTTTGCCCCAATTTGCACATTCTCTTCAATATTCCTGATCTATAAATGTGTCTGTTCTTTGGACTTCTCTTTTGAACTGGTATTTATAAAATCTGCCTGATGAGAGAAAGTCATTAACACATGTTCATTTTAACATCTCTATGAAAGTCATGAGTTTATCTTTTGGGGGAAAACTTCTAACACCACACATCTCCTGCACTTTGTATGCTGTGTCATGCCTGTGCCCCTCTACATGCTAGTCCTGGAAATTCTTTTTTGCTTTTCTGCCATTGAACTACATATTCCCCTTCAAGATTCAGTGTGAGAATCACCTCTCAAGGAAACTTCCCTGCTACATTTCTCCTTACACGTGTGTGTGTGTGTGTGTGTGTGTGTGTGTGTGTGTTGGGAGCAAGGAGTGTCAGGTATTCCTGCCTGCCTGCTAACACACTGCCTTCAGCTCTTTACTTGTGTATCTCTTTCAGGGCAGATACCTTTTGTTAGTCTTTGCATTTTGTATGCTTTAAGAAAAACTTGGTGATTTTTTAACACAATTTTTGTGGACATTAAAGGATGGTAGGTATGATGCACAGAGTACTGTGGCAGTTTGGTTGAGCAGTTTAAGAGAAGTATTCTTAAATGATTCTATAAAATAGAACTTAGGTAAGGGAGGTATAGAGGATCTAGAAACTTCTCTTGTTTCTTTCTGCTTGTGAAAAACCCTCAGTAAAGGGAAATCAGTTTAAGAATTATAGAATAGGGGTACCTGAGTGGCTTAGTTGTTAGCGTCTGCCTTCAGCTCAGGTCATGATCCCAGAGTCCTGGGATCGAGCCCCTCATCGGGCTCCCTGCTCAGCGGGAAGCCTGCTTCGCCCTCTCCCACTCCCCCTCCTTGTGTTCCCTCTCTCACTGTGTCTCTTTCTGTCAAATAAATAAATAAATAATCTTAAAAAAAAAAGAATTACAGAATAGAAAAGGCTATTTTAGGGATTTCAGGCTACATGTTCATTCACTTTGTACCTCAGTTTTCTCTTCTCAAAATGAAATAATAATAGTGTCTCTGAAGGAAACCAAATATATCACCCCAAAATATGACTTCTTGACATAAACCTTATTTTGAGCTGACAACAGTTGGGAATCAGCAAATACAGGAAAAACTCTCCACCCTTCCTGCCTAAAGGCAGGATATGAATTCTGCTTTACTGGAGATGACTCTAGACTTTTATCAGCATAGAGACGGCACTACAGCAATTTGCAAATATACCTTACTCCATTAGTTTCTACCCATATATTGATCTTCTTGCAGTTTGCCACCCTAGGAAGCCTAAAACGGCTTTTCTTTGTCCTGCCACTTGTAAACAAATTTATTGTTCATTGTTGAAGATGACAGCACCTTATAGGCCACAGTTCTAAGCCACCACTTTGAGTTACTCTTTGTTGAGGTTTCTCCTGCATGATGTACACTGTATACATTAAACTGTTTTTCTCTTGTTAATCTGTCTTTTTGTTAAAGAGTCCTTTAACAAAGGGCTTTAACAAATGGAGAACTTAAGGTGGGTAGAGTTTTGTGTGCAAATATTTGTAAGGCACGTAGAACAATGCCTAGCAGATTGTAAACATTAAGTAGATTTGTTAAATAAAAACCTCAACATATCAAAAGAGAGACTCTATATAATTTACTACCTACAAAATAAACATTGGTACTAAGATCTTAGCAAAATAAAAGATAAAAATTCAAGAGTCCAGCCTCTTTGGTCTGAATAAAAACAGATGATCTTAAATACAGCTACAGACCCAGGAATTTAAAAACTTTTATGACCCATAACTGTTGAGCAACGCAAAAAAGAGGAATGAGAAGAGCTTAGTAGCATAGGAAATTGCAAAATCAAGCACACTGAGTGTTCTGAATAAGAAAATTCTAATCTTTATTACAGATTTCAAATTCTTCTTTCCAAACTGCTTCCACAGAAAACTTATATAAGTTTTCATGGATCTTCTGTTCTCTTCTGTGACATGATTATCATAATCCTTCTATTGGGCTTGGTAATTTCTGGAAAGGGCAGGCACAGCTGTTTACCAAAAAAGACTCAGTCTTCCTAGTGGCAGAGCTCACACACTTGGGAGTTCAGAAGATGTAGCCAAAAATTTACCCATACCTATTGGGCTGCATCTCCTTTGAGACTCCATCTCTTGCTGGTCAGGCTCACTGTGGTGCAGCTTCCACCAGGTACCTGGAGATCTCTTTGCTTCAAGGGGTGGCAGTAGTTTTTTTATTGTTATGAACCTCTGGGAGCCATGAAACCCTGTTAATTTTCTTTGCTCATTCAGCCCATCTCCAGCATTACATTCCTCTGTTTAAAATACTTAATTTCTTTTTTCTGGTAAGAACCACCCCCCCCCAAATTCCCCAGTGACTAAGGGTTAGGGTGGAAGGAGCAAAGGGGATGAAAGGAAACACTGTTCTGACACAGTGTCAAGAAATGGTCTTTCACCATCTTAAAATGAATGTCTAAATAACATTGTGGTGTACACTCCTAAGAAATGGTCATTTTTCTTTCTCCTAAGTATTTCCAATACTTTCTCCAGGGTTAGCTTCTTATTCAGTTTTAGATTGTAAGTCTTCTGTCCAGGAAGATCACACAATCAATCTGGTGTTCAGCAAAGAATAACATATTGGAAAGTTTTAAATGTTTTTTAAATCAATGATCCTATTTTACCTCTAGAAAAAAAAAATCAAAGGCCAAATATTTTATTTCAAATATTAAAGTCCAGACTTGGGAATCTCAATTAACTAACTCTCTACCCACTAGAGGGCTTCAGATCCAGAGCAACCAAGGATGAGTCATCACTCTTTCCTCCTGCTCCATGCTGTTTGATAATAAGAGCCTTTGATTGTGTCACTGAGTCAGAAGAACTCACTCAATGTAATAAGTCCAAAATGGAAAACAACAGAAATCTCTGGGGAGAACAGGACCTTAGAAACTGTCTAGTCTAAGCTCTTCATTTTACCACTGAGAGGCACAGGAAGCTAAGTAATTTAAAAGTGCTGTGAATCAATCATTTCCTAAGTGTTTCTTCTGGTTGCGCTTAGTCACCTGTACTCTCAAGTGATGATTCTTCAGGAGACAACAACCTCTGGTCTGAGTGAGAGACTGAAGCAAGCACATACCTGTTGCAAGAATGACTAAGTTACAGGTGCACACACTCTAGCATCTCTGTAACAATCTTATATTTATGCCTCTCAAATTTTCCATTTGAATTAGGGTCATCATTGCAGTCTATTATCTTGTTTGTGGAGGAGGAAATCCCCACTTCACTATCCAATATGGGATAACCTGAGACAGGAAGGGTCTATGCCAGTGGCTACTATGTCAAAATCAAGCTTACCAATAGGTAGAGTGGATGGCTGCTTAAATGGTTTGATTTGAATTGTGACAGGGAAAATTTTCTTCTATTTAGTCAATTTCCCACTCAGAGGGACATTATATATACATTGATGACTTCCAAATTTATATCTCCAGTACCACATCCTGCTTTGTAGTCCCTTGCCCATGCTCTGATCCAAGTGACTGGGATAAGCAGTTTCTTTCAGGCTTTGACTCACTTAGCAGAGAGCATTCATCAAGAATTTTCCTTTTCTGCCCCCAGGATTTCCCCCAGTGCCCCAGAGCAGACAGATGGGTTTGTTTGGGACATGAACAACTAGAAGGTTCAATGATGTTAGCAAGCCTGGAGAAACTGTAAACCAGCAGAGGTGGGGAGCTAGTGAATAAATGCTCCTGCCCACTGCCCTTTAGATAGACAATCCTGGAGGCATTTTGTATATTCTCTCAGGTACTTTTGAGGATTTGAGTTTTGATTGCACATGGCAGCAACATCAATAACACACCTTTTTATTGACCTTTCTTCCTTCCTGGTCCCTTTTCTTATTGCTGACCCCTGTACCTCCTAAATAAACTACTTACACATAGACCTTGGGCTCTGCCCAAGCTAAGACAATATCTAATTGACACTTTAAATTTACATGCCCAAAAGATAACTCTTAATCCTTCCATAGTTTTTTCTCCCATAGTTTTCTCAGGTCAGTTGCTGTAACTCCATAATTCCAGTTACTTAAGTCAAAAACCTTAGATTCGTTCTGGAATCCTCTTTCTCACTGGCCTGCTCTCCAACTCCCATCTAATCCATCAGCAAACTCTGCTCTGCATCAAAAATTAATACAAAATCTCAGCATTTCTCATCATATGCATCACTTCTGTCCCCTAGTCACGCCACCATCCTTTTTTGCCTGGACTATTGTAGAAACCAGATTTCCCTATTTCTAACTTTACCAGACAATAGTCAAGTTACTTCATTAAAATCAAGTTGCTTCTGTCCAGAAACCCTCCAATGGCTACCCATCCCATTTAAAATAAAATCCAGGGGGTGCCTGGGTGGCTCAGTCATTAAGCATCTGCTTTCGGCTCAGGTCATGATCCCAGGGTCCTGGGATCGAGTCCCACATCGGGCTCCCTGCTCAGCTGGAAGCCTGCTTCTCCCTCTCCCACTTCCCCTGCTTGTGTTCCTGCTCTCGCTATCTCTCTCTCTGTGTCAAATAAATAAATAAAATCTTTAAAATAAAATAAAATATAAAAAAATAAAATAAAATCCAGGTACTGATGGTTCATAGGCACAGTATAATCATATCCCCAGGATCCCTTGGTCCTAATATTCTATCATTTTCCTCCTTATGGTGCTCCAGCCCACTGGCCTTCTAACTTGCCACTTGAACATGAGAAGCATGATCTCTCCTTGTGTCTTTTGTATTTGTTGTTTCCCTACCTGGAATGTTTCTTCCCACCAGAATCAATATGCTCCATTCCCTAACTTCCTTCAGGCTTCTGCTCAAATGTTGCTATAAAGAGAGACCTTCACTGACCAATATCAAAAAGCAAATCTGGACTTAGTAAGGAGGGAATTCTGTTCAAAAGGGTTATGGCAAGGGTGGGAGGGGGGAGGAGACAATTGCAGTAGGGAGAGCACCGTGACTGTGGGATCTACAACCATCTCCAGAGGAAGGGAAAAAAAAATTTATTTCATAGGGAGTTAAAAATAAAGCTAGAATGAACCAGGTATGGGATAGTGTGATGATAGGATATTGTAATTGGATAGTAGAACAGAGAATGTTTGACCCTGAGTCCAGCCTATTCTTGGGGTCGGGGGGAAGGAAGTGCCATGCTGATTCAGAGTGAGGATGGGCCAAAGTTCAGGAACATGGAGGAAGGAGAGAAGCTTAACCAAAATTTGGTTAACAAGCATGCTGTTCCAGTTGATCAGTGGAGACAGCAGTTTGGCTAATCATTGATGAAGCAAGAAAGGGAATTTTGAGGATACTGCTCTGGCCTTCTCATAGGTAAATAAGAGAGGAATCTATGGGTCTTACCTCAGTTATATGGTAAAAGGTGGTCCTTTGCAGTAAGTGGTTTTCTGGAATACAAAGGGTGGAGGGATTTCTTAACCTTCCCTGTTTTTTGGGATCACAGGACTCAGGTAAAATCAAAAGTTGTCACCGCTTAAAGATAGAAGATTCCTCCTCATGGCACTTTCATCGTGTGCCACATGGTATACTCGTTCATTATATCTTTCCCAACCTCCAGCTACAGCAGGGCCTTGCTGGAGCTCTACCACTGAAAAGAGTGTCTGGCACAGAGCAAGTGCTGAGTACACATTTGTTGGATACAGGGAGCCTGAGATTCTTTTTTTCTGAGGGGTTGTAGAAAAGCAGATGGTGGGTTGAGGTTCAGGAAGGCTGATCTGGAAGGGCTGTGTAGGACTGCAGGAAGGAGGAGGCCAACTAGAGAGCCCTCTCCATAGTCCCTAGAGTATAGGAAAACAGTAGGAAAGCAAGTGACAGATTCAAGAGACCCCAAAGAAGGAAAATTCCTCTTTGAGAGCCAAGAGAGTGTTTTACTGATCTCTCTTCTCCCAGCACTGAGTGTGATGCCTGGCGCTGGTCAATCCTTAGAAAGAAGTCATTTAACATTTATGGTGGCTCCATGGATATTCAAGGGGGATTTGGGAAGAGTTTTTGTCTATTCTTATGTTGAAGAACATCTAGTAAATTTAACTTTTAGATAACTAACCTTTTTCCTAGTAAAAGTATGTCCCATGCAATATTATGGATATACTTATCCCAAAAACATTTGCTGTTTATCTAAAATTCAAATTTGGTTGTGTTTTATCTGATAATGCTACCTCTAATGCATTAGCAGCTGGAGTCCCCCAATTACTGGGCTCGCCTTTTTAGAGTAGCATTTTTTTGTAGACCTTGGCTTCTGTAATTCTGCACTAGGTTGGTAGACCTATGATGCTTCTAGGAAGTTAATTTTTATATTTAACATGGTTTTTCTAGTTATCTTCCATGGGAGAGTTATGTTGAGCCATCTGGTCCACTATTAATGGTTGTGTAAGTCACCATCTCCAGTCTTTTCCCTTCCTGTCCACCCTCATTCCACAACTTCTAATATCCACTGCTAAGGCAAATATGATAAACATCAAAGTCAATTTCTCACATTAATAGAATAATTTGATTATATTACTGTTGGATACTTATTCTCAAGAAGCAATCTTTTCTATGAGTGGAAACACCCAGAGCAAGAGAAAATGTAAACCATTTAAAAGGAAAAATAATTCTGCATTTGTAGCTAAAATGCCTAAGTGTAAAGACAGTTAAACAACAATTGAAATATTTAAGTGCAAACTATATTCCAGGCACTGTTTTAGGCCCTGGGAATTGAGCAGAAAAAATTACCTGCTTTCAAGTATTGCATTCCTGTGGGCAAGGACAGTAAGCAAAATAGTACCTAAAATGGTAATAAAAAGGTGTGGGGATAGGTGACAAAGTGATGGATAGGGAGTAAGGGAAATGTGCCAGGGAATGCTATTGGAGATGTTGCAATTTAAAATAGGGTAGTCAGAGAACCTCACTGCAAAAGTAACTTGAAAGAAGATGAAGCAAGTCATGCAAATACCTGGGGAAAGAATATTCTGGACAGAAGGGATAGCATGTACAGCAAGTACTTGAGGTAAGAGTATTCTTGCCATATTCATAGGGGCATCAGAAGGCCAGTGTGACTGGAGGAATGAGGAGAGCAATAAGAAAAAAGTTCAGAATATTAGAGGATTAGTTAACATCATCAGACATCAGTGTATCCTTCAGTTGCTTCTCTGAAGCCTCAAGCAAACAAATGTACAACAACACTGATAGAATGTTTTATATCTTATTTTCTAAATTACATTATTTGCCAAAATTTAAACAAGTGAAAAAATTCTATAAAATTCTGGATTACTAGTTTCTCTTTAAAATTGAGCATCTGGCAACATCACTGCCTTAAGAAGCACAGGCCCAATCAGTGGGAGTTGAGTAGCTGCTCCCCCTTTCATGCTCTGCAGCTGGCCACAGTCTCCACTATTCCCTGCTGTCCTCAGCCAAGTTTGCTTGCTTATGCTTCCTGCTTGACCCCTGTCACCTTCCAAGTTTGATTCTAAATTTATACATTTCAGTTGACAGGATATATATAGCCCCACCACCTGGCTGCTCAAAAATCACCCTACCATATCCCTTTCGTATTGTTGATTCCCTACCCTGTTCTCCACATCATCCCCTCTGAACCTTCTCTATCTTCTCAAGCCTCCAGCTCCACACTCTTGGCTCCACGGGTGAAACTATCTCCTTTTCTGGGGTGTTCTTGGTCGTCTTGAGATTCTCATTTCCTCTGTATCACTAAGTTTCTGTCTTTATCTGTTCCCTCTCCTGAAGGAAATAAACAAAGAGTAGCCAAATGAGAAAAGCAAAGGCTACTTGTTCAGAGTTTGTGATAGCAAGGGTGTCAGCTACCATCACTTGTATTTTGGCAGAAACTCAAAGGTAAGCAGAGCAGTGGGAAAGCTTGTTAGTTAAAAAAAAAGGAAAGGTTTCAGGCATGCCCTGTTTGGAGGCTATTGGCCTGGGGAATCTACAGGTGGGTTATCAATGTGATTGGTTAGGGATGCATATTTGGCTTTCTCTTGTGGTCCTAAGTCGGAAACAAGGACAAAAATTAGGGAAGTTGTCAGTTATTAATCAGGTTCTGGCCACTTTTAGCTGATTGTTCCAGAAGTTATTGTTTAACTTCCTGGATTGTTACTAGTGGTAGCAATCTGACTTCTTACAAGTCTGACTTAACAGCAGACTGGCTTCCTGGGCCATTTATTGCAGATAAGGGAATTAATTTCTTGGGCAGATTGCTGCAGATTGGGGAGGGGAGGTCAAAGTTCCATTTCTATATATCATCTGGTCATTGTCTCCTTGTATATTTAGTCTCTCATTTTTTTTCTCTTGCTACACAGAAAGAGCCTTCCTCTGTTTGTCAGGGCTAACCCTTTCACTGATGATCTCAACATTTTATGGCCCTGCTTACCAAGCCCTCCCATACCATTCTTCTTTTTACCTGCCAGATGCCTCTAGGTCCAATCTTTTACACCCTTGCTCCTTAGCTCTTTGGAAACTTTCCTTCTCAGATACTCAAATGAACTTTCAAAAGAGATTACAAGTTTAAAAAAACCTACAACACAAACATCACAAAATCCATAAAAGTAACATAACATCATTATTATGCTTATAATTTCTATATTATATATATTGTTACATATTATATATGTCTATATTATTATAACTTTTCTCTTAACTTTTTTGGGTACATATCCTTGATTACTTCTTCATCTGACAATAGTTTTGTAATATTTTTCTACAGAGATAAACAATCTGGTTTTTGAAATTGTTCATAAGTGGCCAACTGAAATTTGTTCATAAGTGGTAGTTTGGAATTATAAACATTTGTCTTTACATTGACATATGTGCTGTTTGTAGTGTGGCTACAGGTTTGTGCCCAGCACACATAGGGATCCTGATAGATTTTACTTCATATGATTAGCATCGGAGAGGATGAATATACAAATAAATAATGATCAGATGATATATAAAAACAGAACTCTGATCTACAATCTGCAGCAACCAGACCAGGAAACCAAAACATTATCTATAGTAAGTAGCCCAGGAAGCTAGCTCACTATCTGTCAGTCAGACTTGTAGGAAGTCAGACCATTATCTCTAACAACTAGTCCAGGAAGCCAAACAATAACTCCCTATACTGATTGGTCCCAAATGACCAGAATTTGAGTAAAACCTGACAGCTTCCTTAATTTTTGCTTCCAATGTAGGACCAACCAGAGAAAAACCCAAATATCACCCCTAACCAATCATATAGGACACAGCACTCCTAGTTAGCCCACCTCCAGCTTTTTTTTATGCCAACAACCTCCAATCAGGGCACACTTGAAGCTTTCCTTTTTTTCCACCAGAAAGCTTTTCCATGCCTCTGCTTGCCTTGGAGCCTCTGCTAAAATGCAAGTGATGGTGGCTGACTTCATTGTTATAGCAAGCTCTGAATAAATAGACTTTGCCTATTTTCATTTGGTTGTGTCTTCATTTATTTCTACATATCAAAAAAAGAAATAAATGTCTAATGAATTTATAATTACATATGCTGCAATATTAAGCAAGAGGTATCTTTCATTTTAACTGAGCTTTGATGAGAACCCAATCCTCTGTTTGATATATAAGATATATTAGATATGATACATGTCTAATAATTGAAAGAGTTTTCCATAAAACTTTGGGTCCTGTTTATTCTAAATCTTATTTTTCTTCCACTGCCCATTTACTTCTGTGGCAGGAGTTGCAGACTAATTTCATATCATGATATGATATCTGATCCATAGGCCCCCACGCTAGGTGAGTAAAAGTGTACAGCAGAAGAAATCATTCCTAGTTCAGCAGAGCAAGCAGGAACTTAACTATGCATTGGGGTACAGGGATCATCATCATTGTATCCTATGAATCCCAAACTAGATATAGCCCCAACTCAAATTCTCCTTACCCATAGTTAAGAAGGCACCAGGGAAAATGGTGTCCAGCAGTGGGGACGAGATAGAAACGCTCGGTCAGATTTCTGTTAGAGCAAGAAGGTGATGGGAATGTTCATAATGATATGGAGGATCTTCTTAATGGACCATGTGCTCTACCAAAAAGCATCGGGGATTGAGAACGAGATCAGAGTTGTGACATGCAGAGTCTGGAGGATAACTAGGGAGTCTTAATCTTCCTTTGGTGATTTTCAAGTCCAGATACAGTCCAGGTAAATGGATCATTCTACCTGCTCCCATATCATCCTGTACTAATAATGTTAATAGTTAAAGATATTAAGAACTTATTATATAAAAAGCATTCTTCTAAACAGTATTGTTTATCTTATTTCACGGGGGAGGAAACTCAGGCACATAGCACTTTAGTAACTTTTCTCAAGTCCCATAGGCAAGTAAGTAAGCAACATACTTCCAAAATCCACATACTTATTTGCCCTTGGCACTGATGTTCTGCTGGAATCTTCTGGTTTTGTCTCCATTCTTCCTTTGTACTAGTTTTCTATTGCTGCTGTAACAAATTATCACAAACTTAGTGGCTTAGAACAACATAAATTTGTCTTGCTGTTCTGGAGGTCAGAAGTCTGAAATGGGTCTCACTGGGCTAAAATCAAGGTGTCGACAGGACTGTGTTCCTATCTGAAGGCTCTAGAAGAGAATCCATTTTATTGCCTTTTCCAAATTTTAGAAGCTGCCTTCATTCCTTGCATGTGGCCTCTCCAATCTTCAAAGCAGCAATGTTTGCTCAAGTCTTTTCACATCAATCATTCTGACACTCTCTCATCCAGATTTAGGGACTCTTGTGATTACATTAGTGTGAATCTTGGCAAGAGGATGCCTTTGGTGAGAGCTTGTTTCTGCTGAATCCTGTCCCTTTCCCTCTGTTAGAAGGCACTATTTTCTGACATAAGTCCAACAAGGGTGGCTCCCAAGAAATCAGTTGGAGATTTGATCAGTACACCATTCAGTTGGGAGACCCAGAACTGGGATCTGACCCATTCTTCACAAAGCTAAAATGAACCATGGATGGGGCCTGTCTCCTTTCTACCAAAGGAAATCCAGAGTAGGAAAGAGCTGACTTTCTGTCTTGGTAGTGGAGCCAGCAGGCTAGCCAGGTTGAGAGGGTCTGCACTTCTTGAACTAGTCAGGGCAAGAGACCTGACAGCATCCACCACACACACCAGATGTGGACCATGGAGGGGAGAGCTAACATGAAGTTGTCTTGATCCTGTCCAGTGGGACCAGCTGGTAGTATGGGGTGACCTTAAGAGGAGGACGCTGGGTGACCAGGGTCTAAGGAAAGAATTTCAGGACCACCTGGAATATAGATGTACCTGCTCAAGTTGAGGGACAAGAGGAGGCTCTGCAGAGCTCATGAGAGATGGCTTTACCATGCCCAGCCTATCTCAGGCTTAACTTCTGAGACTATTAAGAAGGTCGAAACATAGTAGGAAAAGGGGGCCAGGAAAAACAGTGAGCTGGGGAAGAGGGACAAGGAGAAAGATGACCCCTTTTTCCTACTGAAGACTTCCATCTGGGAGCAGGAATGAACTGGGAGGGGAGATAACTTAATGCCATGCCAACTGAAAAACAAAGTCAGAGTTTGACCATAACATCC
Organism: Eumetopias jubatus; assembly: GCF_037043125.1. Lineage (NCBI taxonomy): Eukaryota > Metazoa > Chordata > Mammalia > Carnivora > Otariidae > Eumetopias > Eumetopias jubatus. Next base: position 155,729,304 of record NW_028274807.1, on the reverse strand, counting down.
ATACCTTTCAGATACTAACTTCACTGCACCTAAAAGTTATGCTTAGAGAAACATGTCTATTAACTTTAACTTCTAAAAAATCATTAAATGCAACACACATGCAGAAAAATATTTAGAATACAGGTTTGGGTACTACACTTGATCTTAGCCAAAAGGCTGAGAAGCAATAGAATACAGGTTTAGGTAAAGTGAAGGTCTAGGAAACTACCACAACTTCAAGAAGCAACATTTTGGCACCCCTGAAACCACATGTGCCCTTGAATACAACTCTGCTTTTCTACCCAAAGATAGCCACCATCCTGCATTTTATGACATTTTCTTGGTTCGCTTTACAGTTTCATTGCCTGTGTGCATGTCTCTAAACACTATTGCATTGTCTGTTTTTAAACTTTATATTAATTGAATTGTATTGATGTGTTCTTTTGTCTATTTTTCCCTCAACATTGTTTTAAAGGTGCATCCATATTGCTACATGCAGCTCCAGTTTGTTTTCATTGCTGTATAATAAATTTAATTTTATGAACATATCAAAGTTATCTAATCTATTTATTATTGGATAATACCTTATTTCCAGTTTTGAACTATTACAGACAAGACTGTGAATGCTTCTGTAGGTACACATATGAACACATTTCTCTAGGGGTGTATGGAATTTCTGGGTGTAGCCATGGAAATATATGTGCTAGACCTGGGTTATGCTGGTCCCTCAGAACCAAATATTAAAAACTTCAGGAATTTTCAGGCGCCTGGGTGGCTCAGATGGTTAAGCGTCTGCCTTCGGCTCAGGTCATGATCCCAGGGTCCTGGGATCGAGTCCTGCATCAGGCTCCCTGCTCCTTGGGAGCCTGCTTCTCCCTCTGCCTCTCTCTCTCTCTCTCTCTCTCTCTGTCTCTCATGAATAAATAAATAAAAAGTTTTTAAAACTTCAGGAATTTTATAAATAAATTAAAACAGCTCTTATTAAAAATTAAATTATATAAACTTGCAGTTAGTTATATATATATTTTTAATGAATCATTACTTGATAGTTTTTACACCACGGAAATCAGCAAATACTGCAAATCAGGGCATTCCTCCTAGAGAGCCAGTTGTTAAACATTCAGCAGCCCTCACTGGATGTGTGTCTTTAAGTTTCTCTGATAATCCCAAACTGTCTTCCAAAGTAGTTGTACCAATTTATATCCTACCAGCAACTTCAGAGTTCCTGCACATCCTTGACAGCACGTAAATCATATTCTGGTGGACATATAGTGTATCTAATTGAAGTTTTAATTTGTATTTCCTTCAGCACTTGTCTTGCTATTGAGTATTTAGATTTTCTTTCTCAGTGAAGTGCTTCTTCAAGTCTTCTGCTCATTTTTCTATTATGTTGACTATCTTTTTCAAGTGTTTTCTAGGGCGCCTGGGTGGCTCAGTTGGTTGGGCGACTGCCTTCGGCTCGGGTCATGATCCTGGAGTTCCGGGATCAAGTCCCGCATTGGGCTCCCTGCTCAGTGGGGAGTCTGCTTCTCCCTCTGACCCCCCCCCATGCTCTCTCTATCTCATTCCCTCTCTCAAATAAAATAAATAAAATCTTTAAAAAAAATTTAAAGTGTTTTCTAGATCTTCTTAGACGGTGGAGGAGGGGGCCTCCGTCAGCCACTTCTGGCAAATGATAGAGCAGCAGAGCTCAAAATCAGAACTTTTGCAAGTCTGCTCCCCTGAGGGATGTCGCTCCAGTGGCTAAGCGAAGGGTGGAACATTCGCGGGACAGTGTGGTCTCAGGACCCTCAGGGACACAGAAAGACTGGGGGTGCCTGAGTGCGGCAGAGCTCCCAGGTATTGGAGCAGGGAAGCTGGCTGCAGAGATGGAGCAGAGGAGCGAGCTCTCAGCCCGGGGTTGCCATAGACTCTTCCAACAGAGACCTAACAAGCAGCAGATCCGGGGACACTCCTCTTCCTCCCCCAGGAGGAGTGGCATGGGAGTGCACCACAGGGATCTGCTGGGTTTGGAGACTCCACACAGGGTCATGTGTCAGAGATAGAAACGCTCGGTCATAGGCTGGGTGAGCACAGAGTGCAGCCAGACACCGGGGAGATGGAAGTCATTGACTGCTTTTCTCTGGGGGCTCACTGAGGAGTGGGGCCCAAGTTCTCAGCTCCTCTGGGGCGGAGGTTAGGAGGTTGCCATTTTAAGTCTCGTCCTCCAGAGCTGTACGGAAAGCTTGCAGGGAACAAAGCTCCCAAAAGGAAACCCGAACAGATTACTTAGCCTGGACGGCAAGGGCGGGGTAATTTCGCCCCTGGCAAAGACATTTGGGAACCACATCAACAGGCCCCTCCCCCAGAAGATCAGCAAGAACAGCTGGCCAAGACCAAGTTTACCAATCAAGAGAATGGCAGAACTCCAGCGCTAGGGGAATACCGCACATAGGATTCATGTCTTCTTTTTTTACCATGATTCTTTAGTCTTTCAAAGTTAATATTTTTAACCGTCTTTTTTTTTAAATTTTTCTTTTTCCCTTTTTCAACCAACATTTTATCAATCCCTTTTTTAAAAAACATTTTTACTTTTCATTTTTAAAGTCATATTCTATCCCTTCATAGTAGTTACCCTTATTTTTGGCATATATATATAAGTTGTTCTCTCTTTAAAAGTTTGAGATACAGTTTCTTCTAATGGTTTAAAATATACCCTAAATCTCTAACGTATGGCTTTGTTCTAGTCTCTTGCCTGATCACATTCTCTCCTTTTTTTTCCTTTTTCTTAAAATACTCATCTTTCTTTTTTCAAACAACTTCTTATCAATTCCTTTTATAAAATCTTTTATAATTTTCATCTTTACAATCATATTCCATCCCTTCATCGTATTAAACCTTATTTTTGTACATATATAAGTTTTTCTTTCTTTAAAATTTTGGAGGACTTTCTTCTAACAGAACAAAATATGGCCAAAATCTAGTATGTGGCACTGATCTATGTACCAGCCTGATCATATTTGATCATATTGTTTTTTGTTTTGTTTTGTTTTAGTTTGTTTTTATCTTTTTTTTTTCTTTCCCTTTCTTTTCCCCTGGTTTCAGGTCATTTCTGATTTGTTTAGTGTTTATTTTCTGGGGACGTTGTTACCCTGTAAGCATTTTGTTCTCTCACTCATCTATTCTCCTTTGGACAAAATGACAAGATGGAAAAAATCACCTCACAAAAAAGAACAAGAGGCAGTACCAACTGCCAGGGACCTACTCAATACGGACATTAGTACGACATCAGAACTAGAGTTCAGAATGATGATTTTAAAGATACTAGCTGGGCTTGACAAAAGCATGGAAGTTATTAGAGAAACCCTTTCTGGAGAAATAAAAGAACTAAAATCTAACCAAGTCGAAATCAAAAAGGCTATTAATGAGGCGCAATCAAAAATGGAGGCTCTAACTGCTAGGATAAATGAGGCAGAAGAGAGAATTAGTGATATAGAAGACCAAATGATGGAAAATAAAGAAGCCGAGAAAAAGAGAGATAAACAACTACGGGATCATGAGGGCAGAATTCGAGAGATAAGCGATACGATAAGATGAAACATCATTAGAATAATTGGGATCCCAGAAGAAGAAGAAAGAGAGAGAGGGGCAGAAGGTTTATTGGAGGAAATTATAGCAGAGAACTTCCCTAATGTGGGGAAGGAAACAGGCATCAAAATCCAGGAGGCACAGAGAACCCCTCTCAGGTTTTCTATTTCTTCCTGGTTCAATTTTGGTAATTGATACATCTCTAGGAATGCACCCATTTCTTCTAGGTTATCTAATTTGCTGGCATAGAGTTGCTCATAATATATTCTTATAATTGTTTGTATTTCTTTGGTGTTGGTTGTGATCTCTCCTCTTTCATTCATGATTTTGTTGATTTGGGTCATTTCTCTTTTCTTTTTGATAAGTCTGGACAGGGGCTTATCAATTTTGTTAATTCTCACAAAGAACCAGCTCCTTCTTTCGTTGATGTGTTCTACTGTTCTTTTGGTTTCTATTTCATTGATTTCTGCTCTGATCTTTATTATTTCTCTTCTCCTGCTGGGTTTAGGCTTTATTTGCTGTTTTTTGTCTAGCTCCTTTTGGCATAGCATTAGGTTGTATATTTGAGACCTTTCTTGTTTCTTGAGAAAGGCTTGTATTGCTCTATACTTTCCTCTTAGGACTGCCTTTGCTGTATCCCAAAGATTTTGAACAGTTTTCTTTTCATTTTCATTGGTGTCCATGAATTTTTTTAATTCTTCTTTAATTTCCTGGTTGACCCATTCATTCTTTAGTAGGATGCTCTTTAGTCTCCATGTATTTGAGTTCTTTCCGACTTTCCTCTTGTGATTGAGTTCTGGTTTCAAAGCATTGTGGTTTGAAAATATGCAGGGAATGATCCCAGTCTTTTGGTACCGGCTGAGACCTGATTTGTGACCTAGGATGTGATCTATTCTGGAGAATGTTCCATGGGCGCTAGAGAAGAATGTGTATTGCGTTGCTTTGAGATGGAATGTGTCGAATATGTCTGTGAAGTCCATTTGGTCCAGTGTTTCTTTTAAAGTCTTTATTTCCTTGTTGATCTTTTGCTTCGATGATCTGTCCATTTCAGTCAGGGGGTGTTAAAGTCCCCCACTATTATTGTATTGTTGTCAATGTGTTTCTTTGCTTTTGTTATTAATTGCCTTATATAATTGGCTGCTCCCATGTTAGGGGCATAGATATGTACAATTGTTAGATCTTCTTGTTGGATAGACCCTTTAAGTAGGATATAGTGTCCTTCCTCATCTCTTATTACAGTTTTTGTTTTAAAATCTAATTTCTCTGATATAAGGATTGCCACTCCAGCTTTCTTTTGGTGTCCATTAGCATGGTAAATGGTTTTCCACCCCCTCACTTTCAATCTGGGGGTGTCTTTAGGTCTAAAATGAGTCTCTTGCAGACAGCATATGGATGGGTCTTGTTTTTTAATCCAATCTGATAGCCTGTGTCTTTTTATTGGGCTATTTAGCCCATTTACATTCAGGATAACAATTGAAAGGTATGAATTTAGTGCCATTGTATTGCCTGTAAGGGACTGTTACTGTATATTGTCTGTGTTCCTTTCTGATCTATGCTGCTTTTAGGTTCTCTCTTTGCTTAGAGGACCCCTTTCAATAGTTCTTGGAGGGCTGGTTTCGTGTTTGCAAATTCCTTTAGTTTTTGTTTGTCCTGGAAGCTTTTGATCTCTCCTTCAATTTTCAATGACAGCCTAGCTGGATATAGTGTTCTTGGCTGCATATTTCTCTCGTTTGTGTTCTGAGATATCATGCCAGTCCTTTCTGGCCTGCCAGGTCTCTGTGGATAGATCTGTTCCCAATCTAATGTTTCTACCAGTGTAGGTTACATATCTCTTCTCCCGAGCTGCTTTCAAGATTTTCTCTTTGTCTCTGAGACTCGTAAGTTTTACTATTGGATGTCAGGGTGTTGACCTATTTTTATTGATTTTGAGAGGGGTTCTCTGTGCCTCCTGGATTTTGATGCCTGTTTCCTTCCCCACATTAGGGAAGTTTTCTGGTATTAGTTGCTGCAATATACCTTCTGCCGCCCTCTCTGTTTCTTCTTCTGGGATCCCAATTATTCTAATGTTGTTTTGTCTTATTGTATCGCTTATCTCTCGAATTCTGCCCTCGTGATCCTGTCATTGTTTATCTCTCTTTTTCTTAGCCTCTTTATTTTCCATCATTTGGTCTTCTATATCGCTGATTCTCTCTTCTGCCTCATTTATCCTAGCAGTTAGTGCCCCCATTTTTTATTGCACCTCATTAATAGCCTTTTTGATTTCCACTTGGTTAGATTTTAGTTCTTTTATTTCTCCAGAAAGCGTTTCTCTAATAACTTCCATGCTTTTTTCAAGCCTAGCTAGTATCTTTAAAGTCATGATTCTGAACTCTAGGTCCGACATAGTACTAATGTCCGTATTGAGTAGGTCCCTGGCAGACGGTACTACCTCTTGTTCTTTTTGCTGAGGTGATTTTTTTCGTCTTGTCATTTTGTCCAGAGGAGAATAGATGAATGAGAGAACAGAATGCTAACAGGTTAACAACGTCCCCAGCAAATATACTCTATACAAATTAGAAAAGAACTGAAACCAGGGGGCAAGAAAAGGAAAGAAAGAAAAAAGAAAGAGAGAGAAAAAAAGGAAAAAGATAAAAACATACAAAAACAGAACAAAACAAAAAAAACAGAATATGATCAAATATGATCAGGCTAGTGCATAGATCAGTGCCACACACTAGATTTTGGGCGTATTTTGGTCTGTTAGAAGAAAGTGCCTCTTAAAATTTTAAAGGAAGAAAGACTTATACATTTACAAAATAAGGGTTGATACAATGAAGGGATGAAATATGACTGTAAAGATGAAAATTATAAAAGATTTTATAAAAGGAATTGATAAGAAGTTGTTTGAAAAAAAGAAGATTTAAAAAAAGAAAGAAAAGAAAAAAAAAAGGGAGAGAATGTGATCAGGCAGGAGACTAGAAGAAAGCCATACACTAGTGATTTAGGGTATATTTTGATCTGTTAGAAGAAATTGTATCTCAAAATTTTAAAGAGAGAACAACTTATATATATATATGCCAAAAATGAGGGTAACTACTATGAGGGATAAAATATGACTCTAAAAATGAAAAATAAAAAAAAATTTTTTTAAAAAGGGATTGATAAGATGTTGGTTGAAAAAGGGAAAAAGAAAAATTTTTTTAAAAAAGTTAAAAAATTAACTTTGAAAAACTAATCAATCATGGTAAAAAAGCCATGAATTCTATGTGCAGTATTCCCCTAGCGCTGGAGTTCTCCGGTTCTACTTGCTCGGTAAAGTTGGTCTTGGCTTGCTGGCCATTTATGCTGATCCTCTGGGGGAGGGGCCTGTTGCCATGTTCCCAAAGGTCTTTGCCGAAGGCGGAATTGCCCCAACCTTGTCAGTCCAGGGTAAGCAATCTGCTCGCGTTTGCTCTCAGGAGTTTTGTTCCCTGCAAGCTCTCGTCACAGCTTTGGCGGACCAGGGTGAAAATGGTGGCCTCCCAATCTCCGCTGGGAGAAGTTGAGAACTCGGGGCCCCGCTCCTCAGTGCGCCCCCAGAGAAAAGCATTCACTCCCGTCTCCCCGGTCTCCGGCTGCACTCCGTGCTCACCCGGCCTGTGACCAAGCATTTCTATCTCTGGCACCCGACCCGGTGTGGAGTCTCCAAACCCAGCTGATCCCTGCAGTGCGCTCCCGCGCCGCTCCTCCCGGGGGAGGAAGGGGAGTCTCCCCAGCTCTGCCACTTGTTGGGTCCCTGCTGGAGGAGCAGTGGCCCGACTGGGCAGCGGATCACAGTTTATGGCAGCCCTGAGCTGAGAGCCCATGCCTCGGCTCCGTCTCTGCAGCCGCTTCCCTGCTCCTATACCTGGGAGCTCTGCTGCACTCAGGCACCCCCGGTCTTTCTGTGACCCCGAGGGTCCTGAGATCACACTGTCCCGTGAGGGTTCCACCCCCCGCTTAGCCACTGAAGCAACATCCCTCAGCGGAGCCGACTTCTAAAATTTCTGATTTTGTGCTCCGCGGCTCTAGCACTTGCCAGAAGCGGCCGATGGAGGCCCCCTGCCCCGCCGTCTATCCTCCCGAATATCGCCTTGGATTCACTTCTCCTCATGTCCTACCTTCCAGTAAGTGGTTGCTTCTCTGTTCAGAGTTGTTGCTACTCTCCTCTTCAATCTCCTGTTGAGTTCATAGGTGTTCAGAATGGTTTGATCCCTATTCAGCTGAATTCCTGAGACCAGACAAAATCCAGGTCTCCTACTCCTCCGCCATCTTGCTCCGCCCCCTGATCTCACTTTTAATTGGAATCAAAACAAAACCTGGACTCAAAAATATAGAGAACCGATTGGTGGATGCCGGAGAGGGGGGTTGTGACGGGGCAAAATGGGTGAAGGGGGTCAAAAAATACAAACTTCCAGTTATAAAATAAATATACAGTATAAGGAATATAGTTAATAATACTGTATTCACTTTGTGACAGATGGTAATTAGACCTATTGTGATCATTTTGTAATGTATACAAATGTCAAAGCACTGTGATGTATACCTGAAACTAAGGTAATACTTGTATGTCAGTTATACCTCAGTAAAAAATTAAATAATTGGTAAAAATTTTTTAAAAACATTTTTAAAAAACTGAACAGGAGTTCAGTTCTACTAAAAACCAGTTTTTCCAATAATCTTCTCTTTTTCTGTTAATGGAAACTCCATCCTTTTATAATTACTCAGACTGAAATCCTTGGATTTCCTTACTTTTTCTCTTGGTCCATCCAGACTATAAGGAAAGCCTGCACATTTTACCTCAGATAATGTCTAGAAACTGTCCACTTTTCATCACCCCCACCACCACCACACAGGCCCAGGCTAATATAATCTTTTGCCTGAATTATTACAGTCACCTTCTAACAGATCTACTTCTAATTTTGCCCTTTTGTAGTTTATTCTCAATACAGCATAAGTTAGATCATGTCATTCTTCTGCTTCCAACTCTCCATTGGTTTCTGTTTTTTTATTTTTTTAATATAATTTTATGGTTTCATTTCATTTCCTTACACCACACACAAAAATAGACTGGAGAGTATTATGCTGAGCGAAATAAGTCAATCAGAGAAAGACATGTAACATATGACCTCAGTGATATGAGGAATTCTTAATCTCAGGAATCAAACAGGTTTGCTGCTGTGGTGGGGGTTCGGAGGGATGGGGTGACTGGGTGATAGACACTGGGGAGGGTATGTGCTATGGTGAGCACTTTGAATTGTGCAAGACTGTTGAATCACAGATCTGTACCTCGGAAACAAATAATACATTATATGTTAAAAAAAAAAAGAAGAAGAAGAAGAAGAAGATAGCAGGAGGGGACGAATGAAGGGGGGGAAATCAGAGGGGGAGATGAACCATGATAGACGATGGACTCTGAAAAACAAACTGAGGGTTCTAGAGGGGAGGGGGGTGGGAGGATGGGTTAGCCTGGTGATGGGTATTAAAGAGGGCACGTTCTGCATGGATCACTGTGTGTTATACGCAAATAATGAATCATGGAACAGTACATCAAAAACTAATGATGTAATGTATGGTGATTAACATAGCGTAAAAAGAATTTTTAATAATTAAAATTGCAAATTAACTTCCTTAGCTTCAAAAAAAATAAATGGGTAACTTAGATGTTACTCATCTACACCCATCACTGTCCAGGTGCCCCTTGGCGAAAAAGCTGGACATCCCTAAGTCAAAAGGAAGAATCACTGCATGTAGAGCAAGAGCACACCATCAATAGGGGAAGATTTGGGCAGAAGGTAGACTAGAGAAGTGATTTGCCTTAGTGCATAGAACACTAGAGATGTTTGAAAGGCAAGTTTTCACACTAGTGTTAGCTCTACATTCAAGACAATTCAGCATAGAGATAACAGGTTCTTAAGCATGATATATTGCCATTCCCAGATCAAAACTGTGTTTTGGTTTTGGTCCAAATTTTTGACCATTTTCCAGGCTTTTTGATAGATATCCTCTTGGTCACTGACCACTCTTTGAGGAATAAAAGAAGCCTCAAAATACCTCCCAAAGAGCAAAGTCCATCAAAGAAAAAAAGACCATACCATACTTTCCCATTCAAGAAAGCAGCTATCCATTGTGAGCATTGATTGAAGTGACTAAAGAAAAGGGAGATGGGGGTTCTGTACTCAATCTTTCCCTACCCATGCACAAAAAGAGCCTTGTCAGCTAGAATCGCTGTAGAGCCACTATATTTCACCTCATACACCACACCCAAAGCCCTTTGTAAGGCTGTAGCCCCTTCCTGTGCAGTCACTGAGGAGTCTTCCCATTTCTGGATTCAAGCTTTGCGTTCCCTCTCCCCAGGCCTGACCTCTCTATGTGAACCTGTTCAAAGAACCTGTTTTCTTGGCATCTCTGCCCCCCCCACCCCCGCCCCATGACTAACCAACCTCAAGACTAGCAGGTTCTGGCTCATCCTTCTGCTTATACCACCTTCCTGCCTATTAGCTGTGTCAGGTCAGCTGAATATGTGGCAGTGTGGAGCTTGTTAATAATTTGGTGCTGGATGAATTCTGAGTTAATCATCCCTCTTCTACTTCCTTCAGCATTGATACCTATAAAATTGAATTGTGTTCCATAGTTTAATGTTGAAATTCTCATAAAGGCAGAAGGACTAATTTCTACTAATTATAAACTATTTCATGTAAACACCTAAAAACAAATCTTATCAAATACTTTAGAACACAAAGGAGAACCAAATATGAATTTAAAAACATAATGAAATTATGCTTTTACTTGTAAAATGTAGCATTGATAGATGGAATGAATATTTTAATCCACAATTGTAAAGCAAACACCTGTATGACTACCACTAGGGGCCAATAAAGGGAACATTGCCTGATTATGAGAAGTTTTGCCACTTCTATCCTTTCTTGCCTCTTGTGACAACCATTTGTTGTTTCCTTAATAGTTTTGCCCCCCATACACGTATTTTTAAATGACCTAGTAGAGTTTTGGCTCTTTTTGAACTTTATTTAAATGGGTCATATTGTGTGAATTTTTTTGTCTTCCTCCTTTCCTCCCATTTTATGTTGCCAATATTCATCCATTGCTTCAGTTTGGTCATGCTCATTGCTGCATAATATTTCATTGTATTAATGTATCTCAACTTAACCATTTTAATTGTTGATGTGCATTTGGTTTGCATCTAGGTTTTGACTACCATAAAAATGTTGCCATGAATACTCTCTTATGTATATCCTGATGCATATGTCAACAAATTTCTTTAGGATCCAAGAGTGTAACTGCTGGTTTATAGGGTATATCTCTCTTCTACATTATTAAAGCTGGATTCTAATAGTTGTGAACATATGAAGTGGTTGTTACAGTTTTCATTCACACCTGGAGAATATGAGAATTTCCATCATAACAAATGTTCAACAGCATTTATAAGACTTTCCACATACTTTATATTTTATATTTTATTTTTATTTTTTAAGACTTTCCACTTTTTGCCAATCTGGTGGGTCTACAACGGTATCATATTGAGATTTTAGTTTCCTTCATTGCTAATAAATTTATGCACCATTCTCCCCTAATTATTGACTATCTGGTTATCCTCTTTTGTGCTGTGCTTATTCAAATCTTTTGGTTTTTAAAAGAAGTTCTCTTGGCTCATAACTATTCTTTAAAAACAAATTTTTATTTTATAGAGCACTTGTAGGTTCATAGCAATATTGAGCAGAAGGTAGCTATTTCCCATACGCCCCTTGCCCCCACACATGCATAGCCTCCTCCATTATCAACACTCCCCTTAAAGTGGTACATTTGTTATAGTTGATGAACCTACATTGACATCAGCATCACCCCCAAATTCATAGTTTACATTAGGGTTTACTTTTGTGCATTCTATGGGTTTGGACAAATTTATAATGACACGTAGTCTTATTAATTTTAATTATTTGTAGGAGTTCTTTACATATTCTGAATCTGGCTTGCCTTTTCACTTTCTTTATGGTATCTTTTGATAAACAGAAGTTGTTAAATTTAATGTAGTGAATTTATTAAGGTTTTCCTTAAAGTCACTGTTCTTTGTTTAAAAAATATTTTCCTGCCCACAGGTCAGGACAATATTCTACATTGTCTTCTGAAAGCTTGGGTTTGCCTCTCACATTTAGGTTCATGAGATACAGGTTTCAACATCATTTTTCCCCATATGAATACTCAGTTGTTTTAACACCATTTATTGCAAAAACATCCTTTCCCCAGTATTATGCAAGGTACCTTCATTATAAATATAGTGTTCTCATATTTGAGACTCTATTTCTAGGCTCTTTATTTTTTTCCATTGGCTCATTTGTCTAGTCCTATATCAATATCACTTTCTTCATTACTATAATTTTATAAAAAGAATTGGTATCTGGTGGAGCAAGTCCTCCAATCATATGCTTCTGCTTAAGCCGGTTTTGGATCTTCTTGGCTTTTACATTTTCATATATTTTGCAAGATCATTTATCAAAGGCTTTCTCTTTTGAAATGATCACATCATTTTTCTCCTTTAATCTATTAATGTGATGAGTTAAATTAATTTATTTTCAAATATTAAAGCATACTTGTGTTCCTGGGATAAACTCAACTTGGTCATGGTGTAATATCATTTTCATATATTCATTAATTTTTGTTGCCTGTATTTTTTTGAGATTTTTGTATTTATGTTCATGAATAAGTTTGCCTTACACTTTTTCTTTCTTACATAGTTCTTTTTTTAAAAGAAGATTTTATTAAAAAATAAAAACAAAAAATAAAAAATAAGAAAGATTTTATTTATTTGAGAGAGAGCATGCATGAGTGGGGGGAGGGGCAGAGGGAGAAGCGGGCTCCCCACTGAGCAGGGAGCCCAACAGGGGGCTCAATCCCAGGGCCCTGGGATCATGACCCAAGCTGAAGGCAGACGCTTAACTGACTAAGCCATCCAGGTACTTGTTCTTCGACATAGTTCTTGCCAAGTTTTGATGTCAAAGTTATGCTTGTCTCATAAAATGATTTGGGCATTTTCTTCTTTTCTCTATACTCTGGAATAGTTAGGGCTAGATTATAGTTATAACCTCCACAAATATCTTGCTGGACATTTCTGAATCTGGAGTTTTCTGTGGGGAAAGAGGCAGGTGTTTGTTTTTATCATTGAGTCAATTTCTTTAGTGGTCTTAGAACTATTCAAGTTTTCTAGTTATTGTTGGGAAAGTAATTTTTTTTCTAGCAATTTGTCCATTTAATCCAGATGATATGAACCTGGGCCACATACCCAGGTGATGGCTGTGTCATTCTTGCCCTGGGGATAAAGCCCATTTATATCATGATTTAGTAAAAAGTTTTGGAAACAAATGCCTGCAAAGACATGAGGGTAATTGGTTGGGAGTTTATAGATTCTAGGCTGGAAACCACCAAGTCATCTTGTATTTGCCGGTCTCACCCCTGGCTACCATGTTCACACTAGCTTCAGTGTTCAAATTCTTTTCATGACCTTTCTAAATTCTGTGATTTCACCCCCTTTTTTTTTTTTTTTTTGAAACTGTAGCTGTATGTTTTTCCTCTCTCTTCTGCCTGTATTATTTCAGGTCAATATTACTGGGTCTGTACAAATGCCAGCCATTCTTGAGAATGTCTCCCCTTGGGAATCCTCTGATCTTCCAAATCTGTTATGTACCTATTTCATTCTGTACTATATCCAGTTGGTTGCTTCATATTGTCTCTTTCTCCCTAAACTATAGCTTACATGCATGTGTCTTTTTATTCATCTTAGTAACTACTACATGGTCTAGGACTGTGATTGGCTTTAGTAGCACTCAGTAAATACTGGTTTAATAAATGAAGTTAGTCATGAAGAGATTTTCAAATTCTCTTTATTTTAATGAAGATGGAAATTACAATATAAAATATATTCTTAGTGTTATCGTTAATATTTTAATGTTTTACCATGTGATTGACAAAAATGGCATCTTCTATTTCTAATTTGCTCTCTTTGAATATTACTGAGTTTCAACATATTTTCATGAAGTTTCAGTTATTGTTTTTTCTGTGAATTTGTATTCATATCCTTTTCCAATTTTGGTGAGTTTTTTTCCTGTGGATTTGCATATACTCTGTCTATATTACAGATATTAATACCTTCCTGATTATGCATATTACTGGTATTTTCTCCCATTGGTAACTTGTCTTTAAATTCTGTCTCTGATATCTTTTGTTAAATAAAAGATTTGAATTTGCATGTGTTCAATCTGTCAGTGACTTCCTTTCCACACTTGGTTTAAAAAAAAAGAAAAACCCTTCTTCTATGAGAAGAGAGCTCTTGAGGAAGAAGGCCTCCTTTCTAAGAGATAGCTGTTTTATGTCTAATGAGAGACCCTTAAATAGGACAGCAGTGAATCTTCCCATGCATTTTAACTTGGGGGTCCAAATTCTCATATGTATGCTATAGACACATAATAGCATATCAAGATTAATGCTTATGTTTATGTACATTTTCTTCATCATTGGATGATATTAGCATTCATCATTTGGTTTTGTGATTGAATTTTTTAGATAGTTCAATAATTTATATGTAGATCTATAAGAAACTCTTCAGAGGTAACCCTTTCAGTGTGCATATTCTGTCAAATTCCTTCTGATCCTTCACCTTCTAATCTAGCCAAACTAATCAATATTTACAATAGAATATTTTTAAGGTCTGAAGTCCAGGATTTATGACCATATTCAGGTAGGATTGGGTTCCTACACTGGCTTAAGCTTCAATAAGCTGTCTTATGTTTGTTGTCCTTCATTTTTATAGTCAGAAATTATTTCCAGGAACTGTTGGCATGATACTGTGAAGGTTTTTATAAATAATTTTGCTTTCTTGTACTTTTTTATATCTCCTGAAATCTGAATTTGCATGAAGAAAGAACCACCTTGAATGGTTCCTATTAGTTGTTTTTCTTTGTACTTGTTTAAATGTTTAACCTGATATAAATTTTGGGCTTTAAACTCAGAATGGTTGCCCTAGGATTCTTCTCCAGTAGTGAGGTCTAGCGAGAGTAGACTTAGTTTGTACCTGATTATGTACTTGAGATTTTTTTTAGCAGCAACCCAGAAGAATAAGTAATTCTGATCATAAAACCAGCAATAACATTTTCTTATTTTGAATCTAACTTAATAATAATAGCAAATGCTCATGCAGGGCTTACTATGTTCTAAGTGTTTACATATAGTAATTCATTTATTACACAATAACCCTGTATTTAACAGATGGTGAAACTGAGGCTCCAAGAGATTATAGGGAAATGACAGAACCAGGTTTAATATCAAGATGACCAGCTCCAGAACCAGGTTCTTAACCACTAAACTATGCTGTTCAATTAGTATTTATTTAGAAAAATTAGAGTCAAGATAAGAGGAAGCCCATAAGCTGGTGGTCAACACATTGGAGCAGATCCCTCCAAAATTCATTCAAAGTAAAATCTGGAATGT
The DNA here is from genome assembly GCF_037043125.1 of Eumetopias jubatus. Taxonomy (NCBI): domain Eukaryota; kingdom Metazoa; phylum Chordata; class Mammalia; order Carnivora; family Otariidae; genus Eumetopias; species Eumetopias jubatus. The sequence continues at coordinate 155,714,265 of NW_028274807.1, read as the reverse complement.
GCTATGAAATAGCCTAGCAAACACTATAATAATAGAAGAGTATGAAATGGATATTTTTCTAAAGTTCTTAATATATATTAATTCATTTAATCTTCATAACAATCTTATGAAAAGGGTACTGCTATTTCCCCACTTCACTAATGGACAAACTGAGGCCCAGAGAGGCAAAATAATTAACCTAAGGACACATGGCTTGAAGTCCTTTACTAAGGTCTTCCTATTTCTAGCGACAAACCGTTTGTTCTCTATAAGCATTCAAGTTTTTTTACATGTATCCTCTCATTTTATTCCCAAAATATTAGTGTACCAAACTATTCAGTTAGTCAGTGTTCAATTTCCTTTAACAGTTAAAATATGTTTTCCATTTTAGGCCATTAGAAAATAATTAAGAGTTCTTCAGCACTCAAGATAAAACTCCAAATCATTTTGTTGAAATGAAATCATGGCAATAAATTGTTAGCAAGAATCACAATCCAGGGTTTCAGGGCCTGGAAGGAGCCAGATGGAGTCCCCAGATGGTCAGTACAGACTCAGGAAGTAAATAGAAATTCTTGAAACCCAACCAGGAGGAAGGCTGGGGTTTCACACCCATTCTGCTCAACTCTGGCCCTTTTTCATGTGCTATGCATTTCAAGGTAATTGTTTAGGGAACTTAGGTGATTTTGAGCCATCTGAAGTGGGGAGGAATGAGTGGAAATGAAGAACAGCTATTGATTGTTGACACAATGTAGGGTCAGGGCACAGGTCACCTCTACCTCCTAGGCTAGAAAGCCTACAGTTTGAGATGGAGTTTAACTTGGACAAGGTTCCTACACACTGCTGAGTACATTGTTGAGTGTATAATTTGCCCAACAATAGACAGTGGTCCCCCTGGTATGAAATGCACTTGGAAGAATTTCTTATTATATAGATCTAATGTTAAAAAATTCACCAAAAAAGATTTTCAAAATATAGAACACCGTTGTTCCTCCAGACCTTTTCTTGTCAGTTTTATTGCAATGGGTTTTGTAAAAAAATGAAATAACTTTATTAAAATATAATTCATATACCATACGTTTAATCCATTGCAATGATGTAGATGGAGCTAGAGAGTATTATGCTAAACAAAATAACTCAGACAGAAAAAGACAAATACCATATAATTTCATTCATATGTGGAATTTAAGAAAAAAAACAATAAAAGCAAAGGGAAAAAAATGAGACAGAGAGAAAGTCAAAGCAAGAAACAGATTTTTAATTATAGAGAACAATCTGATGAGGAGGGGGATGGGCGAATGGGTTAAATAGGGGATGGAAAATAAGGAGTGGACTTGTGATGAGCACAAGGTGATGTAGGGATCTGTTGAATTATTATATTGTACATCTGAGACTAATATAACACTGTATGTTAACTACCTGGAATTAAAAACTTAAAAGGTAATAATAATTTAAAAAAGTATACAACTCAAAGGTTTTTAATATATTCAGGATTGTGCAACTATCCCTACAATTAATTTTAGAACATTTCATGTGCCCAAAAGAAACCCATCCTCAGTAGCAGTCACTCCCCATCTCCTTCCAACCATCCCAGCCCTTGGTGACCACCAATATAATTTTTATCTGTATGGATTTGCCTATTTTGGGAATTTCATATTAATGGAATCATATGTGATCTTTTGTGTCTGGCTTCTTTCATTTTGCATGTTTGTACTCATCCATGTTGTGATGTGTATTAATACTTTGTTCCTTTTTATTGCCAAATAATATTCCACTGCGTGGATATAGCACATTTGTTTACCTATTCATTAGTTGATGGACAATTGGGTTGTGTCCACTTTTTGGCTATTATAAACAACAATGCTTTGAATACTTGTGTATATGTTTTTGTGTGGACATATGTTTTTATTTCTCTTGGGTATATACCCAGGAGTGAGATTGATGAGTCATATGGCAACTTTACATTAAACCATTTAAGGAACTGCCAGACTGCTATTTGCATTTCCACCAGCAGTGTATGAAGGTTTCAATATTTCTACATAATCACCAACATTTATCTCTCTTCTGATTCTATCCACACTAGAAGGTATGAAGTGATATCTCATTGTGATTTTTATTTCACTTCCCTCATGACTAAACATGATGAACATCTTTTCATGTACATATTGACCATTTACATATCTTTTTTGGAGAAATGTCTATTCAGATACTTTGCTCATTTAAAAAACTGAGTTATTTTGGAGGCACCTGGGTGGCTCGGTTGGTTGAGTGTCAGACTTTTAATTTTGGCTCGGGTCATGACCTCAGGGTCATGGGATTGGGCTCCATGCTTAGTGTGGAGTCTGCTTGAGATTTTCTCTCTATCCCTCTCCCTCTGTTTCTCCCTCCACTTGTGCTTTCTAAATAAATAAATAAATAAATAAATAAATAAATCTTTTTTAAAAATTGAGTTATTTGTCATGTTACTACTGAGGTGTAGGCATTCTTTACATATTCTAGATATGTCTCTTATCAGATATGTGATTTATATAAATTTTCTCCCATTCTATGGGTTGTCTTTTCACTTTCTGATGGTGTCCATTGAAGCACAAAAGTTTTAATTTTTATGAAGTCCAATTACTGTGTTTTTTCATTTGTTCCTTGTGCTTTTCATGGCATATGTAATCCCAGGTCATGAAGATTTACACCTGTGTTTTCTTCTGAGTTTCGTGGTTGTAGCTCTTACACTTTGGTCTTTGATGACTGCAGTGTAAATAATGGCTTCTTCCATGTGACAGATTTTTGCAGATCCTGTGTCACCCTGTGTGGCAGTTCTGACTTAGGAGAATCTAGTATTAAATCAGGTCTATAAATACTTGTGGTGTGCCTTTTAATGTGCAAGGTGACACACTTGTCTATAGGCATTAGGGCAAGGTTTAGGGGATATGCAGTTATGGCAATTGACTTTAACAACTAGTTATTGAGCACCTACTATTTGGAATGCTCTTCTGGGGCACTAAAATGAGTCCCACACAATCCTCATCCTCAATGAGGATGTCCAGTGTAAGATGGACAATTCGACACCTACAACCACTGTCTGAATTAGCCATCTTTGTAGGCTACTGTCATTCCAACAATAAAGTCAGCATCCCTTGCCCAACAATCAGCATCAACCCCTTCCCAAGCTACCCCAAATAAGCTCATTATCTAAGCTCAAGCATTATTTCCCAGTCCCTCTGTCCAATAACCCTAATCCCTGACCTATGGAGAGGTCCTGGAGCCACTTCTATTCATAGCACAGACACAGCTGTGGAGTATACGGTGGTATCCTAAATAAATCTTGGAGCAGACCACCCATGATATGGAAGTGCTCCTGAAAGTGGAAGGTCCAGCTGAGCTGTGTAAGACTTTGGCCCCACTGAAGGTTTGTTCCTTCAGGTGTGTAAATCATGGAACAATTACATTGTTATTATCTGGGTGTTTGATACAAATGAAAAGTCACAGACCACAGTCCTGTGGTGGGACTCAGGAACTTGTACCTTAATAAGCTCCCCAGATATCACCCACGTTCAACGAGGTCTGAGAACCACCTACTTAACCCATGCTTCCAAGTGCTGTTTGGACAGTAGTTTTTCCCAATGGCACATTAGACTCTGGGGAATGACTTTGGACTTCCCTCAAAAATATAGCCACTCCAAGTTTCCCTAAGAACCCACCTGACATATTCTTTGTAATCATAAGAAGTATTGATTGCTGCTTAGAAACTGCATGTTGTTGCTCAAGTGAAGCATCCTTCACTCAAGGCAACTGAGTAGAATTATGGGCTCCCCTCTCTCTCAGGTTTCCCAGAGCATGAATAAGCTATAAAAACTCTCTAGCCCAACAGCCTCTGTATCCATGGGTGGTGAGGGAATCCAGCCTGGGCCTAATATCCTTTTTGAAACCTATTGCTTGAGTCACTGTGATGAGAGCTTTATGATATCTGAAAGGTAAGCCCAGGTTGAACAAATTGGCTTGTAGAAAAAGCTGAGTTTCCAGGAGTGGAGGTGAGACAAGGTCAGCTATGTGCCTCCTTATCTTCATAGAGATTAACTACTCTGTGCATTTAATCTGCTCTTCTGGAGAATACAGCCTCCAGCCACCACACCATCCATTCAAACTTTGCTCTGAAGAGCCAGTTTTCTGTGCAGTTGTGAGGTGGGGAGAGTGGGGTCTTCAGCCAACTGTTGGTTTTTTTGTGAGGTGTCTGAGGAACCCCACCTTAGGGACTGGTAATTTGCAATTGCCTCTGTGGAGTAACTTTTGGTTCCAAGCTATTCTTTCTTATTTTGGCCTTATGGCTTTTCTAAAATTACTAAAAGGTTGAATTTTAGCTTTGTTTTTAAGTTCTACCTATAGAGAAATCCCATTTCTAACATTAGGATCATCCCTAGAAGAATGTAGGGCCTGGGTTATTTAAGCCATGTAGCCTGCCTAGGACAATGGCACTTGAGAGGAGGTTGCGTTATTGGTATATTTCATGGGACCTTGAGGCTTTAGTTAGAAACAAAAGTTTGAAATTGAATTGTAATGATCAGAAAAAGGAGTAAAGTACAGGACCATGTGAAGCTCACAGGGACCTTGTTGCTCTACCCAAGGGAGAGGCCAGTCTGCAATGGTAACAACTGAATTGCCATGGCAACACCACCCAGTTATTTTAATTTTGATCATGGCCATGAAGAGGCCAGATAGATGCTATTTTAGTTGGTAGTAAACTCCTGGGCTTCTGTTTTCAACTCAGTTCAGGTGTTGGGTCTTGATTCTGTTTCATGGCTGTAATGTATCTGGGGACAAGCCGGGATTGAATCCTGCCACATGTGAGCATTACTAAATAAAAAATAGTGCTTCCTTGGGCACCTGCTCTAGTTTGTTAGCCCTTGCTTTAAGTTCCCTTTATTAGCCTGGAACACCTCTGTCCTTGGCCACCCAGCCTAGGTCACCAGTACAGCCTGCCAAATCACCCAAACTAGAATGGCACTGTGTCTAGTCTAAGTCCGGACTTATAGCCCCATCTACACATCAAGACCTCACTGGCTGTTCCCCGTTCATTTCCATGGTAGGCCACTGCTACTCTGAAGAAAGTAGTTAATGAGAGAAGCCCATCAATTTTGAACCTGGAGATGTCCTTGTCCTTCTTCCCCAGTGTTGTGTTGGCTTGTAAGGCTGTGCCCAACCCAGGAAAGGTGGGCGGAATGAAGCAGCCAAAGAACTTGGCTTTTCCCTAATCTGCTTGGGATATGGATCAAAAGTTTCTAATGCTGAGTTTGGTTTTTGATAAAGGGAATTATTTTTTTTTCTTTACTAGTTTTTAAGCTATGGTAATTCCTTCACTGCGACTTCTCCCCTTTCAGCTGGTCAAACACACTGACAGTAGGGAACAGTTCCTACATTCCCATTACTCACATTGGGTTAACTCAGTGCCTAGTGTGAAATAGCTACTCAAAGTGTTGATTTAAAAATGAAATGCAGGTTCTCTGGCGTTTGAAAGTCTTCAGAAAATCCCAGGTATGCTTGTGAGAGGACCCTAATCTGAGTTCTACAGCAAATATATGTAGACCATGTGTGATCTCGATTGAAAGGAAACTAAAATATGCCTAAGTTTCCAGTGCTTGAGACATTGAGAAGTTGAGCTAAAAGGGGCTTAGTGATAATCTAGTCTACCCTATCACTCTTATTCTTTCATAAAATTACAAAATACTTTTCCCTTACAACTCTACAATTAAAACTCAGATATTAGATTTTTCCATAACTAGTTAATGGTAGGGTGCCATTGGGATATTGGTATTGGGGTCTGGCCTGATACTGACTACATTGTCTATCATACCTCATCCACTTTCCTATGGCAGATAGCTATGGTGGGTTCACCGAACTGTTCCAGCTTATCTACTTCCCACCTTCCTTTTAGAAGTTTGCCAGCCTGGACTCTGGGAACAGTCCTCTTTAGCTTTTATTTCCAATTCTTAGCGTGTGTACTCTTATGCTCTTTAACAGTCAGATGGTTCCTGTACAGATATAGCTGGTAGGGGCCCAACTGGCTGGTTTATTTCTCCACATAGTCTTTCCTCTTTCAGAGGTAGTCATTTCTTTCTAAGCACTCTCCAGATGTGGCTCCATCTATCTCTTTTGTCTCCACCTGGCATAGGTTCCAAAAACCCTAAAAAACTCCTTTGCATTCCCTAAGACTATGTTAGTGGAGGAACCCAGTTGGTCTGCCCTTCCATTTGGAGTAAATTATAATTGCTTTTTTTAAAATTTTTTTATTGTTATGTTAATCACCATATATTACATATTTTGTTTTGGTGTAGTGTTCCATGATTCATTGTTTGTTCATAACACCCAGTGCTCCATGCAGAATGTGCCCTCCTTAATACCCATCACCAGGCTAACCCATCCCCCTACCCTCCTCCCCTCTAGAAACCTCAGTTTGTTTTTCAGAGTCCATCATCTCTCCTGGTTCGTCTCCCCCTCTGACTTACTCCCCTTCATTCTTCCTCTCCTGCTATCTTCTTCTTTTTCTTTTTTCTTAAAATATGTTGTGTTATTTGTTTCAGAAGTACAGATCTGTGATTCAACAGTCTTACACAATTCACAGCGCTCACCGTAGCACATATCTTCCCCAATGTCCATCACCCAGCCACCCCATCACTCCCACCCCCGACCACTCCAGCAACCCTCAGTTTCTTCCTGAGATTAAGAATTCCTCATATCAGTGAGGTCATATGATACATGTCTTTCTCTGATTGACTTATTTCACTCAGCATAACACCCTCCAGTTCCATCCACGTCGTTGCAAATGGCAAGATCTCATTCCTTTTGATGGCTGCATAATATTCCATTGTGTATATATACCACCTCTTCTTTATCCATTCATCTGTCGATGGACATCTTGGCTCTTTCCACAGTTTGGCTATTGTGGACATTGCTGCTATAAACATTGGGGTGCACGTACCCCTTCGGGTCCCTACATTTGTATCTTTGGGGTAAATACCCAGAAGTGCAATTGCTGGATCGAATGGTAGCTCTAATTTCAACTGTTTGAGGAACCTCCATACTGTTTTCCAGAGGGGTTGCACCAGCTTGCATTCCCACCAACAGTGTAGGAGGGTTCCCCTTTCTCCACATCCCCGCCAACATCTGTCGTACCCTGACGTGTTAATTTTAGCCATTCTGACGGGTGTGAGGTGGTATCTCAATGAGGTTTTGATTTGGATTTCCCTGATGCCGAGCGATGTTGAGCACTTTTTCATGTGTCTGTTGGCCATTTGGATGTCTTCTTTGGAAAAATGTCTGTTCATGTCTTCTGCCCATTTCTTGATTGGATTATTTGTTCTTTGGGTGTTGAGTTTGATAAGTTCTTTATAAATTTTGGATACTAGCCCTTTATCTGATACGTCATTTGCAAATATTTTCTCCCATTCTATCGGTTGTCTTTTGGTTTTGTGGACTGTTTCTTTTGCTGTGCAAAAGCTTTTTATCTTGATGAAATCCCAATAGTTCATTTTTGCCCTGGCTTCCTGTGCCTTTGGTGATGTTTCTAGGAAGAAGTTGCTGCGGCTGAGGTCGAAGAGGTTGCTACCTGTGTTCTCCTTTAGGATTCTGATGGACTCCTGTCTCACGTTTAGGTCTTTCAACCATTTGGAGTCTATTTTTGTGTGTGGTGTAAGGAAATGGTCCAGTTTCATTCTTCTGCATGTGGCTGTCCAATTTTCCCAACACCATTTGTTGAAGAGACTGTCTTTTTTCCACTGGACATTCTTTCCTGCTTTGTCAAAGATAAGTTGACCATAAAGTTGAGGGTCCATTTCTGGGCTCTCGATTCTGTTCCATTGATCTATGTGTCTGTTTTTGTGCCAGTACCATACTGTCTTGATGAGGACAGCTTTGTAATAGAGCTGGAAGTCCGGAATTGTGATGCCGCCAGCTTTCCTTTTCTTTTTCAATATTCCTCTGGCTATTTGGGGTCTCTTCTGGTTCCATACAAATTTTAGGATTATTTGTTCCCTTTCTTTGAAAAAAGTGGATGGTATTTTGATGGGGATTGCATTGAATGTGTAGATTGCTCTAGGTAGCATTGACATCTTCACAATATTTGTTCTTCCAATCCATGAGCATGGAACGTTTTTCTATTTCTTTGTGTCTTCTTCAATTTCTTTCATGAGTATTTTATAGTTTTCTGAGTACAGATCCTTTGCCTCTTTGGTTAAATTGATTCCTAGGTATCTTATGGTTTTGGGTGCAATTGTGAATGGGATCGACTCCTTGATTTGTCTCTCTTCTGTCTTGTTGTTGGTGTATAGGAATGCCACTGATTTCTGTGCATTGATTTTATAGCCTGCTACTTGACTGAATTCCTGTATGAGTTCTAGCAGTTTTGGGGTGGAGTCTTTTGGGTTTTCCACATACAGTATCATATCATCTGCAAAGAGTGAGAGTTTGACTTCCTCTTTGCCGATTTGGATGCCTTTGATTTCTTTTTGTTGTCTGATTGCTGTGGCTAGGACTTCTAATACTATGTTGAATAGCAGTGGTGATAGTGGACATCCCTGCCGCGTTCCTGACCTTAGGGGAAAAGCTCTCAGCTTTTCCCCATTGAGAATGATATTCGCTGTAGGTTTTTCATAGATGGCTTTTATGATATTGAGGTATGTATCCTCTATCCCTGTACTCTGAAGAGTTTTGATCAAGAAAGGATGTTGTACTTTGTCAAATGCTTTTTCTGCATCTATTGAGAGGATCATATGATTCTTGTTCTTTCTTTTGTTAATGTATTGTATCACGTTGATTGATTTGCGGATGTTGAACCAGTCTTGCAGCCCAGGGATAAATCCCACTTGGTCGTGGTGAATAATCCTTTTAATGTACTGTTGGATCCTATTGGCTAGTATTTTGGTGAGAATTTTTGCATCCATGTTCATCAAGGATATTGGTCTGTAATTCTCCTTTTTGATGGGATCTTTGTCTGGTTTTGGGATCAAGGTAATGGTGGCCTCATAAAATGAATTTGGAAGTTTTCCTTCCATTTCTATTTTTTGGAACAGTTTCAGGAGAATAGGTATTAATTCTTCTTTAAATGTCTGATAGAATTCCCCTGGGAAGCCATCTGGCCCTGGGCTTTTGTATCTTGGGAGATTTTTGATGACTGCTTCAATTTCCTTAGTGGTTATAGGTCTGTTCATGTTTTCTATTTCTTCCTGGTTCAGTTTTGGTAGTTGATACATCTCTAGGAATGCACCCATTTCTTCCAGGTTATCTAATTTGCTGGCAGAGTTGCTCATAATATGTTCTTATAATTGTTTGTATTTCTTTGGTGTTGGTTGTGATCTCTCCTCTTTGATTCATGATTTTGTTGATTTGGGTCATTTCTCTTTTCTTTTTGATCAGTCTGGCCAGGGGTTTCTCAATCTTGTTAATTCTTTCAAAGAACCAGCTCCTAGTTTCGTTGATTTGTTCTACTGTTCTTTTGGTTTCTAGTTCATTGATTTCTGCTCTGATCTTTATTATTTCTCTTCTCCTGCTGGGTTTAGGCTTTATTTGCTGTTCTTTCTCCAGCTCCTTTAGGTGTAGGGTTAGATTGTGTATTTGAGACCTTTCTTGTTTCTTGAGAAAGGCTTGTATTGCTATATACTTTCCTCTCAGGACTGCCTTTGCTGTATCCCAAAGATTTTGGACAGTTGTGTTTTCATTTTCATTGGTTTCCATGAATTTTTTTAATTCTTCTTTAATTTCCTGGTTGACCCATTCATTCTTTAGTAGGATGCTCTTTAGCCTCCATGTATTTGAGTTCTTTCCGACCTTCCTCTTGTGATTGAGTTCTAGTTTCAAAGCATTGTGGTCTGAAAATATGCAGGGAATGATCCCAATCTTTTGGTACCAGTTGAGACCTGATTTGTGACCTAGGATGTGATCAATTCTGGAGAATGTTCCATGGGCACTAGAGAAGAATGTGTATTCCGTTGCTTTGGGATGGAATGTTCTGAATATGTCTGTGAAGTCCATTTGGTCCAGTGTGTCATTTAAAGTCTTTATTTCCTTGTTGATCTTTTCTTAGATGATCTGTCCATTTCAGTCAGGGGGTGTTAAAGTCCCCCACTATTATTGTATTGTTGTCAATGTGTTTCTTTGCTTTTGTTATTAATTGCCTTATATAATTGGCTGCTCCCATGTTTGGGGCATAGATATTTACAATTGTTAGATCTTCTTGTTGGATAGACCCTTTAAGTAGGATATAGTGTCCTTCCTCATCTCTTATTACAGTCTTTGTTTTAAAATCTAGTTTGTCTGATATAAGGATTGCCACCCCAGCTTTCTTTTGGTGTCCATTAGCATGGTAAATGGTTTTCCACCCCCTCACTTTCAATCTGGGGGTGTCTTTGGGTCTAAAATGAGTCTCTTGCAGACAGCATATGGATGGGTCTTGTTTTTTAATCCAATATGATAATTGGATTAAATATGATAATTGGATAATGATATGTCATTTGATTGGGGCATTGAGCCCATTTACATTCAGGGTAACTATTGAAAGGTATGAATTTAGTGCCATTGTATTGCCTGTAAGGTGACTGTTACTGTATGTTGTCCGTGTTCCTTTCTGATCTTTGCTGCTTTTAGGCTCTCTCTTTGCTTAGAGGACCCCTTTCAATAGTTCTTGGAGGGCTGGTTTTGTGTTTGCAAATTCCTTTAGTTTTTGTTTGTTCTGGAAGCTTTTTATCTCTCCTTCAATTTTCAATGACAGCCTAGCTGGATATAGTATTCTTGGCTGCATATTTTTCTCGTTTAGTGCTCTGAAGATATTTTGCCAGTCCTTTCTGGCCTGCCAGGTCTCTGTGGATAGGTCTGTTGCCAATCTAATATTTTTACCATTGTAGGTTACATATCTCTTCTCCCGAGCTGCTTTCAGGATTTTCTCTTTGTCTCTGAGACTCGTAAGTTTTACTATTAGATGTCGGGGTGTTGACCTATTTTTATTGATTTTGAGAGGGGTTCTCTGTGCCTCCTGGATTTTGATGCCTGTTTCCTTCCTCACATTAAGGAAGTTCTCTGCTATTATTTGCTCCAATATACCTTCTGCCCCTCTCTCTCTTTCTTCTTCTTCTGGGATCCCAATTATTCTAATGTTGTTTCGTCTTATCGAATCACTTATCTCTCGAATTCTGCCCTCGTGATCCTGTAGTTGTTTCTCCCTCTTTTTCTCAGCCTCTTTACTTTCCATCATTTGGTCTTCTATATCGCTGATTCTCTCTTCTGCCTCATTTATCCTAGCAGTTAGTGCCCACATTTTTGATTGCACCTCATCAATAGCCTTTTTGATTTCGACTTGGTTAGACTTTAGTTCTTTTATTTCTCCAGAAAGGGTTTCTCTAATGACTTCCACGCTTTTTTCAAGCCCAGCTAGTATCTTTAAAGTCATGATTCTGAACTCTAGGTCCGACATCGTACTAATGTCCGTATTGAGTAGGTCCCTGGCAGACGGTACTACCTCTTGTTCTTTTTGCTGAGGTGATTTTTTTCGTCTTGTCATTTTGTCCAGAGGAGAATAGATGAATGAGAGAACAAAATGCTAACAGGTTTACAACGTCCCCAGCAAATATACTGTATACAAATCAGAAAAGACCTGAAACCAGGGGAAAAGAAAGGGAAAGAAAGAAAAAAGAAAGAGAAAAAAAAAGAAAAAAAAAGATAAAAACAAAAACAGAACAATACAAAAAAAGCAGAATATGATCAAATATGATCAGGCTAGTGCATAGATCAGTGACACACACTAGATTTTGGGCATATTTTGGTCTGTTAGAAAAAAGTGCCTCCTAAAATTTTAAAGGAAGAAAGACATATATGTACAAAATAAGGGTTGATACAATGAAGGGATAGAAGATGACTGTAAAGATGAAAATTATAAAAGATTTTATAAAAGGACTTGATAAGATAAGAAGTTGTTTTAAAAAAGAAAGAAGATTTAAAAAAAAAAAAGAAAAAAGGGAGAGAATGTGATCAGGCAGGAGACTAGAACAGAACCATACACTAGTGATTTAGGGTTATTTTTATCTGTTAGAAGAAACTGTATCTCAAAATTTTAAAGAGAGAACAACTTATATATATATGCCAAAAATAAGGGTAACTACTATGAAGGGATAAAATATGACTCTAAAAATGAAAAATAAAAAAAAATTTTTTTTTAAAAAAGAGATTGATAAGATATTGGTTGAAAAAAGGAAAAAGAAAAAGAGGAAAAAAAAGTTAACAAAAATTAACTTTGATGAACTAATGAATCATGGTAAAAAAAAGCCATGAATTCTATGTGCAGTATTCCCCTAGCGCTGGAGTTCTCCCGTTCTCCTTGATTGGTAAACTTGGTCTTGGCTTGCTGGCTGTTCGTGCTGATCTTCTGGGGGAGGGGCCTGTTGCCGTGGTTTCCAAATGTCTTTGCTGGAGGCTGAATTGCCCCACCCTTGTCGGTCCGGGCTAAGCAAGCTGCTCGGGTTTGATCTCAGGAGCTTTTGTTCCCTGCAAGCTCTCCGTACAGCCTTGGAGGACCCGGGCAAAAATGGTGGCCTCCCAATCTCCACCCGGAGGAGCTGAGAACTCGGGGCCCCGCTCCTCAGTGTGCCCCCAGAGAAAAGCAGTCACTCCCTTGTCCCTGGTCTCCGGCCGCACTCCGTGCTCACCCGGCCTGTGACCGAGCGTTTGTATCTCTGGCACCCGACCCCGTGTGGAGTCTCCAAACCCAGCAGATCCCTGCGGTGCGTTCCCGTGCTGCTCCTCCCCGGGAAGGAAGGGGAGTCTCCCCGGATCTGCCGCCTGTTGGGTCCCTGCTGCAGGAGCAGTGGCCCGACTGGGCCGCAGATCACAGTTTATGGCAACCCCAAGCTGAGAGCCCGCGCCTCAGCTCCGTCTCTGCAGCCGGCTTCCCCGCTCTGATACCTGGGAGCTCTGGTGCACTCAGGCTCCCCCGGTCTTTCTGTGACCCCAAGGGTCCTGAGACCCCACTGTCCAGCGAGGGTTCCACCCCCGCTTAGCCACTGGAGCGACGTCCCTCAGCGGAGCCGACTTCTAAAAGGTCCAATTTTGTGCTCCGCAGCTCTAGCACTTGCCAGAAGCGGCCGGCGGAGGCCCCTCCCCCGCCATCTGTCCTCCCGAATATCGCCTCGGATTCACTTCTCCGCACGTCCTACCTTCCAGAAAGTGGTCGCTTCTCTGTTCAGAGAGTTGTTGCTACTCTCCTCTTTGATCTCCTGTTGAGTTCGTAGGTGTTCAGAATGGTTTGATCCCTATTCAGCTGAATTCCTGAGACCAGACGAAATCTAGGTCTCCTACTCCTCCGCCATCTTGCTCCGCCCCCCAAATTATAATTGCTTTTGGTAGAAAGCATTTGACCACATTTTTGGCCTTGGCCCCCAAGAGCCAATTGGCACTCTTAAAGCTAGAGCTTTGAATGGCACCTCCATAGAGAGATTCAGTCTACTTCCATCACTTTTTAATTGTAAACTTATGAATTATGCATCTATGAAAATGATAGACATCACATGTGAGATGTATGATTTTCTTCATCTAATTTTCTGTAATGTAGAACTGCTAATGTCAGAGTTCCCACCCTTTCTTTTACTATCGGACTGATTCTTTAGTAATTTTTATCTTGATGTCTAAAAGCCATTCTGAAGGTCAAAAGTAAGAAGACTATGAGGTAGTTTGTAGAAGGAAACTCTTTATTAGTACGTACTCTGCCCGGATTGTGCTAGCCTAGACACATTTTCTTTAATCCTTACAATCTTGTCTGAAGTGTCTTTTCAATTAAGGCTCATAGACGTTTAAATCCTCCAGAGTCACATTCTTTTCATTATATCCTTCTGGGAACAGTGTTTTTCTAAGTAATATGATATGATATATATATACACATATATGATATTTATATATATATAAATAATACAAATATACATAAATATGATATGATATATATAATATATAACATATATATTTACATATAGTGGGCACCTCCACTAGCATAGTCTTAAGGAAAGCAAAGGAGTCTTTTAGGGTTTTTGGAAACTATGCCAGGTGGAGACAAGAGAGATAGATGGAGCCACAGCTGGAGAGTGGCCAGAAAGAAATGTCTACCTCTGAAAGAGGGAAGACTATGTGGAGAAATATATATATAGTGTTTAAAGGTGGGAATTTCCTGGTAGACATTTCAAAGTTGGCTCTGTGGTATCCGGGGTTCTTCTCCTGCTTATCCTTCAGGCTCACCAGACTGAAACAGAATAGAACCTGGCTCCTAGCTTTCCCCATGACCTATTACCAGGTAGGGTGGCAGGTACACCCATGGAAATAGCCTGCAGTCTCCATAACTAGACTAAAATAAAAGACCACAAACTGAACAACATAAACCCTCTGAAACAAAACTTTGGAACAGATAGGTCAAGGACCTAAACTAGGGATGATCAATAAACTTGATATAAGGAATTGTGTTAGCAGCGTGGAGGAAGAGCTAGAAATCCAAGAACCAAGTAGAAACATGAGAAAAGTACAGATAAAGAGCACAAATATAGGTTAAACAGTAGTAAATATAGCCAAAGAATGAATTGCTGAGATGAAAGATCATATGAAAGAAACAGAAAAGTATTAAGAAAGGATAAAAGAAAATGTAAGATATGAAGTAAGGCTCCAATGTTTGGGAGACAAAAGGGAAACATGGGGACCATGGCTTATCAGCGAGGTGGCTAGGCTTATAGTATGGCATGATTGTCCACAGAGGCATTATTTGACCTGCCTACAATTTAGGAAAATTGAGACCAAAATTATAAAATGGAATGTTAGCTTCTCATGAGGGGAGAAAGAAAATCAAAAGATTTCCACCAACACCAACTTCTTTCTTCCTGCTTTATCCTGCAGTTCCCTTGGGTTTGTGATATTGGCAAGGACCTGGCAAGGACAGAATGTTCAACTATGCCTATCCCCCCATCTAGACCAGATAATGTCTCTAAAATTATTCAACTATATAAAACTACGTTAAGTGATGTCCCTAAAATCACAATGAACCACGTACAAATTTTGAATTTGAGAAGGTTCACTGTGATCCAAATATCTACCATGGTCCAGGAGTGATTGGTGATAGGGCTGAGAAAAGTCCTGTGGTTCTCAGTGAGCAACAGGTTAGGTCACCCCTACTGGACACTTCTTTCATAGATCTGGCTTTTATGAAGATATGACTATCCAGGCCTGCTGGCAATGCTGGACACCTGTCCTATTTATTGTTTCAAATCCTAAATTACCTGACAGATATCTGGGATCTTAATGTCAGTATATTTTACAGAACTTTCATCCTCTGCTTACAGCTGTCATACTGCCTTAAAGCAGCCCCCAAACCCCTATTCCTAGTTTGGAGGAAGGAGAGAGTAAAGCTTGAGAATACACCAGAAAATCTGTTGCTTTAGTAAAGGATTTCTATTAGCTTCTTCTCAGTGAATGAGTGAATGGCAAGCCCATTTACCCCAGGGCAGAGATGAGGACACATAAAAAGCAGGCCCTGTATTTACCAATAACTTCCCCAAAGCTAGAAGTAAGGAGCTTAAAAAGGGACAGGAGGGAAAGGTTCCCCCTCCACATCATTCTGATGGCTCTGCAGCTTCTCAATGAGGTAGTGTTTTTTTTATTTTTTATTAACATATATGTATTATTTGTTTCAGGGGTACAGGTCTGTGATTCATCAGTCTTACACAATTCACAGCGCTCACCATAGCACATACCCTCCCCAATGTCCATCACCCAACCACCCTATCCCTCCCACCTCCCTCCACTCCAGCAAACCTCAGTTTGTTTCCTGAGATAAGATAAGATAAGAGTCTCTTATGGTTTGTCTCCCTCTCTGGTTTCATCTTGTTTCATTTTTCCCTCCCCCTATGACCTTCTGTCTTGTTTCTCAAATTCCTCATACCAGTGAGATCATCTGATAATTGTCTTTCTCTGTCTTTCTCTTTGACTTATTTCACTTAGCATAATAGTCTCTGGTTCCATCTATGTCGTTGCAAATGGCAAGATTTCATTTTTTGATGGCTGCATAATATTCCATTGTGTGTGTGTGTGTATGTGTGTGTGTGTGTGTGTGTACATATATACACATATATATATCTTTATCCATTCATCTGTTGATGGACATCTAGGCTCTTTCCATAGTTTGGCTCTTGTAGACATTGCTGCTATAAACATTGGGGTGCAGGTGCCCCTTCGGATCACTACATTTGTATCTTTGGGGTAAATACCCAGTAGTGCAATTGCTAGGTCATAGGGTAGCTCTATTTTCAACTTTTTGAGGAACCTCCATACTGTTTTCCAGAGTAGCTGTACCAGCTTGCATTCACACCAAGAGTGTGGGAGGGTTCCCCTTCCTCCGCAACCTCACCAACATCTGTTGTTTCCTGACTTGTTAATTTTAGCATTCTGACTGGTGTGAGGTGGTATCTCATTGAGGTTTTGATTTGGATTTCCCTGATGCCTAGCGATGTTGAGCACTTTTTCATGTGCCTGTTGGCCATTTGGATATCTTCCTTGAAGAAATGTCTGTTCATGTCTTCTGCCCATTTCTTGACTGGATCATTTGTTCTCTGGGTGTTGAGTTTGATAAGTTCTTTATAGATTTTGGATACTAGCTCTTTATCTGATATGTCATTTGCAAATATCTTCTCCCATTCTGTCGGTTGTCTTTTGGTTTTGTTGGCTGTTTCCTTTGCTGTGCAAAAGCTTTTTATCTTGATGAAGTCCCAATAGTTCATTTTTGCCCTTGCTTCCCTTGCCTTTGGCAAGGTTTCTAGGAAGAAGTTGCTGTGGCTGAGGTCAAAGAGGTTGCTGCCTATGTTCTCCTCAAGGATTTTAATAGATTCCTTTCTCACATTTAGGTCTTTCATCCATTTTGAGTCTACCTTTGTGTGTGGTGTAAGGAAATGGTCCAGTTTCATTCTTCTGCATGTGGCTGTCCAATTTTCCCAACACCATTTTTTCCATTGGACATTCCTGCTTTGTCAAAGATTAGTTGGCCACAGAGTTGAGGGTCCATTTCTGGGCTCTCTATTCTGTTCCACTGATCATTGTGTCTGTTTTTGTGCCAGTACCGTAGTGTCTTGATGATTATAGCTTTGCAATAGAGCTTGAAGTGCGGAATTGTGATGCCACCAGCTTTGCTTTTCTTTTTCAACATTCCTCTGGCTATTCTCTGTCTTTTCTGGTTCCATATAAATTTTAGGATTATTCCATTTCTTTGAAAAAAGTGGATGGTATTTTGATGGGGATTGCATTGAATGTGTAGATTGCTCTAGGTAGCATAGACATTTTCACAATATTTGTTCTTCCAATTCATGAGCATGGAACATTTTTCCATTTCTTTGTGTCTTCCTCAATTTTTTTCATGAGTATTCTGTAGTTTTCTGAGTACAGATTCATTGTCTCTTCGGTTAGATTTATTCCTAAGTATCTTATGGTTTTGGGTGCAATTGTAAATGGGATCGACTCCTTAATTTCTCTTTCTTCTATCTTGTTGGTGTATAGAAATGCCACTGATTTCTGTGCATTGATTTTATATCCTGCCACTTTACTGAATTCCTGTATGAGTTCTAGCAGTTTTGGAGTGGAGTCTTTTGGATTTTCCACATAAAGTATCATATCATCTGCAAAGAGTGAGAGTTTGACTTCTTCTTTGCCAATTCAAATGTCTTTTTGTTCTTTTTGTTGTCTGATTGCTGAGGCTAGGACTTCTAGTACTATGTTGAATAGCAGTGGTGATAGTGGACATCCCTGCCGCATTCCTGACCTTAGGGGGAATGCTCTCAGTTTTTCCCCATTGAGAATGATTTACTGTGGGTTTTTCATAGATGGCTTTTATGATATTGAGGTATGTACCCTCTATCCCTATAGAGGGAACAGTAGAACAGATCAACGAAACTAGGAGCGGGTTCTTTGAAAGAATTAACAAGATTGATAAACCCCTGGCCAGACTTATCAAAAAGAAAAGAGAAATGACCCAAATCAACAAAATCATGAATGAAAGAGGAGAGATCACAACCAATACCAAAGAAATACAAGCAATTATAAGAACATATTATGAGCAAGTATATGCCCGCAAATTAGATCATCTGGAAGAAATGGATGCATTCCTAGAGATGTATCAACCGCCAAAACTGATCCAGGAAGAGATAGAAAACCTGAACAGACCTATAACCACTAAGGAAATTGAAGCAGTCATCAAAAATCTCCCAACAAAGAAAAACCCAGGGCCAGATGTCTTCCCAGGGGAATTCTACCAAACATTTCAAGAAGAATTAATACCTATTAATAGAAATGGAGATGGAAGGAAAATTTCCAAACTCGTTTTATGAGGCTACCATTACCTTGATCCCCAAACCTGACAAAGACCCCATCGAAAAGGAGAGTTACAGACCAACATCCTTGATGAACATGGATACAAAAATTCTCACCAAAATAGTAGCCAGTAGGATCCAACAGTACATTAAAAGGATTATTCACCATGACCAAGTGGGATTTATCCCCGGGCTGCAAGGTTGGTTCAACATCTGCAAATCAATCAATGTGATACAATACATTAATAAAAGAAAGAACAAGAACCATATGATTCTCTCCATAGATGCAGAAAAAGCATTTGACAAAGTACAGCATCCTTTCTTGGTCAAAACTCTTCAGAATATAGGGATAGAGGGTACATACCTCAATATCATAAAAGCCATCTATGAAAAACTCGGCCCCGCTCCTCAGTGAGCTCCCAGAGAAAAGCAGTCAATCACTCACGTCTCCCTGGTCTCTGGCCGCACTCCATGCTCACCCGGCCTGTGACCGAGCGTTTCTATCTCTGGCGCACAACACCATATGGAATCTCCAAACCCAGCAGATTCCTGTGGTGCACTCCCATGCTGCTCTTCCTGGAGGAGGAAGGGGAGTCTCCCTGGATCTGCCATTTGCTGGGTCCCTGCTGGGAGAGCAGTGGCCCAACTGTGCCACGGATCACAGTTTATGGTAACCCCAAGCTGAGAACCCACTCCTGGGCTCCGTCTTTGTAGCCAGCCTCCCCACTCTGATACCTGGGAGCTCTGCTGCACTCAGGCACCCCCAGTCTTTCTGTGACCCCAAGGGTCCTGAGCCCACACTGTCCCAGTGAGGGTTCCAGCCCCTGCTTAGCCACTGGAGCAACATCCCTCAGTAGAGCAGACTTCTAAAAGTTGTGATTTTATGCTCTGCTGCTCCATCACTTGCCGGTAGCGGCTGATGGAGGTTCCCTCCACCCCCCCACCCCCCCGTTGTCTATCTTCCTGAATATTGCCTTGGATTCACTTCTCTGCACAACCTACCTTCCAGAAAGTGGTCGCTTTTCTGTTCATAGAATTGCTGCTATTCTTTTCTTTGATCTCCTGTTGAGTTTGTAGTTGTTCAGAATGGCTTGATAACTATCTAGCTGAATTCCTGGGACCAGAAGAAATTTAGGTCCCCTACTTCTCCGTCATCTTGCTCCTCACTCAGTGAGGTAGTGTTGACCTTGGGGTTCATGGAGCTAAGCTTCAGGGCTCAGTGAACTGCTCAAAATCAGGTGTAAGATTTATGTGCATTTTTTTTTTCCTGGCGAATCCATGGGATTTACCAGATTCCCAGAGGTTTTTGTGAAATGCAAAATGGTTAATTCTAATTCTGTTTGGAGGTCATGGAAAGAATAATGTCCTAAAAATAGGGGGGAAAGGGAGTTTTTCCTTCATCTCTTTTTTGCTCTTGCTCAGTGGAAGTGCTGCTGCCTCTGCCCACCTATGTTTGTGGATGATGGCAGTAGGGCAACCTGACAAACCTAGATGGCTTAAGTTGAATATTTAAGCATGGAATGTCATGGGCTCTAACACTGGCTGCTGGTGAGGATATTTGAGTACTTACTCTGTACCATGCACAGTTGTGAGCACTACATACGTGAGTCCTTTTTATTCTCACAATGGACTTAGGGATAGATACTATTATCCTCACTCAAGATGATGAAAGGCGGGGGCGCCTGGGTGGCTCAGTTGGTTAAGCATCTGAGTCTTGATTTTGGCTTAGGTCATGATCTCAGTGTAGTGAGATCAAGCCTGGGTCAGTCTCTCTGTTGGGCATGGAGCCTGCTTAAGATTCTCTCCTTCACCACCCTCTAAAAAAAAAGATGATGAAAGGTGGCAGGATTCATTCAAATGAGGGCAGTCTGCATGGCCATTATTAAAGTCCAGTGTGAGTGCCTCCTCTGTAATTAGAGAGGGCTTAGAGTGCAAAGAAAGGAAGTTCTCAGGCTGCATAGACTGTTTCAATGAATTTAAAGAAAAAAAAAAGAGCTTTTTGAGTTCTTCTTGGATGCCACTAGATGGTGGTATGGCAAAGGCTATTTCCTACCAGAATGCTAACCGCTGAGGGATACATCCTAAGTTTTGCTGTAGAATGCAAAGATTTGCCAAATACCCTCAGAGAAGAATTCTAGGAGTGAGCTGGGACTCTCTGTTAACCTCCTGCCTACATTTCCCCACACCATCTTGTCACAACACAATTCAAAGTGAATGTTTCACATTTTGGCCTCTCAAATAATGCATCCTGACAGCATCTGTCCCCTAACATAATTCTGGGTTTTCATCTGCAAAGCATTTGCAAAATGGGTGTGATGACTATGTCCTCAGCAAGTCATAACAGTATCACAGTGAAGGAAAGGCATTTTATCTTGAGATCTTTACAAAGTTCTTGTGGTGCATAGATTGTAATGCATTGCAATTTTCAAACCACAGTAGTACGGAGGCCACAAGTGTGTGTTGAAATATTTTATTGTTGAAATCAGTAATGAGACAAGAACATTTTGACTCTTTACCTTTTCCTCTATTATATACTTTGTCCTCTTAAATAAAATCCTACTTTGGTATTCCCTGCTGTTATTGGTAGCTTTCAGAAACTTACTCAAATATAGGCAAATAATCAAAATGTATTTTGTATCACTAGGAGCTGTCTCTTCCCAAGCTATATGTGAGTACTACAGTGAGACCAAAGCAATCTCATTCAATTAGAGTTTTTCTTTAAACAGTACAACTTTAATGGCTGTTGCTATTTCCACAGGGCCTTAAATATATATATTTTTATTGTACCCTTTTCAGCAGTTAGACACCGCGACGAGTCTCTAGTCTAAAGAGCACCATCAAAAATAATATATAATTCATGTACCAAATGGCCAGAATGGAACTATGCTTCTTCTCCTTTACATAGGAATTTAAAACAATAGGATTATTAAGCAGTCAGATCTTCCTTCTTATATTGCCTGATGCAATGTCTAACTGTCTTGAGCTGTTTTTTTCCAGAAGAGAACTAAGGTCAAGTATGAATCATTACATGTGAGGTATAATCAGGAGTCTTTGCAGTTCTTTACAGATTCATTGCAGAGCTTTTGGTTAAATGATAGTCTTAGTTCTAACATTCCTGTTTTTAGGCTCCCATTAATAGCCCCTGGGTTATCAGATTACCGTTTCCAACCAGCTTTCCTTTGAAACACATAGACAAGCACTATTACAACTTAATGATATTTTTGCATCTACCAGAAAATATATACCATTCTATCTTGCAAATGTGACAATGCATATAAAACTGAATTTTTAAAACCAAATATACTTTTATTTGCTATTTCTGCAAAGCAAACTGTGCCATTGGAATTCCTCCTAAACAGTCCTTAACATTGTCTTTGTGTGCTGATCTCACATAGACTCCTAGAAGCATCTGCGTTTAGACTCCCCATCTTCCAATCTGTTGTCTCTTTGTGCTGTCTCCTTGCAGCTGCTGAGTTGAGTATCATCTTATGGTCACATGTTTTTTCTCCTTGTCCACTCATATTCCACTCCAGCCTTTCTAATGTACTTAAAAATATGTCTTTGTATGTGTATGATTCCTTCAATGTAGAAAGTATTCCAATTTACATAAGTGGTTCCACATTATGAATCTAAGTCTTTCTGTCTACTCAAGCCTTTCTTGTTCTAATTTTTCTTATAGTTCTTTAATTGTTTTTTAATTCCAGTATAGTTGACATACAGTGTTATATTAGTTTTGGGTGTACAATATAGTGATTCAACAATCTGTATGTCACTGATTGCTCATCATCACAAGTGCACTCCTTAATCTCTATCACCTGTTTCACCCATCCCCCAAACTCCCTCCCCTCTGATAACCATCAGTTTGTTCTCTATAATTGAGTCCTCTCTTGCTTTGTCTCTCTCTTAATTTTTTCCCTTTGCTTGTTTGCTTTTTCTTAAATTCCACATATGGGTGAAATCATATGGTATTTGTCTTTCTCTGACTGACTTATTTCATCTAGCTCCATCTATATTGTTCCAAATAGCAAGATTTCATTCTTTTTTATGGCTGAGTAACAATCCATTATATATATAATATTATTTATATATTAATAGAATATACACACCCATACATGCACCACATCTTCTTTATCCATTCATCTATGGATAGACACTTGGGCTGCTTCCATACTTTGGCTATTGTAGACAATGCTGCTATAAATATTGGGGTGCATGTATCCTTTTGAATTAGTGTTTTTGTATTTTTTAGTAAATACCCAGTAGTGCAATTACTGGATTGTGGGGTAGTTCTATTTTTAACTTAAAAAATTTTTTTTAAAGATTTTATCCATTTATCATTTTAGAGAGAGAGAGAGAGAACAAGCGAGTGCAAGTGAGGGGAAGGGCAGAGGGAGAGAGAGAATCTCAAGCAGACTCCCCAGTGAGCACAGAGCCCAGTGGGGGCCTGATCTCACAACTCCGATATCACAGCCTGAGCCAAAATCAAGAGTAGACTGCTTAACCAACTGAGCTACTCAGGCATCCCCTTTATTTTTAAATTTTGAGGAAACTCCACACTGTTTTCCACAGTGGTTGCACCAGTTTGCATTCCCATCAACAGTGCCAGAGGGTCCTTTTTTCTCCACATCCCTGCCAACACTTGCTGTTTGTTGTGTTTTTGATTTTTGCCATTCTGACAGGTGTGAGGTGGTATCTCATTTTAGTTTTGATTTACATTTCCCTCATGATTAGTGATGTTGAGAATCTTTTCATGTGTCTTTTTTGGCAATCTGGATGTCTTCTTTGGAGAAATGTTTGTTCATGTCTTCTGCCCATTTTTTAATTGGATTATTTAGTTTTGGGGTGTTAAGTTGTATAAGTTCTTTATAAATTTTGTACACTAACCTTTTAATGGATATGTCACTTGCAAATATCTTCTCCCTTTTAGTAGGTTGCCTTGTTGATTGTTTCCTTCACTGTACTTTTTATTTTGGTATAGTCTCAATAGTTTATTTTTGCTTTGATTTTCCTTGCCTCAGGAGACATATCTAGAAAAATGTTGCTATGGCCTTTGTCTACTCAATTCTTAAGATGTGTGCAAAGTTGTGTGGATGTATCTTACCATGGCATTTAACTGCAGCATGGTGTTCTAGAATATCCTCCCACCACACATTCCTTATCTGATCCCCTAGTGATGGTCACTACATCGGTTAAGGTAATATCAGCTAATGGATCAAACATGATAAACTTGTTATGAGAAGTATCAAAACACTTATTCCTGATAGCAGGCATCTCTCTTCTAAAGTAGGACTTCAGGGACCCAGGCACCTATCTTGTAGCTCTGCCATCTTCAAACCAAGATTTCAAAGGCTGCCAAGGTTTCTGGTAATGATAAGGAAGGGGAGAGAGGACTAAAGATTGAGGATTTTCTGGGCCATGTCTAGAGGGGTGCAGAACACCTCTCATCATGTTCCATTGACTGGAACTGGGTGACAGGCCATACCAAATGCCAGAAAGGCTGGAAAGCTATTATAGAAAGTATTGATTTTTAAATTGCAGTTTTTAAATTGATATATGGATAAAATTAATTTTTTCCAATGTTGACCTTGTATCTTATGACCTTACACATTCACTTGTTAGTTCTAGTAATTGATACATAGATTCTTTAAACTTTCTACATAAACAATCATGGCATCTGTGTATAGAGAAAGTTTGACTTCTTCCTCTGATCTTTATGGCTTTCCTTTTTCTTACCTTGTTGCAGTGGCTACAATTTCTAGGACAACGTTGAATAGAAATGGTAAGCATGGATATCCTTGCTTTGTCATTAACTATGGGAGGAAAGCATTCAGCATTTCATCATTGAGTATGATGTTAGTTTTGAGTGTTTTGTTGATGCCTTTTATCAGGTTGAGGAAATTTCCTTCAACTCCTAGTATACTGAGTGATTTTTATCCTAAATTGGTGTGGAATTTTGTTAAATGCTTTTTCTGCATCTATTTAAATCATGTGATTTTTTTTCCCTTTATTATGTTAACATGGGGAATTTTACTGATTAGTTCTCAAAACTTACACCAGTTTTGCATTCTGGGCATAAAACTCATTTGTTCACAATGCATTGATTTATTAATATTTTTGCTAAGTACTCATATATATGTACATGAGAGATATTGATCTACAGTACCCTAGTATTGCCTTTGTCTGGTGTTAGTATTAAGAAAATGCTGGCTTTCTGCGCTTGGGTGGCTCAGTTGTTAAGCGTCTGCCTTTGGTTCAGATCATAATCCCAGGGTCCTAGGATCAAACCACCACATCAGGCTCCCTGCTCAGCAGGAAGCCTGCTTCTCCCTCTCCCACCCCCGCTGCTGTGTTCCTTCTCTCACTGTCTCTCTCTCTGTCAAATAAATAAATAAAATCTTTATGAATAAATAAATAAATAAATAAATAAATAAATAAATAAATATATAATGCTGGCTTCATAAAATAAATTAGGAAGTGTTTCCTACTCCTTTTTCTGGAAGAGTTTGGGTAAGACGGTGTGTTTTCCTTAAGAGATTGATAGAATGTGCTAATGAAACTATCTGGGCCTAGAGTCTTGTTTATGAAAAGGACTTCGATAATAGTCAATATCTTCTTTTTTAATAATTTTTTATTGTTATGTTAATCACCATACATTACATCATTGGTTTTTGATGTAGTGTTCCATGATTCATTGTTTGTGCATAACACCCAGTGCTCCACGCAGAACGTGCCCTCCTTAATACCCATTACCAGGCTAACCCATCTGCCCACCCCCCTCCCCTCTAGAACCCTCAGTTTGTTTTTCAGGGTCCATCGTCTCTAATGGTTCATCTCCCCCTCCGACTTACTCCCCTTCATTCTTCCCCTCCTGCTATCTTCTTCTTTTTTTTTTCTTAACATGTTGCATTACTTGTTTCAGAAGTACAGATCTGTGATTCATCAGTCTTGTGCAATTCACAGTGCTCACCATAGCACATACCCTCCCCAAAGTCTATCACCCAGCCACCCCATCCCTCCAACCCCCCCACCACTCCAGCAATCCTCAGTTTGTTTCCTGAGATTAAGAATTCCTCATATCAGTGAGGTCATATGATACATGTCTTTCTCTGATTGACTTACTTCACTTAGCATAACACCCTCCAGTTCCATCCACATCATTGCAAATGGCAAGATCTCATTCTTTTTGATGGCTGCATAATATTCCATTGTGTATATATACCACCTCTTCTTTATCCATTCATCTGTCGATGGACATCTTGGCTCTTTCCACAGTTTGGCTATTGTGGGCATTGCTGCTATAAACATTGGGGTGCACGTACCCCTTCGGGTCCCTACATTTGTATCTTTGGGGTAAATACCCAGGAGTGCAATTGCTGGATCGTATGGTAGCTCGATTTTCAACTGTTTGAGGAACCTCCATACTGTTTTCCAGAGTGGCCGCACCAGCTTGCATTCCCACCAACAGTGTAGGAGGGTTCCCCTTTCTCCACATCCCCGTCAACATCTGTCGTTTCCTGACTTGTTAATGTTAGCCATTCTGACGGGTGTGAGGTGGTATCTCATTGAGGTTTTGATTTGGATTTCCCTGATGCCGAGCGATGTTGAGCACTTTTTCATGTGTCTGTTGGCCATTTGGATGTCTTCTTTGGAAAAATGTCTGTTCATGTCTTCTGCCCATTTCTTGATTGGATTATTTGTTCTTTGGGTGTTGAGTTTGATAAGTTCTTTATAAATTTTGGATACTAGCCCTTTATCTGATACGTCATTTGCAAATATTTTCTCCCATTCTGTCGGTTGTCTTTCGGTTTTGTGGACTGTTTCTTTTGCTGTGCAAAAGCTTTTTATCTTGATGAGATCCCAATAGTTCATTTTTGCCCTGGCTTCCCTTGCCTTTGGCGATGTTTCTAGGAAGAAGATGCTGCGGCTGAGGTCGAAGAGGTTGCTGTCTGTGTTCTCCTTGAGGATTTTGATGGACTCCTGTCTCACATTAAGGTCTCTCAACCATTTGGAGTCTATTTTTGTGTGTGGTGTAAGGAAATGGTCCAGTTTCATTCTTGTGCATGTGGCTGTCCAATTTTCCCAACACCATTTGTTGAAGAGACTGTCTTTTTTCCACTGGACGTTCTTTCCTGCTTTGTCAAAGATAAGTTGACCATAGAGTTGAGGGTGCATTTCTGGGCTCTCTATTCTGTTTCATTGATCTATGTGTCTGTTTTTGTGCCAGTACCATACTGTCTTGATGATGACAGCTTTGTAACAGAGCTGGAAGTCCGGAATTGTGATGCCGCCAGCTTTGCTTTTCTTTTTCAATATTCCTCTGGCTATTTGGGGTGTCTTCTGGTTCCATACAAATTTTAGGATTTTTTGTTCCCTTTCTTTGAAAAAGGTGGATGGTATTTTGATGGGGATTGCATTGAATGTGTGGATTGCTCTAGGTAGCACTGACATCTTCACAATGTTTGTTCTTCCAATCCATGAGCATGGAACGTTTTTCCATTTCTTTGTGTCTTCTTCAATTTCTTTCATGAGTATTGTATAGTTTTCTGAGTACAGATCCTTTGCCTCTTTGGTTAAATTTATTCCTAGGTATCTTATGGTTTTGGGTGCAATTGTAAATGGGATCGACTCCTTGATTTGTCTCTCTTCTGTCTTGTTGGTGTGTAGGAATGCCACTGATTTCTGTGCATTGATTTTATATCCTGCTACTTGACTGAATTCCTGTATGAGTTCTAGCAGTTTTGGGGTGGAGTCTTTTGGGTTTTCCACATACAGTATCATATCATCTGCAAGGACTGAGCGTTTGACTTCGTCTTTGCCGATTTGGATGCCTTTGATTTCTTTTTGTTGTCTGATTGCTGTGGCTAGGACTTCTAATACTAGTTCTAATACTGTTGAATAGTAGTGGTGAGAGTGGACATCCCTGCCGCATTCCTGACCTTAGGGGGAAAGCTCTCAGCTTTTCCGCATTAAGAATGATATTCGCTGTAGGTTTTTCATAGATGGCTTTTATGATATTGAGGTATGTACCCTCTATCCCTGTACTCTGAAGAGTTTTGATCAAGAAAGGATGCTGTACTTTGTCAAATGCTTTTTCTGTATCTATGGAGAGGATCATATGATTCTTGTTCTTTCTTTTGTTAATGTATTGTATCACGTTGATTGATTTGTGGATGTTGAACCAGTCTTGCAGCCCAGGGATAAATCCCACTAGGTCATGGTGAATAATCCTTTTAATGTACTGTTGGATCCTATTTGCTACTATTTTGGTGAGAATTTTTGCATCCATGTTCATCAAGGATATTGGTCTCTAATTCTCCTTTTTGATGGGGTCTTTGTCTGGTTTTGGGTAAAGGTAATGGTGGCCTCATAAAATGAGTTTGGAAGTTTTCCTCCCATTTCTATTTTTTGGAACAGTTTCAGGAGAATAGGTATTAATTCTTCTTTAAATGTCTGATAGAATTCCCCTGGGAAGCCATCTGGCCCTGGGCTTTTGTTTGTTGGGAGATTTTTGATGCCTGCTTCAATTTCCTTAGTGGTTATAGGTCTGTTCAGGTTTTCTATTTCTTCCTGGTTCAATTTTGGTAGTTGATACATCTCTAGGAATGCACCCATTTCTTCCAGGTTATCTAATTTGCTGGCATAGAGTTGCTCATAATATGTTCTTATAATTGTTTGTATTTCTTTGGTGTTCGTTGTGATCTCTCCTCTTTCATTCATGATTTTGTTGATTTGGGTCATTTCTCTTTCTCTTTTTGATAAGTCTGGCCAGGGGTTTATCAATCTTGTTAATTCTTTCAAAGAACCAGCTCCTAGTTTCATTGATGTGTTCTACTGTTCTTTTGGTTTCTATTTCATTGATTTCTGCTCTGATCTTTATTATTTCTCTTCTCCTGCTGGGTTTAGGCTTTATTTGCTGTTTTTTGTCTAGCTCCTTTAGGCGTAGCGTTAGGTTGTGTATTTGAGACCTTTCTTGTTTCTTGAGGAAGGCTTGTATTGCTATATACTTTCCTCTCAGGACTGCCTTTGCTATATCCCAAAGATTTTGAACAGTTGTGTTTTCATTTTCATTGGTTTCCATGAATTTTTTAAATTCTTCTTTAATTTTCTGGTTGACCCATTCATTCTTTAGTAGGATGCTCTTTAGCCTCAATGTATTTGAGTTCTTTCCGACTTTCCTCATGTGATTGAGTTCTAGTTTCAAAGCATTGTGGTCTGAAAATATGCAGGGAATAATCCCAATGTTTTGGTACCAGTTGAGACCTGATTTGTGACCTAGGATGTGATCAATTCTGGAGAATGTTCCATGGGCACTAGAGAAGAATTCTTATTCAATAGTCAATATCTTTAATAGATGTAGGCATTCAGATTACTTGTTTCCCCTTGTATTAGCTTTGATAAGTTTGTATTTTTCATGGAATTTATTCATTTTATCTAAATTATTTCATGTCTTAAAATCATTCATAATGTTTGCTTATCCCTTTAATGTCTTTTCATTCCTGATAATGATAATTTGTGTTCTTTTTATTTTCTTGATTAGTGTAACTAGAGGCTTATTAATTTTGTTAATCTTAGAACCAACTTCTCATTTTCTTAACATGCTCCATTTTTGTATTTTCTCTACTTGTCTTTTTTATGGTCTACTAATTTTCTCAGTTGCATCAATTCTCTTATTTATATTGTGCTTGCTTTTGGTTTACTTTGCTCTTTTTTATAGCTATTTAACATGGAACTTTAGATTATTGATTTAAGAAAATTATTCCTTTCTAAAATAAACATTTGTAGGTAAAATTTTCCTCTAAGACTCTAAGCATGTTTCAGATGCATCCCACACATTTTAATATGCTTTATTTTAATTATTAATCAGTTGAAAATATTTTATAATTACCTTTGATTTCTTCTTTGACTTGTTAGAAGTATGTTTAATTTCCAAATATTTGCAGTTTATTTTTTTCTGGATAACTTACTGTTATTGATTTCTAAATCCACTGTGAACAAAAATATATGTTGTATGATTTTTATCTTTTGAATTTATTGACACTTAATTTTTGGTTCAGCACATGATCTATCTTGATGAATGTACTACAAATATTCTGTAGTGGGTGGTAAAGTGTTCTACAGATGTCGTTTAGGTGAAGTTGGTCAACAATATTTTTCAAATCTCTCTCCCTATTGATTTATTTTTTTGGTCTAGTTTTTCTATCAGTAACTGAGATATATATATATATAATATATATATATATAATAATCCATATAATTATGGATTTTTTTCTCTTCTTTAGTTCTATCTATTTTTGCTTCATGTACATGCAAGTTCTGTTAGTTGACCTGTACATTTAAAATTTGATTGTTTTGTCTTCCTGAAGAATTTATTCTTCTATAATTTGAAACGTCTCTTTATTGATGGCAATTCTTTGTCTTACAGAGTACCATATGCAATCTTAATGTGGCAAATTTAATTTTCTTATGCTTCCTTTTTGCATGGTATATTGTCTTCTATAGGTTTACTTTAAACCTGTCTATATCTTTTTATTTAAAATATCTCTTATATACAAAAATCCTAATTCAAAGTGATACATGCATCCTGGGGTTTATAGCAGTATTGTGTACAATAGTCAAAATATGGAAACAACCCAAGTGTCCACTGATAGACGAATGGATGAAGAAAATGTTATATATATATATATATATATGAGACTATATGTGATATATATATTATATATATAAATATTACTATTAATCAGCCATCAAAAAGAATGAAATCTTGCCATTTGCAACAGCATGGATGGAGCTAGACAGTATTTTGCTAAGTTTAATAAGTTAGTCAGAGAAAGACAAATAACATATGATTTCTAATCATATCTGGAAGTTAAGAAACAAAATATATGAGCAAAGGAGGAAAAGAGAGAAAGGCAAACCAAGAAACAGACTCTTAACTATAGAGAACAAACTGATGATTACCAGAGGGGAAGTGGGTGGGGAGATAGGTGAAATAAGTGATGGGGGTTAAGGAGTGCACTTGTGGTGAAGAGCACCCAGTGTTGTATGTAAGTGATAAATCACTATATTGTACAACTGAACCTAAAAGACACTGTATGTTAACTGATTAGAATTTAAATAAAAACATAAAAAAATACTTCTATAGCCTGTTAGATATGTCTTTTTTTCTCAACCAAATTGACTATCTCTGCCTTTTGAGTGTTTAGTCCACTTACATTTAGTGGAATCATGGTTAGATTTAGGGTTGCCATTTTGCTATTTGTGTTCTGCTTGTCTTAATTGTATTTTGTTCCTTTGTTCTTTCTTTCCTATCTTCTTTTGTGTTAATTGTTTTTTTTTTTAGAATTCCATTTTTATCTGCTTTTATTTTAGTGGTTTCTTTAGGGATTAGAATATACATCCTTACCTTTTCACAGTCTATTTTGAGTTAATATCATACCATTTCACCTAAACTATACCTTACAATCATGTACTTCCATTGACTTATCTTTTGTATGATAGCTGTATATATGTATACACATACAAATATATATATATTGCATCCACATATATTATAAGCCTCACAATTTAGTGTAATAGTTATTGCTTTACACATACTGCCATATATATTTGTCAAAAATTATTGGCTATTTTGTGCTTGCTTATATATTTTCTATTTCTGGTGTTCTTTAATCCTTATTGAAGATCCAGGCTTTCATTTGGTGTTATTTTCCTTCAGTACGTAGAACATCCTTTAACTTTTTTTTGTGGAACAGGTCTGCTGGTGATGGATTTTCTTAGGTATTGTTTATCAGAAAATGTTTGAATTTTGTCTTTTACTCTTGAAGGGTATTTTGGCTGGATGTAGAATTCTGGGTTGACAGTTCTCTTTCAGCACTTCTACTTAATTTTAATTTTTAATTGAGGTGTAATTGACATTATATGAGTTTCAGGAGTAAAACATGGTGATTTGACATTTGTATATATTGCAAAATAATCACCACAATAAGTCTGGTTAACTTAGAACATTTTAATTTTTTTCTTGTGATGATAACTTTTAAGATTTACTCTCTTAACAACATTCAAATATGTAATATGGTATTATTAACTATAGTCACCATGATGTTATTTCATAACTGGAAGTTTGTTTGTTTGTTTGTTTTTGTTTGTTTTTAAATAGGGTCCATGCCCATCATGGAGCCCAACACAGGACTTGAACTCATGACCCTGAGATTAAGACCTGAGCTGAGATCAAGAGTCAGACACTTAACTGACTGTGCCAACCAGTCACCCCATAACTGGAAGTTTGTACCTTTTGTTCTCCTTCATCCATTTCACCCAGCGTCACTCCCAGCCTCTGGTAACCACCAATCTGTTCTCTTTACCTATCAGCTTGGTTTTTGCTTTTAGATTCCACATATAAGTGAGATTATATGGTACTTGTATTTCTCTGACTTATTTTACTTAGCATAATGCCCTCAAGGTTCACCTATGTTGCATAAATGGCAAGATTTCACATTTTTAATAGCTGAATAATATTCTACTGTGTGGATATATGTACCACATTTTCTTTATTCATTTATTGATGGACACTTAGGCTGTTTCCATGTTGTAGCTATTGTATACATTGTACATTGTATGTTGTGGCTACGATAAATATGAGGTACATGTATTTTGGAATTAGTGCTTTCATTTTCTTCGGGTAAATACCCAGAAGTGAAATTGCTCAATCATATGGTAGTTTTATTTTTAATTTTTTGAGGAAACTCCATACTCTTTTCCATAATGGTTGCACCAATTTACATTCTCACTAACAGTGTATAAGGGTTCCCTTTCCTTCACATCCTCACCAATACTTGTGACTTATCTTTTTGGTAATAGCCATTCTAACAGGTGTGAGGTTCTTTCAGCATTTTTTTTAAAGATTTTTGTTTATTTATTTGAGAGAGAGAATGAGATAGGGAGAGAGAGCACGAGAGAGGGGAGTCAGAGGGAGGAGCAGCCTCCCTGCTGAGCAGGGAGCTTGATGCGGGACTCAATCCGGGGACTCCAAGATCATGACCTGAGCCGAAGGCAGTCGCTTAATGAACTGAGCCACCCAGGATCCCTCTTTCAGCATTTTTAAAGATGTCATCACGCTGATTTTTTGCCTTCGATTGATTTTGATGAGAAACCAACCATAGTTCCTAATTTTGTTCCCTTGTGTGTAAAGTACCATTTTTTGTCAAGCTGCTTTTAAGATTTTGTCTATCTTTGGTTTTAAGCAATTAACTATAATGTACCTGGTGTGATTTATTTGTATTTATCCTGCTCACTAAGATTCTTCATTTTCTAAATTCACATTTCTCATCAAATTTGGAAATTTGGACTATTTATTCAAATATTTTTGCCCTATCTATGTCTTTCTTCTTTCTGGGACTCCAGTTACACCTGTATTAGAACTTTGATATTTTATCACAGGTCATTTTCTTTTATTTTTCTCTGTCATATCACATATACTATTAAGCCCACCTAGTGCAATTCAGAACTCTTTTGATAGCCAAATCCTCCTAAAACACTAATCTCTCTATGTAAGTCTTTTAAGAATCTACAGTATTCGTTTTATTATTTGTAGATAATGCCTCAAGAAAGAAATACTACAGGGGCACCTGGTAGCTCAGTTGGTGAAGTGTCTGCCTTTGGCTCGGGTCATGAACCCAGGGTCCTGGGATCAAGCCTTGAGTCAGGCTCCCTGCTCAGCAGGGAGTCTGCCTCTCCCTCTCCCTCTGCCCCTGCTCATGCTCTCTCTCTCTCAAATAAATAAATAAAATCTTAAAAAAAAAACACTACAGTGGTTTCCACTGCCTACTAAATGCAGGCCAAGTGCCTTATTTTGGCACTCAAAGATTTCTAAAATAGTTATGTATATTGCTTGTACATGCAAAAAACTGCTGCATGGATATAAAAGAGACTGATAACATTCGTTTTCTCTAGGGATAGGAACTGTTTGTGAAACAAGCATGTGAGGGAAACTTTTCAACATTTACTTTAGAAATCTGAACCAATTTGGAAATTATTTATTCCAACAATGATAGCACCCAAAAGTATACAATCCTGTTCCCATTTCTGATTTATCTTCTCTCCCGTTTGGAATATTTGCTCCTTTGGGCTGATCATTTTACAGCCCCCTACCTGCCCTGCACTCCTTTTCCTTAAACATGCATCCAAGGCCTTAACCTGCCTTTGAGCCCCAACTGGCATCTCTGTTTATGAAGCATTCTGTATTTGGACTCTGGCAGTTACAGACTCCAGCCTTTGTTTAAGAAGGAGTACAGGTAGAGCTGATCTCAGGGATAACTAGACTGAGGGACTTGGATGTCATTGGTTCCTCCAAGCATTTGTACCTACCTCTCTTCGCATGCTAATTTTGTTCTCCCAGGCTCCCTATACAGAAGAAACTGAAACAAAAGCTTCAGGCAGCTCCAGACACATTTTTTTTTTATAGCCACATGATCAGAGAGAAAAAAACTTTCCCAATGACAACTTCAGTAGGAAAAATTCCAAGGAGGGGCTTAGATTGGCCTGAATTTGGCTGGAACAAGGACATGTAGCAAATCACTGACCAACTCAGCCTGTAATTGGCAGACCGACCAGAGCTATATGGCTGGAGGGTGTAGGGGAGCATTTCTCCAAAAGGGGAGGAGAGAGGCACTTACCTGTGACAAGATATCAATACACACTCACTATTTCTTCCTTGGCAACTGCCATGCCCACTGGCCTATCTATGTTTCCCATAGTACTTTTTTACATCATATGTTGGGCTGTTATACAAAATATGCCTGTGTTCTTTAAAGTATGACATGGGATAATCTTATTTTCTCTAAACTTTAATCTCTGCATAAACAAGATTATAAGTGTTAAACACCAACAAATCCTAGCAAGGATGGGAACATGGAGGTTTGCTAATACTTATATAAAAGCTAAAGTCAGACGCAAGATGCCTCAATGTGTTGCAGTATGGTTGCTTGAAGAGCTGTCTCTGGGCAAAAGAGCAATTGGAAGGGAAGAGAGTGTTTGGGCTAAAAGTCAGGGTAAACATGATGGGCAGTTTCTGACTCTAATACTGCGTTAGGCTGCTTCTTCCCTGGGTTAGCATCCCTATTTGTCAATGACAGTTCAGCCTATATTGAGACCACCTTACAGCTATTGCATATATAATGGTATAGAACACAGATATCACACTTTAATAGCTATCGTCTTTAATGCCTTCACACCTATTAATGCTGTTTGGATCACTATTCTTATCCTTGTAGAAAAAACTATTGTAACAGCTCACTTTCACTTAGTGGACTAAAAAAAGAAATCAGTTAATTGAGAAAAGTTTGTTTTAGACTTACAGAGAAATTCTTTGCTGAAAAAAGTATTTAGTGACGGCAAATGTTGGTGTTACAGTATCACTAGAAATGAAGAATAAAATTAATATAAACTTAAGCTTAGAAGAAACTAATGAACTCTGCACTCTTTTACTTAATTCATAATTTACTTTGATACTTTGTCAATGATAATGTATTCAGAGATATTGTTACATAATTATGGCCAGAATTCCAAACTCAAGCTTCATTTTGCTACTGCTTTACATGCTGACAATTTTGATAAAGAGCATTCCCCAGAAGACAATGAGGAGAATAGTAACTTAAGGTAAACAGTTCTGGTAACTAAAACTGAAACCTATAAAGAAGAGCTTCATGTTATTGGTGGAATGCGTCATTCACACTTTTGCCCAGGTAAATGTCATGGGTAAAGACAGGTGCTTTACTGCCTTCAAAGTGGTGAGAGACCCTGTGTCATGTCTTGGTTCAGTAACACCTTTCCTGGGAGATCGTCAAGGGAGCTCCACACACAAGGAACAATAGGTCATGGGAGATCAGCAGCCACTTTAGCTGAGTCTGTGACTCAGGCCCCCATACAGAGCCTGAAAAAGCCGGGCTGGAGCCTGAGGCTCATGCTTTAGACCTAAATAGGATTTCTTTTCCTAAGCCCAAACCCACATCTTAGGACTCTATTCCCTGTGCCCAGGCCATGGTAATGAATCCAAAGCAATGATGCATAAGCTAAAGAGTGTATGTACACAAGAAAAGAATCCAAGACCTGGCAGAATCTTTGTTTTGCCTCCATGACGATGTGGGGCTTGTCCCAGAAATATTGAAAATGACTGGGACTCCTGGCTGACTCAGTAAGTAGAGCAAGTGACTCTTGATCTAAGGGTTGTGAGTTTGAGCCACACGCTAGGATTAGAGATTACTTAAAAAAATAAAATCTTAAAAAAAAAACCCTGGAAATGACCAAACTTGGGCAACAAGCTTTCTTAGCAGACATGCAACATGGTGCTAACCTGAAAAGCATGACGGGCTATGAGAGAGCACCACTGGGAGTGAGATGGGATGCTTTGCACAACATCTCACATCCCTGTGGCCTAGCATCTAGTTCCAGGCACAGCTAGAACGCACAGTTCCCAGGTGTCAGCGCCTTCTGCTGGCAGGGCCACACCTGCCCTGAAGCTGCTGTTACAGCCTGGGGTGACAGGGAGGTGGGAGTTGTGAGAGCCTACCTCACACAGCTGCATGTGCAATCCGGATGTGTGGAGTTAGGGCCCCATGGAGGCAACCCCTGGCCAGTGGGCATAGCCCATTGTTAATGCTTTTCCCTTTTGTCCCCAAGGTAGACAATTCTGTGGTATATTTTTCCTGGCCTTCTCAGAAGTCTGACCCTCACTGGTCTATAGTAGTGACAACTCAGTGATGATAACACATCTGGTAATGGCTTTCATTCCTCCCCATCTCAAGCTCCCTTTCGCCTCACTGCTGATCCCTGGGAGGCCATGACAAACCAACTACCCCAAGCAAGTTTTGTCTCAGCTCTGCTCCTCAAGGAGCAGCACTGAGGCAGGATGCCATCTGAGGCACTTTATGCAGAAGTCTGTTTGTGTGGAGGGAAAATGGGCTATTTTGTATCATTCTTTAAGTTTCATTAATTAGCAGTAGAGGCTCACCCTCTATCTTTCAGCTCGTCTTTTAGGACCATTGCTCTTCTGTGTCTGCCAGAATACCTGATCCAGGCCTGTGCCCTATCTTTGAGATAGTTGTCATGGTTCAAACTGAAAGAACAACACACCACATGTGTATCCTAAGCCACCAGAAATGGAGTGTATCCAACAGGGTGAAAGAGTGCATCAGACAGGTAGATGGTTCTGTTTTGGGAGACATTTGAGACTTTTCCTATTGAATAAGTTTTCTTCCTTTGTCTACCTCTTGGAGGCTATTGAAAGTCAGATTTTGGTTGCAAATACTGACTCTGGCTAACTTAAGCAGAAAAAAACGTAATTTGCAGGAAAGATAAGAATCCAGATTTGGATCCTTTATAGCCAAGAAGGACATACAAGTGACAATGTTTATAACTGCTGCACCAGACCCTAAATTTTGCAGCCCCTTAAACTACTGCCATGCTGCCATCACCAGCACCAGAATAGATCCTGCTGTGTACCTGCTGGCATTTCCCAATGGCGCTTTAGTTGGGCCCACAGGCATTGCTTGGCCTGGCAGAGCCATAGAGCCCCATAAAATTGGCTATCACTTTACAAAAACAAAACAGACATCAGTGTGGGCAGCAAAATGAAGGGGGCCCATTTGGCCACATCCAAAGATACCATTTATGTTACCACATGTTTCTAACTGGGTTTAGTGAGACTCTGGATTCCATATTCCTTCATTTAATCAAAAGTTTCATTTTCATCTATATATTGGGGTTCTTGTAATTTTGTCTTTAGACACTGCCCTGTAGACATAAACATCTTTAAGTGTCAAGAGACTTGGGAATGGGCGGCTAGAAGAGGCTTCTGAAAACATTTTTCCAGGTGTCTGACCATGGAGTCCCTTCTGAAAAACCCCCTGATAGGTTATAAGAGAAAGTAGGATGTGGGATGGTCCATGGCCTTTGTTGACAGCATGGCTAAGCCTCATGCTAACCAAATACCATCTCCCACTCTTTAAAGTGCCTGTGGTAACTTTAAAGAAACATGTTGCAGACACCACACTGGAGACTGAAGGAAATGTACTAGCTGTTCTAGAGAATCAAACTTCCAAAGCCTTAGGACACTAAGCTTACTCTATCTAGTGATATGAAAACTTTATGTTTGTCTTTAAGCACAAGACGGGTATTAATTTTTCTGAAATCTTTTACAATAACTCTAATTCTGAATGGAACAAGGTTCTAACAAGGCCAATGTGTACAAATCACAGTGGATTCTATGGGAAGGAGATGGAGTTAGGAATGTGAATGGTTTCAGGAATTCCCCTTCTTTGAGGGACCAGAAGCATGTTTAGCTCTGCTGAGATGGACTTCTTCCAACAGCTGTGTCTGGCTCCATCCCTGGGTGCAGAAACAGCTTTACCTGTGTCCAGAGTGTCCTCAAGCTTCTCGTGAATTCTTCTGACTGTTCCTTAGGCCCCTACCGAGAGGTGTTCAAATACATCCAAGAGTCCAGGAAAAGAGCTGTCTCCATTCTACCCCTAGTTTCTGCCCCAGTCAACTTTCTCTCAACTCTCCCTTTGCCTGCCCAAACCTCCTCTTCTTCCTACAGTTAGGAATCAAAAGCCCTGCTAGCAAAGATAGACTGAAGGTTAACAGAGAGGCTTTGCCTCTGGGCAGTAGCCCAGCTCGGCCCATCCAAACACCCAATGATAAAGACCACTGGTCATTCACTTTGACATTTTCTTAACACTTAGCAGAGGCTGCTTATCACAAGTTGCCCTTCCCCTGATACCACAAGCTTACATTCAGTTCTTCCCTGCTTTCCAGCTTCCAGACAAGAGAGTTTAAAATCAAATTCAGTCCTTTGTGAATGGATACCTTGTCACAAGGTTAAAAGGAAGAATCACCAGGGTGAGGTGATATGAATGACCCTCCTTGAGAAAAAGCCCTGTACTAATTTAGAGGAGTCCTTTAAGTCTCAGGATCCAAAATAGGTTCATTTAGGATTGTAAACATTTCTAGAGGGAATAGTTAGCAGTGGAGCTAATCCATGCTGTAGGGAAGTCACTGGCACCATTCTGGAAGCACCCTCCTGTGGGATCTCCTAAGACAGAAGAATACCTGTGGGCAAAGACTTGGTACTGGAAGAAAGACTTCAGGAAACCTGTCCAGAGAGAACTGGATTCCAGGCCTTCCCAGCCCAGGATCTCTCTTGGGTTCTGGGGCATCCAATTTACACACACCAGCTTCATAGACCATGGAAAAGAAATGTCAGGTACATCAGAGATGAAGAAGCCCTGGGTTAACCCTCAGTGCTCCAGTTTATAACCACTTCTGGTTCGTCATGGGTGATTAATGGCTACTTTGAAAATCAGCAAGTGCTGAAATACTCAATTCCCAAATGACAAGGGGGCAGATGCTAAGGCTCTAGGCACTAAAAAAACAGCAAATGTTCCCCTTCTGTGTAAAAAAATGAGTGGGAGGGAAGAAGTGACTTGCAAAGATTTGCTGCTCTTGAAAATTAGTCTTTACCTTAAATCACCCAATGCAAGTGACTATGCTGCCCAGCCTGTGGGGCTTTGGCTTGAAAGTTCCAGGACCCCTGGGAACTAAACCTTCATGTCTCAACTGCTATAAACCATGATGGCAAACTTCCCTCTGATGACATATAATTTCTGTACAAGATTTGTCCTGTAACACCCAGAAGTGCCTAGTGCTTAGCATGGCTTTGCATACATACCTGACTATCTACTTGAATCCTTTCTCTTGAATCAGCTCAAGGTCATGATCTATCTATCCCTGACTATCCACCTTACCCATTTCTCTCTGCTGAATCCACTCCTCTGGCAGTAGGTTAGTGGCACCATCTTAGCAGAGAAAGGACAATATTTCTGCACTTTGCTTCTGGCCATTTAATTCCTATTCATTAGGTTCAACATCTGCTGTATCTTTTGAGGTGGGAATGTATTAGTTACGTATTGCTGTATAACAAATTACCCCAAAACCTAACAGGTAAAAACACCAAACATTTATTATCTCAGAGTTTATAAGGATCAGAAATCTGAGAGTGGTTCAGCTAGGGTGTTCTGGTTCAGAGTCTCTTGTGAGGTTGAAGTCATCTCAAGGCTTGATTGAGGATGGAGAATCTGCTTCCAAGTTGACTCACATAGTCAGTGGTTGGCCTCAGCGCCTCACTGGCTATTGTCTGAGGCTTTAGTTCTTTACCATGTGAGCTTCTCCTAAAGCTGTTTACAACATGACAGCTTGCTTCTCCAGAGAGAGTGATCAGAGAGGGCGAGAGAGCACACAAGAGTGAGATAGAAGCTACAGTCTTTGTATAACCTAGTCCAGGAAGTGGTATGCTATCACTTCTGCTGTATGCTATTGGTCATGCATGGACCAATCCTGGTACAACGTGGAAGGGGACTACACAAGGGTGTGAATACCAGGGTATGGGGTCCCTTGGGAGCCATCTTAGAGATTGCCTCTGGCAATCTGGCAAAGGAGCTTAGGCTCAAGTTCAGACACTGCTTCTGACCTATCCATCTTCACCTTTAACTCCTCTGTAAGGGAGCCAGTTTGAATCTCAGTCTATAGACTCAGGTGTGTGAAAAATAAAGCAACTTTTATTTTAAGCCTCCATTTTACTGGGTCCTCAGAAACTTTAACTTTACTCTTTTTCAGGGGAGCCAAGGTATGGAGAGGGATCTCCCCGGCTTTGAAGCATTTGTCAACACATACTCATATGTGGTAAAACGAGATATGCATTTTCCTGGGGACTCTGCTACTTCCAGACTGTAGCTGGGAATCTATCTGGGCAGCCATGTAGAAACTTACCTGCCTGGGTGTACTACATTCCTTTTCTTTCTGGGGTCTGGTGCCTGCCCAGATGGTTCTTCCTGGAAGATGGGGAGCAGGCTACCTCTGCCACTAGACTCCTCAGCTTCTCTGCTTGCTTTCACTTCCACAGCCAAGGGGAAGCTCTTTATAGGCTATTCATTTCATTTTATGACCACCTTTCTTGAAAATTATACCCTAGGCCCAGGGGGTTCTGGAAATAAGCTCTCTAGTCCCAGCTGCTTATGACTTCTGCCCTGAGGCAATGAGCCCAGGGCTGCCTATATTCTTAAAAGATGAAAACATGGGAAGCAAAAGGAAAGGTTAAATATCCTGCTGCACTAGCATGCTTGCTGTTCTTTAGTTCGCTGGGCTCTGCATTGTCCATCTTGTCTCCATTTCTTTGCTGGCTGTTCTGAAGTTTGGCAGGCATATACACACTTGCCTGCAACTCCAAAACATGTTCTTCAGGCACTGTCTTAAGACTTGTTTTCTTTCTGACACCTTTTCTGACCTCAAGTTCAGGGGTCATCACTCTTCACTCTGCATTTTATAGAACTCCGTTGGTCTCATTCCTTATTTACTGCAACCTTCTCTGTGTCAATTCAGAACTCACAAATTGGCAGTCTGTTTGCTGAATCTGTCCCAAAGATACAGTTTGACCCATGCCACTTTTTGTGTTCAATTTGAATTAGTTCTCAATATTTAAAAACAGGAATTTCTCATAAATTTGGGTCTTTGGCTTGCACTGAAAAATCATACCTGGTAGCACCAAAGCTACCTTCCATGGAATAATAATTGGTTAGTGCCTCCTTTAGATGAGATCTGCTCTCTCTAGTCTGTACCTGCCCTCTTCACCCTTTCTTATCACCTACTAAGCCTATTTAACTCTTTTTTTTATTATTATGTTATGTTAATCACCATACATTACATCATTAGTTTTTGATGTAGTGTTCCATGATTCCTTGTTTGTGCATAACACCCAGTGCTCCACGCAGAACGTGCCCTCTTTAATACCCATCACCAGGCTAACCCATCCCCCACCCCCCTCCCCTCTAGAACCCTCAGTTTGTTTCTCAGAGTCCATCGTCTCTCATGGTTTGTCTCCCACTCCAATTTCCCCCCTTTCATTTTTTCCCTTCCTGCTATCTTCTTCTTCTTCTTTTTTTTTTTTTTAACATATAATGTATTATTTGTTTTAGAGGTATAGATCTGTGATTCAAGCCTGTTTAACTCTTGCTCTTGTTACTTATGTAGTTACCTCACATCTCATAGGCTGATTGTTTGAGATGTTTTTCTTTTCCATTTAATGATTGGCCGGCACATTGGGCTGAACTGGATATAAGCAGAAGAAAGTTATAACTATGTCATCTAAATGTTAAAAGTCAGTAATAATAATAATAATAATAATAATAATAATAGGCCCTGTCAACTGATTTTGCCCAGAATCCAAGGCCTGAGTAAGCAAAGCTTTCTGTGTGGTAGACAACTCCCAATTTATAATTTGTTTATAGCTAATAATTGATAATAATCAAGCATCAATTTCCCTGGTTAGTCTGCCTTGATATATACATTTTGTAATTCATTTGCAGTAGGGCCTGAAGTGATCCTTACTAAATGGAAATGCTTGTTCTTTCTACTAGAAGTTTAATTTACTCTTCAATATGAGTCTGGCTTAGGGAATTGAGTGCTAAGGTCTTGGGGCAGGAGTGTGCGTGTAAGGGGAGTGTAGGTAAAGTAAATGAGGGGAAAAGTAGTTATCAATGAGGCCAGAGAGTTCACAGGAGGCTGAGTATGACTGCAGGTGATAGGAAGTGGTCTGGTTCCGGGGTTGCCAAGAGGTTTGGCATTTGCATTGATTCAATCTAAATGAGGTCCCCAATCCATTCTGTATAATGGGTTTGAACAGTGCTCAAAGCTCATCTTTGAGAACACTCCCAGGAAAAGATGTAAACACACCTTGATTTCCTATGCTTTCCTGTCACCCTCTTGCAGGTTTATTGACCTGAGGCCTCAGGAAGCTTTGCAATTTGCCCAAGGTTATAGTTAGTAGTCCTTACTCTGGGGCTTAGCAACCAAAATACAGAACTTCTGGACTCTCTTGGGATGACTTTTGTCCCAGAGGCTGCCCAGCTTTGTTAGAGAAGCGTGGGACCTCTGGGAGTGGCGGCAGGGGTGGGGGGGGTTCTCTCCCTCCCTTGCTGGCTATTCAGAGCCACCTGGACTTCTATGATAACCCATCTTCTTGACTAGTATCCCTAAATTTCCTTCTGCCCAGTTCTTTCTGTGCCTTCTGGCTTCTGCTTGTGACATTCTTCTATCTAGAATGGCTCCAGTACAGAGCCAGTTCGACTTTGGAGGCTGTTTTGCAAAATTAAGAGCCTGCTTTGACATGGCTTCAAGGAACACCCCACGAGCTTCAGCAACAGCAGCAGTTGCTTCATTCAATCCTGGGATACAACAAATGCTCCAAATAGGGACATGTAGGCCTAGCATTGCACAGCCACCCAGCAAGCAACCATTTAATCTCAATTGCTCCCCACAGCGGAGCAATTAAAGAGGACGCCAGCAGGGCAAGGATCACTGGCGAATCTTTTGAGAGAAGGAGACCCCAGGGCTGCCTTGCCAAAGGCTCTCCCCCTCCATTCACACACTGTGCAAGAATGCAAACCGTAGGGCTGCCAGTTGGATCGAGGGCTGCCCCAGAAACGGGAGCCGAGGTTCTGTACAGATGGCAGCAAGAGTGGCAGCAACACAGAATAGTATCCCCAGGGCTCGAAACTTCCAAAATGAGATTTACAGTTCTGGCCCGCCCTCTTTCGGGAGGAAACACCTGCTCCAGCAGCTTTGGGAATGGCCTCTTATTATCAACTTCTGTGCAAGGATCAGATTTTTGCAACTACTGCCTGGTGTGAAATAAAAGCTATTTTGAGGTGGGAGGAGTTCTCAACCTTTTCCTCTTCGCATTTTGTGTCCTGATTAATTTTTCTTTAATGTTTTATTTCCAAGTCTTCTTTCTTTCACAATTCCTCCTTCTCTAGGTTCTTTTCTACCCTCTTCTCTCCCAGTTTTCACAGACGGTGCTTTGGAGACCATGCCAGGACTTGCCGGTGGATGCCAGCCCTACCTGCCCATCAGAATCACCTGGGCCTCAAAATAGTTATGCCTGTCCAGAGCACTTAAGTCAGAATCCCTAGGTGGACGGCCCTGGCATAGAAATGCAAATTTCCCCGATGATTCTAATGTGGAGTGAAGGGTCAGAACCTCTGGCTACACCAATGATGCTAAGAAATAAGACAGATTGGACTGTTCTGGTTTCCTGGGGTTAGCTTAATACCTACACATAAGTCCCTAGAAAGATGAGCTTTGAGCAGTCAATTGATTTTTTCATAGCTATTCTCCTATTATACAAATGATACATGTTCACTGAGGAAGATATACAAGTGGAAAAAAATTGTAATCTAGCCATTCAGACCACTATTAATATTTTTATGTATATTTATTTCTTTTACTCTTATTTTTATGCACATGTACAGAGAGTTCTTGAATAAAAATGGGATATGTAGCTGCATAACTCTTTTAACATCTTCTATGTAAGCAATTACATTATAGAACACAATTTTAAGTGATGGCATAGTATTGTTTTTGTTTTTTTACAGATTTATTTATATATATATATTTATTATTATGTTCAGTTAGCCATCATTAGTTTTTGATGTAGTGTTCAATGATTCATTAGTTGCATATAACACCCAGTGCTCATCACAATATGTGCCCTACTCAATACCCAGGTGATGGTAGCCCATCTCCACCCTCCTCCCCTCTGAAACCCTCAGTTTGTTTCCCGGAGTCCATAGTCTCTCATGGTTCGTCTCATTCTCTGATTTTTTCCCATTCAGTTTTCCCTTCCTTCCTCTATGGTCCTCTGTGCTATTTCTTATGTTCCACATATGAGTGAAACCATATAATTGTCTTTCTTTGCTTGATTTATTTCACTTAGCATAATCCCCTCCAATTCCATCCATGTCTATGCAAATGGTAGGTATTCATCCTTTCTGATGGCTGAGTAATATCCCATTGTATATGTGTACCACCTCTTCTTTATCCATTCATCTGTTAAAGGGCATCTTGGCTCCTTCCACTGTTTGGCTATTGTGGATATTGCTGCTAGGAATATTGGGGTACATGTGCCCCTTCTTTTCACTACATCTGTATCTTTGGGGTAAATACCTAGTAGTGCAATTGCTGGGTTAT
Source organism: Eumetopias jubatus (assembly GCF_037043125.1). Classification (NCBI taxonomy): domain Eukaryota; kingdom Metazoa; phylum Chordata; class Mammalia; order Carnivora; family Otariidae; genus Eumetopias; species Eumetopias jubatus. The sequence continues at coordinate 155,669,863 of NW_028274807.1, read as the reverse complement.
AGGGTAGCTCTATTTTTAACATCTTGAGGAACCTCCATACTGTTTTCCAGAGTGGCTGTACCAACTTGCATTCCCACCAACAGTGTAAGAGGGTTCCCCTTTCTCCACATCCTCGCCAACATTTGTTGTTTCCTGTTTTGTTAATTTTTGCCATTCTAACTGGTGTAGGTGGTATCTCATTGTAGTTTTGATTTGTATTTCCTTGATGGCTAGTGCTGTTGAACATTTTTTCATGTTTCTGTTAGCCATTTGTATGTCTTCTTTGGAGAAGTGTCTGTTCATGTCTTCTGCCCATTTTTTGACTGGGTTATTTGTTTTTTGAGTGTTGAGTTTGAGAAGTTCTTTAGAGATCTTGGATACCAGCCTTTTATCTCTAATGTCATTTGCAAATATCTTCTCCCATTCTGTGTGTTGCCTCTTAGTTTTGTAGACTATTTCTTTTGCTGTGCAGAAGCTTTCTATCTTGATGAAGTCTCAAAAATTCATTTTTGCTTTTGTTTCCCTTGCCTTTGGAGACTTGTCTTGAAAGAAGTCGCTGTGGCTGATGTCGAAGAGGTTACTGCCTATGTTCTCCTCTAGGATTTGGATGGATTCCTGTCTCACATTGAAATCTTTCTTCCATTTTGAGTTTATATTTGTGTATGGTGTAAGAGAATGGTCCAGTTTCATTCTTATGCATGTGGCTGCCCAATTTTCTCAGCACCATTTGTTGAAGAGACAGTCTTTTTTCCATTGGATATTTTTTCCTGGTTTGTCAAAGATTAGTTGACCATAGAGTTGAGGATCCATTTCTGTAGTCTCTAGTCTGTTCCACTGGTCTATGTGTCAGTTTTTGTGCCAGTACCATGCTCTCTTGGTGATCACAACTTTGTAATATAGCTTGAAGTCAGGCAACGTGTTGCCCCCAGGTTTTGTTTTTCTTTTTCAACATTCCCTTGGCAATTCGGGGTCTTCTCTTGTTCCATACAAATTTTAGGATTGTTTCTTCCAGCTCCTTCAAAAATGCCAAAGGTATTTTAATAGGGATGGCTTTGAAAGTGTAGATTGCTCTGGGCAGCATAGACATTTTAACAATGTTTATTCTTCCAATCCATGAACATGGAATGTTTTTCCATCTTTTTGTGTCTTCCTCAATTTCTTTCATAAGTGTTCTGTAGTTTCTAGAGTATAGATCCTTTACCTCTTTGGTTAGGTTTATTCCTAGGTATGTTATGGTTTTTTGGTGCTATTGTAAATGGAATCAATTCCTTAATTTCTCTTTCTACAGTTTCATTGTTAGTGTATAGAAAACTGATTTCTGTGCATTGATTTTGTATCCTGCCACATTGCTGAATTGCTGTGTGAGTTCCAGTAATTTGTGGGTGGAGTCTTTTGGGCATAGTATTGTTTAATCACTCTCCTGTTGATGGATTTGGGGCTACTGTTTTGTTCTGTTATGATGAACACCATGATGTCCACTCTTATAGATAAATCTTTGCCCACATCTGTGGTATTGGTCTGGTCTTTTCTCTATACTAATTCACTGGGTCATATTGTCTAGTTCCATGCCTTTACTTACATCCAGAGTACTAACACTCCAAAGTTTATATGCATTTTAAGGCACTTTTGTTCAAAAGGAGCTCTTATAATGTCCCTCTGGTTGCCCAAATCTTGTTTCCTAGCTTCCAACCTCTTGTATGTTTGGTTTTTCTTCAAGCCAAAAAACATAGACCTCAGCCTCAATTCTTCCTTTACCTCTAGCACAGAGCCTCTCCCCACCAATTCATTGGCAAGACATGTTGGGTTGAGCTCCATATGGTCTTAAATCTATCTATATCTTTCTATATTCCTACCACCTCCTAATTAAGCCATCCTTCCCTCTCACTTGGACTAAACTTCTCACCTTGACCTTCTCCTATCTTTTTTCACATTGCAGCCAGAATGATCTTCTAAATCACATTATGGTATTTCCTGTTTTGAAAAGTTGCATGGGTCCCTATCTATAAGAATAAAATTCAGGACTTCTTACCATGATCTATAGGTCCTGAAAATCTGGCTTCAGCTTACCTTATTAATCTCTTCATTCTGCTTCTCCCCTTGATGACCAAGCTTCAGGCATACTTGTACTCTTCCTGTTCTTTTTTAAAAAATATTTTATTTTTAAAGATTTATTTATTTATTTATTTATTTATTATTTATTTATTTATTTATTTATTTTAGAGAGGGAGAGATAGAGAGGATGAGCTGGGTGACAGGCAGAGGGAGGGAGGGAGAGAGAGAGAATCTCAAGCAGACTCCACACTGAGCATGGAGATGATATAGGGCTCAATCTCACATGACCCTATGATTATGACCTGAACTGAAATTGAGTCAGATGCTCAACTGACTGAGCCACCCATGTGCCTCAGTACTTCTTCCTGCTGATGCCTTTCCCAGCTTGGGAAATTTGATACCTGCAGTGCAGCATCTACCTGGTGCCAGGGGAACCATGAAAACATGCACCTTATGTTTCATGTTTAAATAAAGTATTTTGATCCAGGGATCTCATAGCTTCTACCATGATACTACAGCAGGCTAAATTTTTTACCTTGCAAGTAGGGTACAGTCTCAGACCCTTCACAGGTATTGACATCATTCCAGTGTGATTAGGAAGAAAACCCACCTCAGGGGAGATCAAATGTGCTTGGCTGCTTATTGAATACTATTGGGTAGATGTAGCAATTCAGTTCCCATATGTAATATTCCCCCTTTTCTCCACCACACACACTTTCAGCTGATTATTAAGCAATACTGGATCATGGGAAGATTAAATGGAAGAAGCAAGACTGATAATCTCTCCACTTTCATATTAGTCATTTTATTTGGTCTAGGAGTAAAGCAAGTGGCTCCTAGAGAGTACATGTTGGCTATCATGGCTTTTCAGCAAGCTATAGACACAGTGAAAGGTGTTTGGGAAGTACAACAAGTTAGACATTGACAGATTTGATTAATGCCTACTTTTCTATGTGAATTTTGGAAGGAGGCCAGTTACATTTTATTTTTTTTATTTTTTGTGGAAGGAATGGATCTTCCCACAGGGGTAACTGAAGTCTCCAGTATATGCTCACAACCATCAAAACTAGGTTTGTTTTTTGTTTTTTGTTTTTTGTTTTTTCATATTGATGATATTAGGATGGTCTCCTTTTCAGAAGAAGCAACCATGGAAAATTGGGGAACTCCAGCAGCACATACAGCACAGCTAAAGATGTTCAATTGACTGGCTAAAATGCAGGGCTCAATCAGTTCAGTTCTTGGGAATAACTTGGGCCAAGACTATAGAGACAAGAGACTTTGCCATTCAGGATTTCATTATCTTGGAATTTAACGATGATTTTTTCCAAAGGAACAAGGGCTAGCTAATGGCGTCACCTTGTGTCTACACCAGGACTGCCTCTAAATGCTACCTACCCAGCTGCCTGCTGGTATAGTTCCCTCATCCTTTTCTTTTCTTTTTTTTAAATTTTATTTCCATCCTTTGCTTTTCTAATTTGATTTCTTCTCCTTCCTGAAAATAGGCAAAAGGGGAAGTTATGGCAAGGCTAATTCTGCTATCTGTCCTATGGGTGGATATTGTGGCTGAATCCAGAGATCCAGGTTCATTGTTTGGGACAGATAATGAATGGACAAGGGAGAAATTGTGGTAGATGGAAATGGAGCACACAAATGGATACTGATGCTGGTAAGGGATAATGTTGTATTTTCCCAAGACCGTATCTTGGAGCAAGAGCAAAATGCTCTTAGATGTCTGTTGTGCCAAACTATGGCAGATGTGGGAGAAATCTCTGGATTTGTTTTCTCTTGAGAATGAGATTTGAATGAATGAAGCCAGAATATTAGCTATATTTTAGAATTCTACTTGGTTGGTTTAAAGAAGTGAAATCACTCAGTATCACCTGATGACCAACCTGAATAATAGCAGGCTTGATTTGGGTGGTTTTTATTTAATTTTGTTTGTTTTGGTTATATTGAAATATTGGTTCGTTTTTAGCCTTGAGAGAAATCCTATCTTTGAACTGAGGTGGACACGTCTTATCTTGCCTGGAAGCTGATATGTTGTATTGGTGTGAGCCAGGATGGCATCTCTTTAGGGGCATAAAAAGAGCTGCATCTTGCTGCTTACCCAGTATCTCATAATCTACTTTGCTTTTGACTATGTCAGATATGAATGTGACTGAAAACTATATAAGCAAGCATCATGGAATCAGAATGATGTCCAAGAGGGTGACAATCTCTGTGATATTGTGGCCATGTCCCATTGATTCCCCTGGAATTTGGAAAGGCAAATGGTGGTACTGCAGAGTGGAAACTGGAAGCCTGACATAATGAAAACTTGCTTCCTGGTGGCTGGAATATGGCCATGCCCCAGACCAGATCGAACCTAGAGTTTACTGAGCCATGGCCTATAGTGACCACCTTGGTTAAGGGAAATAAACAGTATCTGAAAAAAAGGTGTTTTGGCTTGGAAAGTTGGAAAAATGACACCATAATATTAACTGACTTATGATATATTAAGCATTATTTTAATCTCTGTTGTAGTTACAGAGTATAATAACAGATTTTTAACTTCACATATAGAGCTAAATGAAAATCAAGGTAATGTAGAAGATGATCTCCAGGATGAATAGATGTTTTAGGGAATTCACTTAAGATACGCAAATGATGTACTTTCCATGGAAACTTGCCAGAGGACACTATAAAGTTGAATGCTTCTATCAATACCTATAGAAAAGAGGCAAACAACACAGGGGAGAAGGAAAATGGAGGAGGGAGGAATGGAAGAATTGGTGAAGGAATATATATCAGAAGACTTGTGAATGGAGCAGTCTTGTTAATTTGTTTTGCAAAGAGAATCCCAAGAATTGCAACTCTTCATTGGAGGATACAAGTCTTCGTGATTGTCTATATTATGGTATATATTTTTTTGTAAGACTATTATAGAAGTTGCTGTACTAAGAATAAGAAAATGCCAAAAAAAAAAAAAAGAAAAGAAAATGCCTAAAATATGTATCAGGGAGGTTTTAATGGGGATCAGGAGGTGAACTGAAGGAAAAGGTTAACAGCTGGTTCTGTAGTTCTTCCTCTAGGCTTAGGGATATCGGAGGATTTGAATCCTGATCTTTTCTTTTTGAAATATTAAACTCAAGGAATTGTTGGGATGATATGATGCTGATTAAATAGAATCTGGTTGAAGATTATGTACAGGTGCTTAGTCTGTACATGAACATTCTCAAAATTGGTTCTTTAGCAATGAGTAATTGACACTGATGAGATGCAACTGCCCTGAAGGATGAGGAGGGTATTCACATGGCTAAGGGGCTACATGGCCAGCTGGCATAAAGCTGAGGAGGGCTCATTGATGATGGCTTCCCTGAGCTGGGGTCATTTGCACTCAGTCTTGTCTCTTGTGAGCACACATGTCTCACGTTCAGAAGGCTTGTGCCTAAGAGTCATGGGCCCTCATCCTTTAGTAAAGCTAAATAAATTCTGTGCTAGGTGGAGCCTATTGTGCCTCAAGAGTTTGATTGCCTATCTAAGCCAAGTTTATTGTAGAAATTAGAGCAGGGTGGACATTGCAATTATCTTAACCATGGTATATTTTAAATTGTTTTATTCTTAGTCATAGTATTTAATTCACAGCTGTAATGAACATTTGATGGAAGGTAGGAGACATGAAGAACATTGGTGTTGAAATATATGTTCCAGAAGATAAATGATATTCCTCAAATTGGCCTCAAGATGTTCTTCTCAGATCTATAAGTTGCATTTATCTGATCGAGATCTTTATACAGTAAATCAACATGTCTCTCTTATTTAGGCAAGCAGTGCTAAGAGAAAATGTGATGAAAATTACTTCAATTTGGTTTCCTATTTATTTGAATTAATACTATCCACATCTATAATGTGTTATTTGTAGAGAAATGCCTGCAAGTAGCCTAAAACTTTGTATCTAAATTTGTCATTTAATAGAAAATCACAAAGATAATAAAAAGAAGCCATTTAATTTTATCTCAAAATACAAGAATTCGAAATATCTAATATATTGACTATTATTTATCACTAATCAAGACTATCCAGGGGCGCCTGGGTAGCTCAGTAATTAAGCATCTACCTTTGGCTCACGTCCTGGGATTGAGCCCCACATTGGGCTCCCTGCTCAGCGGGAAGCCTGCTTGTCCCTCTCCTACTCCCCCTGCTTGTGTTCCCTCTCTTGCTATATCTCTATCAAACAAATAAATAAATAAAATTTAAAAAAAAGACTATGCAAAAGCAGTTAAAGCATTGAACATAATTTGTGAAACATTTTGAGATAGCAAAAGTGATTTCATTCAAGTACCAACTCAGTTGTCACCTCTTCAGGGGCCTGAACTACTCTATCTGATGTCTTCCCCTGTCTCCTTCCCTTTGGGTACCATCTACCCTATAAGTCAGGGGTTTTAATCGTATTACTCTCTCTTATTTTGCATCCTGCTTTGGTCCCTAGAATGTAAGCTTCACATGGGCAGAATCTGTTTGTCTTTTTTTTTTTTAATCCCTTTGTCTCTCCCACCCCCACCCCAGGCCTAAGACCATTGCTTGGAACGTGATAGCCATTCAATTTGAACATACCAAATATATTTTGGTTTTCCCTCAGGTATAAAAGGTAGTTATTTTGTGACAATTGATGAAAATAGAGTATGGTGTGCATTTTTTTATAACATGGTATTTTGACAAAATGTACGATGCTAAGTATTTATATAGTCAGAGAGTATATAACTCTAGCCTTGCAGTTAGAGACCACTGGTGGTTCTGTTTCAGTGATTTAAATATATACTGAATTTCAAAACCAAAGGTGGTGACTGTGGAAATGCAGTGATCAGATCTCCTGCCAAGGGGAATGTAGTTGACAGACAGTTCTAGCTGCTGCTCTTCTGGATTCCCCACCATGTTTGCACATTAGGCTTACCTGGGCTACTCCCAACCAGTGACAATGTATGGTGGGCATTCTAGTGGGATGTTGGACCCCTCTAACAGTTTTTGCTTGAGGACTCACAATTGGCTGGGTTGAAACTTTTTTGGAACTATACTGCAATCTTAGACTATCTACATAGTAGTAGGGTGTGTGTGTGTGTGTGTGTGTGTGTGTGTGTGTGTGTGTGTGTGTGTGTGTGTGTTAGGAGTTAGCTTTCCAACTCCTCAAGCAGAAAAATTAAGGGAGGGGTCCTGGGTGGCTCAGTCATTAAGTGTCTGCCTTAGGCTCAGGTCATGATCCCGGGGTCCTGGGCTCGAGCCCCACGTCTGGCTCCCTGTTCAGCGGGAAGCCTGCTTCTCCCTCTCCCACTGCCCCTGCTTGTGTTCCCTCTCTCGCTGGCTCTCTCTCTCTGTCAAATAAATAAATAAAATCTTTAAGAAAAAAAATGTTTTTAGTACAGTAAGGGTGAATCTTTTCTTCTTTTAAAGATTTTATTTATTTATTTGAGACATGAGGAGGGAGGGTGTGGGGGGGATGCAAAGGGAGAGGAAGAAGCAGGCTCCCCACTGAGCAGGGGATCACTCCACTCTGGGATCATGACCTGAGCCAAAGGCAGATGCTTAAACACCTGAGCCACCCAGGTGCCCCAGAGCAAATCTTTATAATACATAAAGAGCTTATAAAATTTGACAAGAAATAGATAACCTGCTAGATGAATATGCAAAGGATATTGAATCAGTAAGGAGTTATGTTTGACTACTATTGACAGAGACCCACCTGTATTAGCTTAAAGACTTGAGGATTTGTTTGCTTTTGTAATACGTTCGGAGGGAGGATATTGCTGCCACTGGTTCAGGACTGAAGTGCCTTCATTTGCTTGGTTTTCTTTTAAAGTTAGAAATGGCTGTTAGAGCTTCAGACAAGATGCACACATTCTTGACCTCAGGAAGGAGACAGCAGGAAAAGGACAAAAAAGGTTTTGCTATTTTACATGCTATCCCAAAAAGGACTAGAAACAAACAAGATTACCCATTGCATCAGATAGGATGCTTTTCAGTCCAAACAATAGAAAACTCAAAAGAAGACTTTAAAAATGTGGAAAATTCTTTCTTTTTAAGATTTTATTTATTTATTCATGAGAGACAGAGAGAGAGAGATAGGCAGAGGCAGAGGGAGAAGCAGGCTCCCCAAGGAGCAGGGAGCCTGATGCGGGACTCAGATCCTGGGACTCGGGATCATGACCTGAGCCGAAGGCAGACACTTAAACATCTGAGCCACCCAGGTACCCAATGAGGAAAATTCTTTACATTCAAGTCCAGGGGTAGGAAGGTTCCAGTATTAATTCAATGGCTCAATGTCATCAGATAGCCAGAATATTTCCATTTCTTTTTGGCTTTGCCTCCCATAGAGTATTTGCTTTTTGTTTCTAGTCTGGTACCCCATGATTACAAGATGGTACATATGTACACATCACTTATCCAACAATGACCAAAGGCTAGAAAGGGCAATCCTGTCTTCCATAACAAAAGCATGGCCAGAATGAATGGTGTTATTATGACTGAATGACTGACTTGGATCAGAGTCTTAGCTGGTAGACCAGTGCTGGAAGTTGGTGACAATTCTGAGATTTTTATTCTATTGGTGCTTAGGGCAGCCTAGGTGGGACCTGTGGTGTCTAGAGCCTCCCAGCCTAGTCAACTTTCAAGGTAAATGGAAACACTTAAAAGTGCCATATAAGAAACATATCCTGTGTGGGACTTGATATGAGAAAGGATGGGAGGCAATGCCTAAAAGCAATTCATCTTTGCCCCTGGGGCTAGATAAGAAGACCAAGGAATGCTGACCATTTTAGACACCTGAATACTCTGGTTCTATCACTGGATGTTATATGCAACTAATGAATCGTTGAACACTACATCAAAAACTAATGATGTACTGTATGTTGGCTAATTGAACATAATAATAAAAAAAGAAAAAAAAAGAGGCAACTGAATGTTTGCCACAACTATAAAAGATCCAGATTCAGGTGGAATTAAAATACTAATCAGTATCTCTAGAAACAAGACAACAGAACTATTGCTTTAAAGTAGTGAAGGAAAAGAACTTTACCTAGAGCTTTATGCCCAACAAAACTGCTTCAAGTTGGACTCACTAGGAAGCAGACACTGAGATAACTTGCATAAAGTTTTATGAGGCATCAACACCTCTGGGGGATGGGAAGGAAACAGGATTAGGCAAAGAGAAAAGTTGGACTGCAGTGAAGCCCTGGAAAAGGCTTCTGCTGAACCCAAGGGGAGCTCTGAGGTGGGCTGGACTTCAGAGTTGTCCCACATTATAGTGAGGGACTGGATCTTTCTACTCCAATATGCATCAGTTATTGGGTGCAGGATGCTCCCAGGAAAGGGGTACAGCATTGGATGAAGGAGCTCTTTCTAGCTGAGGGCCATTTCTGGAGAAGCCTGAAAACTAAGATATGTGTGCCCACACCACTGGCAGTAAGTATTTCAGTCTTGAGAGAGGGATGTCGGGAGTCACATCCCAGCATCCAGCACAGAAATTAACATTTATTCAAAAAAGATTTATTTAGCATGTACTATGTGCCAGGCATTATTCTCGGCAATTGCCACATATGAGTAAATAAAATAACCCCAAATATCCCTGCCTTTGTGGAGCTTAAGGGAAGACAAACTGTAAGTGTAATAAATAAGTACATTATATAGTTGGGTATCAATCAGTATCCTGCCAATAAAATCAAAACCCTGTTAGACCCAATAGTTTTTCCTTGCCTGAAGAGATGTATCTAGAAAGATGTTACTAAGGCTGATGTCCAACAGAATACTGCAGATGTTTTCTTTTGGGTGTTTTATGGTTTCAGGTCTACATTTAAGTCTTTAACCTGTTTTTTAGTTTATTTTTGTGAATAGTATAAGAAAGTGATCCAGTATCATTCTTTTTTTCTCCTTAAATTTTTTTAGTTATGTTAATCAACATACATTACATCATTAGTTTTTGATGTAGTGTTCCATGATTCATCGTTTGTGCATAACACCCAGTGCTCCACGCAGAACGTGCCCTCTTTAATACCCATCACCAGGCTAACCCATCACCCCACACCCCTCCCCTTTACAACCCTCAGTTTGTTTTTCAGAGTCCATCGTCTCTAATGGTTCATCTCCCCCTCCAATTTACTCCCCTTCATTCTTCCCCTCCTGCTATCTGCTTCTTTTTTTTTTCTTAACATATATTGCATTATTTGTTTCAGAGGTACAGATCTGTGATTCAGCAGTCTTGCACAATTCACAGCGCTCACCATAGCACATACCCTCCCCAATGTCTATCACACAGCCACCCCATCCCTCCCACCCCCCACCACTCCAGCAACCCTCAGTTTGTTTCCTGAGATTAAAAATTCCTCATATCAGTGAGGTCATATGATACATGTCTTTCTCTGATTGACTTACTTCACTTAGCATAACACCCTCCAGTTCCATCCACATCATTGCAAATGGCAAGATCTCATTCCTTTTGATGGCTGCATAATATTCCATTGTGTATATATACCACCTCTTCTTTATCCATTCATCTGTCGATGGACATCTTGGCTCTTTCCACAGTTTGGCTATTGTGGACATTGCTGCTATAAACATTGGGGTACACGTACACCTTCAGATCCCTACATTTGTATCTTTGTGGTAAATACCCAGGAGTGCAATTGCTGGATCGTATGGTAGCTCGATTTTCAACTGTTTGAGGAACCTCCATACTGTTTTCCAGAGTGGCTGCACCAGCTTGTATTCCCACCAACAGTGTAGGAGGGTTCCCCTTTCTCCACATCCCTGCCAACATCTGTCGTTCCCTGACTTGTTAATGTTAGCCATTCTGACGGGTGTGAGGTGGTATCTCATTGAGGTTTTGATTTGGATTTCCCTGATGCCGAGCGATGTTGAGCACTTTTTCATGTGTCTGTTGGCCATTTGGATGTCTTTGGAAAAATGTCTGTTCATGTCTTCTGCCCATTTCTTGATTGGATTATTTGTTCTTTGGGTGTTGAGTTTGATAAGTTCTTTATAGATTTTGGATACTAGCCCTTTATCTGATATGTCATTTGTAAATATTTTCTCCCATTCTGTTGGTTGTCTTTTGGTTTTCTGGACTGTTTCTTTTGCTGTGCAAAAGCTTTTTATCTTGATGAGATCCCAATAGTTCATTTTTGCCCTGGCTTCCCTTGCCTTTGGCGATGTTTCTAGGAAGAAGTTGCTGCGGCTGAGGACGAAGAGGTTGCTGTCTGTGTTTTCCTTGAGAATTTTGATGGACTCCTGTCTCACATTAAGGTCTTTCAACCATTTGGAGTCTATTTTTGTGTGTGGTGTAAAGAAATGGTCCAGTTTCATTCTTCTGCATGTAGCTGTCCAATGTTCCCAACACCATTTGTTGAAGAGACTGTCTTTTTGCCGTTGGACATTCTTTCCTGCTTTGTCAAAGATGAGTTGACCATAGAATTGAGGGTCCATTTCTGGGCTCTCTATTCTGTTTCATTGATCTATGTGTCTGTTTTTGTGGTAGTACCATACTGACTCGATGATGACAGCTTTGTAATAGAGCTTGAAGTCGGGAATTGTGATGCCGCCAACTTTGCTTTTCTTTTTCAACATTCCTCAGGCTATTTGCGGTCTCTTCTGATTCCATATAAATTTTAGGATTATTTGTTCCATTTCTTTGAAAAAAGTGGATGGTATTTTGATGGGGTTTGCATTGAATGTGATTGCTCTAGGTAACATTGACATCTTCACAATGTTTGTTCTTCCAATCCGTGAGCATGGAACGTTTCTCCATTTCTTTGTGTCTTCCTCAATTTCTTTCATGAGTATTTTATAGTTTTCTGAGTACAGATCCTTTGCCTCTTTGGTTAGATTTATTCCTAGGTATCTTATGGTTTTGGGTGCAATTGTAAATGGGATCGACTCCTTGATTTGTCTCTCTTCTGTCTTGTTGTTGCTGTATAGGAATGCCACTGATTTCTGTGCATTGATTTTATATCCTGCTACTTGACTGAATTCCTGTATGAGTTCTAGCAGTTTTGGGGTGGAGTCTTTTGGGTTTTCCACATACAGTATCATATCATCTGCAAAGACTGAGAGTTTGACTTCCTCTTTGCTGATTTGGATGCCTTTGATTTCTTTTTGTCTGATTGCTATGGCTAGGACTTCTAATACTATGTTGAATAGCAGTGGTGATAGTGGACATCCCTGCCGCATTCCTGACCTTAGGGGGAAAGCTCTCAGCTTTTCCCCATTGAGAATGATATTCGCTGTAGGTTTTTCATAGATAGCTTTTATGATATTGAGGTATGTGCCCTCTATCCCTGTACTCTGAAGAGTTTTGATCAAGAAAGGATGCTGTACTTTGTCAAATGCTTTTTCTGCATCTATGGAGAGGATCATATGATTCTTGTTCTTTCTTTTGTTAATGTATTGTATCACGTTGATTGATTTGCGCATGTTGAACCAACCTTGCAGCCCAGGGATAAATCCCACTTGGTCATGGTGATTAATCCTTTTAATGTACTGTTGGATCCTATTGGCTAGTATTTTGGTGAGAATTTTTGCATCCATGTTCATCAAGGATATTGGTCTGTAATTCTCCTTTTTGATGGGGTCTTTGTCCGGTTTGGGGATCAAGGTAATGGTGGCCTCATAAAACGAGTTTGGAAGTTTTCCTTCCATTTCTATTTTTTGGAACAGTTTCAGGAGAATAGGTATTAATTCTTCTTTAAAGGTTTGATAGAATTCCCCTGGGAAACCACCTGGCCCTGGGCTTTTGTTTGTTGGGAGATTTTTGATGCCTGCTTCAATTTCCTTAGTGGTTATAGGTCTGTTCAGGTTTTCTATTTCTTCCTGGTTCAATTTTGGTAGTTGATACATCTCTAGGAATGCACCCATTTCTTCCAGGTTATCTAATTTGCTGGCATAGAGTTGCTCATAATATGTTCTTATAATTGTTTGTATTTCTTTGGTGTTCGTTGTGATCTCTCCTCTTTCATTCATGATTTTGTTGATTTGGGTCATTTCTCTTTTCTTTTTGATAAGTCTGGACAGGGGTTTATCAATCTTGTTAATTCTTTCAAAGAACCAGCTCCTAGTTTCATTGATGTGTTCTACTGTTCTTTTGGTTTCTATTTCATTGATTTCTGCTCTGATCTTTATTATTTCTCTTCTCCTGCTGGGTTTAGGCTTTCCTTGCTGTTTTTTGTCTAGCTCCTTTAGGCGTAGCGTTAGGTTGTGTATTTGAGACCTTTCTTGTTTCTTGAGAAAGGCTTGTATTGCTATATACTTTCCTCTCAGGACTGCCTTTGCTGTATCCCAAAGATTTTGAACAGTTGTGTTTTCATTTTCATTGGTTTCCATGAATTTTTTAAATTCTTCTTTAATTTCCTGGTTGACCCATTCATTCATTCATTTTTTCCTTTTTAAAGTTTTTTTATTGTTATGTTAATCACTATACATTACATCATTAGTTTTGGAATGTAGTGATGATTCATTGTTTGTGCATAACACCCAGTGCCATGCAGGACATGCCCTCCCTAATACCCATCACCAGGGTAACACATCTCCCCACCCCCCCTCCCCTCCAGAACCCTCAGTTTGTTTTTCAGAGTCCATCATCTCTCATGGTTTGACCCATTCATTCTTTAGTAGGATATTCTTTAGCCTCCATGTATTTGAGTTCTTTCCAACTTTCCTCTTGTAATTGAGTTCTAGTTTCAAAGCATTGTGGTGTGAAAATATGCAGGGAATAATCCCAATCTTTTGGTACCAGTTGAGACCTGTTTTGTGACCGAGAATGTGATCTATTCTGGAGAATGTTCCATGGGCGCTAGAGAAGAATGTGTATTCTGTTGCTTTGGGATAGAATGTTCTGAATATGTCTGTGAAGTCCATTTGGTCCGGTGTGTCATTTAAAGTCTTTATTTTCTTGTTGATCTTTTGTTTAGATGATTGGTCCATTTCAGTGAGGGGGGTGTTAAAGTCCTCCACTATTATTGTATTGTTGTCAATGTGTTTCTTTGCTTTTGTTTATTAATTGCCGTATATAATTGGCTGCTCCCATGTTAGGGGCATAGATATGTACAATTGTTAGATCTTCTTGTTGGATAGACACTTTAAGTAGGATATAGTGTCCTTCCTCATCTCTTATTACAGTCTTTGTTTTAAAATCTGATTTGTCTGATATAAGGATTGCCACCCCAGCTTTCTTTTGGTGTCCATTAGCATGGTAAATGGTTTTCCACCCCCTCACTTTCAATCTGGGGGTGTCTTTGGGTCTAAAATGAGTCTCTTGCAGACAGCATACGGATGGGTCTTGTTTTTTAATCCAATATGATAGCCTGTGTCTTTTGATTGGGGCATTTAGCCCATTTACATTCAGGGTAACTATTGAAAGCTATGAATTTAGTGCCAGTGTTTTGCCTGTCAGGTGACTGTTACTGTATATTGTCTGTGTTCCTTTCTGGTCTATGCTGCTTTTAGGATCTCTCTTTGCTTAGAGGACCCCTTTCAATATTTCTTGTAGGGCTGGTTTCGTGTTTGTAAATTCCTTTCGTTTTTGTTTGTCCTGGATGCTTTTTATCTCTCCTTCTATTTTCAATGACAGCCTAGCTGGATATAGTATTCTTGGCTGCATATTTTTCTCGTTTAGTGCTCTGAAGATATCATGCCAGTCCTTTCTGGTCTGCCAGGTCTCTGTGGATACGTCTGTTGCCAATCTAATATTTCTACCATTGTAGGTTACATATCTCTTCTCCCGATCTCCTTTCAAGATTTTCTCTTTGTCTCTGAGACTTGTTAGTTTTACTATTAGATGTCAGGGTGTTGACCTATTTTTATTGATTTTGAGAGGGGTTCTCTGTGCCTCCTGGATTTTGATGCCTGTTTCCTTCCCCACATTAGGGAAGTTCTCTGCTATAATTTGCTCCAATATACCCTCTGCCCCTCTCTCTCTTCTTCTTCTGGGATCCCAATTATTCTAATGTTGTTTCGTCTTACTGTATTGCTTATCTCTCGAATTCTGCCCTCGTAATCCAGTAGTTGTTTATCTCTCTTTTTCTCAGCTTCTTTATTTTCCATCATTTGGTCTTCTATATTTCTAATTCTCTCTTCTGCCTCATTTATCCTAGCAGTTAGTGCCCCCATTTTTTATTGTACCTCATTAATAGCCTTTTTGATTTCGACTTGGTTAGATTTTAGTTCTTTTATTTCTCCAGGAAGGGTGTCTCTAATAACTTCCATGCCTTTTTCAAGACCAGCTAGTATCTTTAAAATCATGATTCTGAACTCTAGTTCCGACATTGTACTAATGTCCGTATTGAATAGGTCCCTGGCAGACGGTACTACCTCTTGTTCTTTTTGCTGAGGTGATTTTTTTCGTCTTGTCATTTTGTCCAGAGGAGAATAGATGAATGAGAGAACAAAATGCTAACAGGTTAGCAACGTCCCCAGAAAATATACTCTAAACAAATCAGAAAAGACCTGAAACCAGGGGGAAAGAAACGGAAAGAAAGAAAAAAGAAAGAGAAAAAAAGGAAAAAGATAAAAACAATCAAAAACAGAACAAAACAAAAAAACAGAATATGATCAACTATGATCAGGCTAGTGCATAGTTCAGTGCCACACACTAGATTTTGAGTGTATTTTGGTCTGTTAGAAGAAACTGACTCCTAAAATTTTAAAGAAAGAAAGACATATATGTACAAAATAAGGGTAGATACAATGAAGGGATGGAATATGACTGTAAAGATGAAAATTATAAAAAATTTTAAAAAAGGAATTGATAAGGTGCTTAAAGAAAGAAAGAAGAGGATTTAAGAAAAAAAGAAAGAAAGAAAGAAAAAAAAAGGGAATAGAATGTGATCAGGCAGGAGACTAGAACAAAGACATACACTAGAAATTTAGGGCATATTTTGATATGTTAGAAGAAACTGTATCTCAAAATTTTAAAGAGAGAACAACTTATATATATATGCCAAAAATAAGGGTAACTACTATGAAGGGATAGAATATGACTCTAAAAATGAAAAATAAAAATGTTTTTTTAAAAAAGGGATTGATAAGATGTTGGTTGAAAAAGGGAAAAAGAAAAATTAAAAAAAAAACAGTTAAAAAATTAACTTTGAAAGACTAAAGAATCATGGTAAAAAAGCCATGAATTCTCTGTGCAGTATTCCCCTAGCGCTGGAGTTCTGTTCTCCTTGATGGGTAAACTTGTTCTTGGCTGGCTGTTCTTGCTGATCATCTGGGGGAGGAGTCTGTTGCCGTGGTTCCCAAATGTCTTTGCCGGAGGCAGAATTGCCCCGCCCTTGTGGGTCCGGGCTAAGCAATCTGCTCGGGTTTGCTCTCGCGAGCTTTTGTTCCCTGCAAGCTTTCCGTACAGTTTTGGAGGAAGAGAGTGAAAATGGTGGCCTCCCAATCTCTGCCCTGGAGGGGTCAAGAATTCGGGGCCCCGCTCCTCAGTGCGCCCCCAGAGAAAAGCAGTCAGTCACTCCCGTCTCCCTGGTCTCGGGCCGCACTCCGTGCTCACCTGGCCTGTGACCGAGTGTTTCTATCTCTGGCACCTGACTCGGTGTGGAGTCTCCAAACCCAGCAGATCCCTGTGGTTTGCTCCCACGCTGCTCCTCCCGGGGAAGGAAGGGGAGTCTCCCCGGCTCTGCCGCTTGTTGGGTCCCTGCTGGAGGAGCAGTGGCCCAACTGTGCTGCCAGTCACGGTTTATGGCAACCCCCAGCTGAGAGCCCGCGCCTCGGCTCCGTCTCTGCAGCCAGCTTCCCCACTTAAATACCTGGGAGCTCTGCCGCAATCAGGCACCCCTGGTCTTTCTGTGACCCCAAGGGTCCTGAGACCACACTGTCCCATGAGGGTTCCACGCCCCGTTTAACCACTGGAGCGACATCCCTCAGCGGAGCCGACTTCTAAATGTTCCGATTTTGTGCTCCACAGTTCTCACTTGCCAGAAGCGGCTGACAGGCCCCCTCCCCCACCGTCTATCCTCCTGAATATTGCCTCAGATTCACTTCTCCGCACATCCTACCTTCCAGAAAGTGGTCACTTTTCTGTTCAGAGAGTTGTTGCTATTCGTTTTTTCGATCTCTTATTGGGTTCGTATGTGTTCAGAATGGTTTGATCCCTATTCAGCTGAATTCCTGAGACGAGAGGAAATCCAGGTCTCCTACTCCTCCGCCATCTTGCTCCGCCCCCTTCCAGTTTCATTCTTTTGCCTGTAGCTACCCAGTTTTCCTAGCACCGCTTATTGAAGAGATGTTTTCCCATTGTATGTCCTTCCCTCTGTTGTTGTAGATTAACTGACCATATAAGCATGAATTTGTATCTGGATTCTCTATCCTGTTCTATTGATCTATGTGCCCATTTTTGTGTTGGTACCATACTGACACAAAATTTTTATTTTATAGCTTTGTAGTGTATATTGAAGTCTTGGATTATGATGCCTCCAGCTTTGTTCTTCTTTCTGAAGATTGCTTTGGCAATTTGGGGTCTTTTGTGGTTCCATTGGGACTACATCAAAATAAAAAAAGCTTTTGTACAGTGAAGGAAACCATTTACAAAATGAAAAGAAAATTTACTGAATAAGGGAACATGTTTGCAAACAATATATGTAATAAGGGGTTAATATCAAATATATGAAAGGAACATATCTAACTCAACATCAAAAAAACCCAAATAATCCAATTAAAAATGGGCAGAGAACCTAAATAGGCATTTTTCCAAAGAAGATCTACAGATGGCCAACAGGCACATGAAAAGATGCTCAACATCCCTAATCATCAGTAAAATGCAAATCAAAATAATTGCTAGTATCAAAAAATAAGAAATAATGGGGGTTGGCAAGGATGTGGAGAAAAGGAAACCCTCCTGCACTGTTGGTGAGAATATAGATTGGTGCAACCACTTTGGAAAACAGTAAGGAAATCTCTCAAAAAGTTAAAACTAGAAATACCATATAATTCAGTATTCTACTACTGGGTTTTACCCAAAGAAAATGAAAACACTAATTCAAAAAGATATATGCACCCTATATTTATTCCAGCATTATTTACACTAGCCAAGATAGGGAAGCAACCTAACTGTCCACTGATAGATGAATGGATAAAGATGTGGTATATATACATAATGGAATATTATTCAGCCATAACAAAGAATGAGATCTTGCCATTTGTGACAACATGGTTGGATCTAGGGGGTATTATGCTAAATGAAATAAGTCAAACAGAGAAAGACAAAAAGTGATTTCACTTATATGTGGAATCTAAAAAACAAAACAAATGAATAAATAGGTAAACAAACCGAAAAACAGAAACAGACCCATAAATACATAAAACAAACTGGAGGTTGCCAGAGTGAAAGGGGCAAAATGGGTATAGGGCAGTGAGAGGTATAGGTTTTTAGTTATGGAATGAATAAGTTATGCGGATGAAAGTCAAGGAATGTAGTCAATGGGATTGCAATAGTGTTGTATAGTGACAGATGGTAACTATATTTGTGGTGAGCATAGCATAATGTATAAAGTTGTTGTACACTATGTTGTACACCTGAAACTAATGTAACATTGTGTGTCAACTATACTTCCATAAAAAATGAATAAATAAACCATGTTAGAATCTTAATATGGAAGGGGTTTTGTACAAAGATTACTATAGACGTTGAGACAGTAGGGAAGTCAAATAAGATGTAAGTTACTCAGAGTTAGGAACAGCAGAAAATTGTTGCCACTTCTGGGGCCAGAAAGACAAAAGAGGCAGTTTTACCAGAACCTAAAAGTTGAGGCTATTGGTAGCAACTTAGCTTGGAAAGCAGTGGACCACAGAGGAAGGGCATATGTGAAGGTGGATGGAGCCATGGAGAGGACATAGATACTGTTGGAGATGCACAGGAAGCAGAGAGAGAAGTACCTGAGTCTTTCCTTTCTTCCCATTCTTCAAACTTCTGCCAGAGCCTCCCATTGGCTGAAACTCCCTGAAGCCAAAGGGAATGTGAGCCTGGGAAACCTAGATCCCTGAGATATAGAAAAGGGCAAAAGAATGGTGGGGATTGATCTGAGAGCAAACCACCATTGAACAATATAGTATGCTTGGAAGGTGATACTTTTTCAAAGTTTTTTTTTTTTTTAAGATTTAGAAATACGTAATATCTAGACATCTTGTTCATTTATTCTTTCATTCAGTGAAAATATATTGAGCTCTTAATAGAAATTGGACATCAATCTTAGCACTGGGCATGTAATATACCAAGAAAACATTTTGTAAACATATATGTACTAAAAAATCATTAAATTATTTAAAGCAAATGCATTAGATATACATTTTATTAGACTTTAAAGAACCTTTAAAAACCTTAAGTATAATTGACCTACAACATATTAATTTTAGGTGTACAACATAATGATTGGATATTTGTATACACTGCAAAACTATCACCATGATAAGTCCAGTTAACATCCATTACCATATATGGTTACAAAATATTCTTCCCTTGGGATGAGAACTTTCAAGATCTACTCTTTCAAAAAAAAAAAAAAAAGATCTACTCTTTCAGCAACTTCCAAATATGCAGTACAGTATTATTAACTATAGTGACTGTGCTGTACATTATATCCCCAGGATTTATTTATTTTATAACTGGAAGTTTGTACTTTTTGACTCCCTTCACCCATTTTGTCCACCACCTATGCCCCACCTCTGACAACTGTCAATCTGTTCTCTGTATCTTTGAACTTTTTTTTGTATATTCTACATATAAGTGAGATCATAGAGTATTTGTCTTTTTCGTTCTGATTTATTTAACTTAGCATAATGCCCTTAAGGTCCATTCATATCCTTGCAATTTGCAGGATTTCATTCTCTTTTATGACCAAATAATACTGCATTATGTATATATAGCATATTTTCTTTATTCATTCATCCATTGATGGATAGTTAGGTTGTTTCCATATCCTGGCTATTGTAAATGATGCTACAACGAATATGTGGGTGCATATATCTTTTCATGTTAGTGTTTTTGTTTTCTTCAGGTAATACTCAACAGTGGAATTACTGGATTGTTTGGTAACTCTATTTTCAATATTTTGAGGAACTCCATACTGTTTTCCCCAGTGATTGCATCAATTTAATTTGGTACTAACAGTGCACAAGCATTCCCTTTCCTCTACAACCTCACCAACACTTGTTATTTATTGTCTTTTTGAAAATAACTACTCTAACAGGTGTAAAGGGGTATCTCATTGTGGTTTTTATTTGCATTTCCCCAATGAGTAGTGATATTGAGCACCTTTTCATCTCCTGGCATCTTTATGTTTTCTTTGGAAAAAAAAAATGCTTATTCAGATCTTTTCCCCATTATTTTATCAGATGGGTATTTTTACTATTTTTATGAGTTCTTTATATATCTTGGATATCAACCCCTTATCAGATTTATCATTTGCAAATATTTCAACCTGTTTGGTAGGTTGCCTTTTCATTTTGTTGACAGTTTCCTTCCCTGTGTAGAAGTTTTTTAGTCTGATGCAGTCCCATTTGTTTACTTTTGTTTTTGGTATCAAATCCAAAAAATTAATGTCGAACCAATATCAAGGAGCCTATGTTTTCTTCTAGGATATTTATGGTTTCAGGTCTTACATTCGAGTCTTTTAATACATTTTGAATTAATTTTTCTGTATGGTGTAAAATAGTGGTCCAGTTTCTTTCTTTTCTTTTTCTTTCTTTCTTTCTTTCTTTCTTTCTTTCTTTCTTTCTTTCTTTCTTTCTTTCTTTCTTTCTTTCTTTCTTTCTTTCTTTCCTTTCTTTCTTTCTTTCTTTCCTTTCTTTCTTTCTTCTTTCTTCTTTCTTCTTTCTTTTACATGTGGCTGTTCAGTCTTCCAAACACCATTTATTAAAGAGACTGTCATTTCCCTGTTGTATATTCTCGGCTCCTTTGTGGTAAATTAATTGGCCATATATACATGGATTTATTTCTGGGGTGTCTATTCTTTTCCATTGATTTATGTCTGTTCTTGTTGACAATACCATACTAAAGTTTTGATTACTATAGCCCTGTAATATAGTTTGGAATCATAGACGATGATGTCTCCAGCTTTGCTCTTCTTTCTCAACATTACTTTGTCTATTCAGGGGTCTTTTGTGGTTCCATACAAATTTTAGGATAGTCGGTCTATTTCTGTAAAAAATGGCATTGGAATTTTGATAGGGGTTGCATTGAAACTGTAGAATGCTTTGGATAGTATGGAAATTTTCAAAGCATTAATTCTTCCAATCCATGGGCACAGAATTATCTTTCCATTTCTTTGTGTCATCATCATCTTTCATTGGTGTCTTCTAGTTTTCATTGTACAGGTTTACACTTTCTTGGTTAAATTTATTCCTGGGTATTTTTTTCTTTTGGGTGCAATTATAAATGGAATTATTTTCTTCATTTCTCTTTCTGATATTTTGTTATTAGTGTGTACAAATGCAACATGTTTTTGTCAATTGATTCTGTATCCTACAACTTTACTGAGCTTGTTGATTAGTTCTAACAGTTTTTTGGTGGAGTCTTAAGGGTTTTCTATATATAATATCATGTCATCTTCAAATAGTGACAATTTTACTTCTTCCTTTCCATTGGATGCTTTTTAATTTCTTTTTCTTGTTTGATTGTTGTGGCTTGGACTTCCAGTACTGTATTGAATAAAAGTGGTGAAAGTGGGAATCCTTAGGATGCCTTTGTGGCTCAGTCAGTCAAGTGGCTGCCTTCAGCTCAGGTCTTGATCCCAGCGTCCTGGGATTGAGTCCCACATTGGGCTCCTTACTCAGCGGGGAGCCTGCTTCTCCCTCTGCCTGCAGCTTCCCCTGCTTGTGCTCTCTCTCTCTGACAAATCAGTAAATACAATCTTAAAAAAAAAAAAAGGAAAGCGGGAATCCTTGTCTTAATTCTCAAGCTTTCAGTTTTTCACTATTGAGTATGATCTTAGCTCTGGGCTTATCATATATAGCCTTTTTTATGTTGAGATATGTTCTCTCTATACCCACTTTGTTGAGAGTTTTTATCATAAATGGATGTTGAATTTTGTCAAATGTTTTTTCTGCATCTCTTGAGATGATCATATGATATTTATCTTTCATTTTGTTAATGTGGTGTATCACATTGATTGATTAGTGGATGTTGAACCACCTTGCATCCGTGTAATAAAATCCCATCTAATCATGGCATATGATCCCTTTAATATTTTGTTGAATTCAGTTTGCTAATATTTTGTTGAGAATTTTTGCATCTATGTTCATCAGGGATAGTGGCCTGTAAATTTTTTTTTTTTTTTTTTTTGTGGTGTCCTTGTCTGATTTTGCTATCAGGGTGATGCTGCCCTTATAAAATGAATTTGGAATGTTCCTTCCTCTTCTATTTTTTGGAAGAATTTGAGAAGGATTGGTATTAATTCTTCCTGAATGTTTGGTAGAATTCAATAGTAAAGCCATCTGGTCCTAGACTTTTATTTGTTGGGAAGCTAAACTTCTTTTTTCTTATGTAAAAAAAGAAACTCTAGAGTGAAATAAAGGGAACTGGGTGTTCCAGGTTAGAAGGAGGCAGTAAGTATAAAGGACACCACACTGAGAAGGTGACATGTGAGCAAAGAATTGAGGTGAGGGTATTGGCTAAATAATTGTCTGGGGTGAGAATATTATATTCCAAAGAGAAAGAGCTAGCACAAATGCACAAGGTGAGATGGCACCTGCCTGCTCATATTAGAGGAATAGTGAGGAGGGTTGCTGGAGCACAATGAATGAATCTGAGTAGCCACTGATGTGGCCTGAGAGGAATGGTAGCCAGGTCATGCTAGGATTTGAGAAGTGTGACTTTTGCTGTGAGTAAAATCAGGGGCGATTGCATGGTTTAATCACAGAAGGGACATTTGAATATGTGATTTACATGCAGGTTTTTCAAAGTTTGGATTTAAAGCATACCATTCATGGGCTCTGAAAAAATACTAGGGGCTATAATTCAGCAAGAAGAATTAGTTCAAGAGGAAGGGAGGGAATGCAATGGTGAGTAAAATCTAGAACTAAATTAGTACTAATTAAGGAAATGTTTTAAAACAATTATCTGGTATTAGAATTCCAGATGATTTCAATATGGAGAAGAGGCAGCAGGTGGTGGGGGGGAATAGAGAGGTATAAAAAAGCACATTATGTTTCTTGCCCAGTCTTAGCAGGGGGAGATATAGAAAAGGACCTTCTTAGAAAAAAATGTATGTGACTTAAACATTTAAAGCTTAAAATTAAAGAGTGAAAGTTAAAGGGTAAATCATTAAAATAATATGGAATATATAACTTTCTAACTAGTAGAAGAAAAAACTGGAATTTATTCAACAAAAAGCAAGAGAAAGGTACGTGGGTGGTAGTACTGGTTTAAGAAACTGATAACTTGGAAAGAAAAAGCGGCATCAGATAGCAAGAGTATATTCAACATAGACTTACCATTTGACCCAGTAAAACCCACTGCTAGGTATCCATCCACCTGGGAGAACGGAAAACACATTATCTGTACAAAACTGTACACAAATGTTTATGGCAGCATTACTCATAGTAGCCAAAAGGTGGAAATAATCCTAATGTCCACTGACAGATGAATGTATAAACAAAATATGGTATATCTATTCATTGGAATATTATTAATCCATAGCAAGGAATAAAGTGCTTATATGTGCTTTGTATGGCTGAATCATACAAACATGATACATGAAAGAAGGCAGTCACAAAAGACCACATTTTACATGATTCCATTTATATGAAATGCTCAGAATAACCAAATCTATAGATACATAAAGTGGTCTAGAGGTTGCTTGTAGCAGGGAACATGGGGATGGTAGGTAAGTGATAGCTAAAGGGTAGAACTACAGAGAGAAACTGGCAAATCCATGATAATGACAGAATGACTAATTTCTCTGTGAGTTTTCTTATTGTTGGTTGTGGTGGGTTCCTCTTCATCTTTCATAGAGCCTGGCACATGAGTGGGCATTTTGCTAATTCATTCATCAAATGTTGATGGGCATTGGTGACCCAACAGAGAATGAGATGAACCCAGGTCTGCCCTCACAGAGCACCAGATGGCTGCAGTCACTTGGGAAATTCTCTGACTTGAGAACCCTGGGGAAACATGTTAAGTCAGAATGGACCTCCAATGCACAGGGTGTGCATTAAGCAGAAAGAAAACCATTTTAATTATGTATTTAATGCTGGTGAAATACAATGAATTATCTTTATTATCGTTAGAAAAGCTACAGTATACTTCCTATCTTTTGTTTCACATTACTTGAAATATAGACGTCCTCACAATTACTTGCAAAATGTTTAAAAACAAGAGCTGCAATGTAATCACTGGAGGAACAAAGCCAATGAAGACTTTCCAAGTTGGATTGGAGCTGTACTTGGCCAAGATTTATCTATTTATGTGTGCATGTGGTATATGTATATATTTTTTCTTTTTTTTTTCACTGCATTGTTTTTTATTTATTTTTCCAGCTTTATTGTGACATTATTGATATACAACATATATAAGTTTAAAGCTTACAGTGTGAGTAGTACTTTTGGGGAGTCCTCAGCAGGCTGAGCTTTACACATGGGTTTTGTCTCTCTTCCATGGACAAAGTTTTTGCAGTTGATCAGTACTGTGCCACTTACCAGCTATGTGATCTCAGGCACTGACATTCAATATTTCTGAATATTCTAAGACAAAATCCAACTGAGATGCCCTTACTGTCAATTTTAGATTCTCAACTAAGAAACACTGCCCTCCTGTAGGACCTCTGGAACCTCCTGCTCAGAGGTGTTTGCAACATTGATATTCAGGACTTAAGATATCTTCATTGGCCAGGATTCTCAGAAGACAATATGGAAGATCTTCAGTAGCTAAAAGGAAGAGAATGATCATCAATGGCAAAAGGCAGCAGCAGGAGCATCCCGCAGAGCCAGCTTCATGCTCAGGAGAGAACACTATGCCTTCTCCTCAAGGTTTTGGCAGTAAGCCATATAAATCTTTTCTTCCAACTTCTTATTCTCCCAAAGAGAGCAACTTAAATGAGACTGAAGACATGCTAAACATTAAAGAATTTTGGCAGAATGTGGCTGATCATTCAAAAGTGAGTGGAGAGAACCATGAGTGATACCAGTCCATTCAGTTAGGTGATGCCAGCAGCAGGGACACTCAGAAAGAAGGGCTTTTCCAGCACTTTTGTCAAGTGGTCCAGAAAGAAGGTGATCAAGAGAGGCCTTCAGACAGTGTTACTGTTTCTATCAACAAAGAATGCAGGGAATAGACAGCAGTCATAGGTCATCAGTGGCAGGATCTCAGCCTTGTGGTGGAAATGACTCACCTCTCTGCCAAGTTGGTTCTCACATGAGCACTCCAGGAAATTAAAAATGATGGGTCCCCCATTTGCATTCTTTTTTTTATTTGACTTGCTTATTGTGATATTTGCTTTATTGAGGTGATCAGGAACCATCGCACAATATCTCCGAGGTATGCCCATATATGTAGAAACACACTGAATGATAAACAGCAAAATAAGTAAAATTCCTGGTTATTATCCCACACCTGATGCCATTTTGATCTCCACATGTAATAATTTTCTTCAGATTTCAGTGTATTCTCCCTTTTTTGTATTTTTAAAATTTTTATTATTTTTTATTATGTTCAATTAGCCAACATATAGTACATCATTAGTTTTTGATGTATTGCATTCTTGTCAAACAGTCTAAGGATAGACCCATGTTTCATGGGTTTCTCAAAATACATCTTATATACCCCTAGAAGATGCTTTGGCACTGGTGGCTAAAGAATACAGATTTTTCACTAAATGGGAGCAGTGGAAATGTGCTGAATTTCTCTGTGTGCTGGAGATCTGGTGGACAACTTCTAGGCTTAAGAGTGCCTTACCAGTTATTCTGTCCCTTCTGGAATCCAGCACCTTCTCTTTCTGTTGACTGAGAGAAAGCATTTGTACAGAAATGAATCGAACCTGTTCATTGACTACCTGAAGACCAAGAAAGGGCAACTAGAAGGCTTTGAGACACTGGAGTCTTTGTCTAACAGTGATCACAACTCATTTTTAAAAATTTTTTATTGTTATGTTAATCACCATACATTAATTACATCATTAGCTTTTGATGTAGTGTTCCATGATTCCTTGTTTGTGCATAACTCCCAGTGCTCCATGCAGAATGTGCCCTCTTTAATACCCATCACCAGGCTAACCCATCCCCCCACCCCCCTCCCCTCTAGAACCCTTAGTTTGTTTTTCAGAGTCCCTCGTCTCTCATGGTTCGTCTCCCCCTCTGACTTACTCCCCTTCATTCTTCCCCTCCTGCTATCTTCTGCTTCTTTTTTTTCTTAACATATATTGCATTATTTGTTTCAGAGGTACAGATCTGTGATTCAACAGTCTTGCGCAATTCACAGTGCTCACCATAGCACATACCCTACCCAATGTCTATCACCCAGCCACCCCATCCCTCCCACCCCCCACCACTCGAAACATCGCCAAAGGCAAGGAAGCAAGGGCAAAAATGAACTATTGGGATTTCATCGAGATAAAAAGGTTTTGCACAGCAAAAGAAACAGTCCACAAAACCAAAAGACAACCAACAGAATGGGAGAAAATATTTGCAAATGGCATATCAGATAAAGCGCTAGTATCCAAAATCTATAAAGAACTTCTCAAACTCAACACCCAAAGAACAAATAATCCAATCAAGAAATGGGCAGAAGACATGAACAGACATTTTTCCAAAGAAGACATCCAAATGGCCAACAGACACATGAAAAAGTGCTCAACATCGCTCGGCATCAGGGAAATCCAAAGCAGATCACAACTCATTTTAAGGCAGAAGTACCCCCATTGTGGGCAAGCCACCTCCACTTCTTCCAACCCCTGGAAAGTGGTTCTTCTCAGGCCTTCAACAACAACCATTCCTGCCAAATCCCCATTGTTAGGGGACAGACCAGGAGGGGCTCTCCTTCCACAACAGGATTGATCAACCCAAAGGTCTGTTTCCTTCTCCCCTGCTTCCAGCAGCCCTCTCCAAGAGAGCTGTTTCTTTGGGATGCCCCCATCCCAAACATGCCAAGCATCCACTACTTGGTGAGAAACCAGGCCTTTTAGCACCCACTGCCAGTTCTTCAGTCAGTGCTGCACAGCAGACAGCTCAACCCATATGTTTGCTGAACTAAGGAAATCTCCATTGAGCCAGGAGAACAAGGTGGCTGGCTGCTGCCCAGATGGCGGTTTCACCCTCAAGGATTAAGGCTACTGTCTGACCTGTAGCAGTAATGTCCAGGCAGTGGGTACCAATGTGCTTCCCTTCTGTCTGATACATGGTCCTGTGGAAATGTTTCTCATGATTGGAGTCTCTTTGTGCCAAACCAGAGATTTGTGGAAGATCATTGTGTAGATACTGGATCTTGAAGTTGTTTGATTATATACATATTAAAATACAATAAAAATTTCTACCTTTTACATTACTGGTTGCCACTTTTTAAGACTTTTTATTTTGAAATAATTTTAGATTTACAGAAAATTCCCAAAGATAGAACAAGGAATTCCCTTTATGCAGCTTTCCCTAATGTTAAGATCTTATATAACGATAGGAAATTAGCATTAGTACAATAATATTAACTATATCATAGACTTAATTCGTATTTTACCAGGTTTTCTGCTAATGTCATTTTTCTGTTTCAGGAACTATTCTGGGTACCATATTGCATTTAGACTCCTTTTAACTATATTATATTCCAGTGTTTTTATTATGAAACATTTTAAATATATAGAAGATTTGAATGAGTACAATGAACACCCATATATTCTGCATCAACAATTGTTAACATTCTGTCGTTTTTTAAGTTGTACCATATATCTGTTTAAATAAAATATTTTCCTCAAC
The DNA here is from genome assembly GCF_037043125.1 of Eumetopias jubatus. Taxonomy (NCBI): domain Eukaryota; kingdom Metazoa; phylum Chordata; class Mammalia; order Carnivora; family Otariidae; genus Eumetopias; species Eumetopias jubatus. The sequence continues at coordinate 155,641,927 of NW_028274807.1, read as the reverse complement.
CAAGAAAGTAAGTTGCAGAGCTCATGACATCCCACCTTTAAATACTTTAGCCTTTAGCATTGATCTCCTAAGAATGGGAACATTCTCCTATATAATTATGATCTGTTATCACACCTTAAAAATTAATAATTCTATAATATCTAATATCTGGTTCCCTGATTTGAATTTTCCCATTTGTTCCCCAAAGAGCTTTCATAGCCTTTTTTAAAAAACAGGATTTAATTAAAGTTTGTGCATTGCATTTTTAAAAAAATAATCTCCCTATTTTTTTTTTTTATTAAGTAGGCTCTACATCCAGCATAGGGCTTGAACTCACAACCCCAAGATCAATAGTTACATGCTCTATTGCTTGAGCCAGCTAGGCTCCCACATTTGGTTTTTATGGGTGCTTAGTTTCTTCTAATCTAGAACAGTCTTCCTACCTCTTTCTTCCCCTAGGGATACTGATTTCGAATCTAAGCCACTTGTAGAATATCCTACATTCTGGATTTGTCTGATTATTTCTTCATGTCACTTAACTGTTCTATTTCCTGTATTTTCTGTATCCTGGAAATTTGTTCTAGAGGCTTGATTAGATTCAAGTCCTACATTTTGGCAAAGATATTTCATAGGTGGTGCTAATTCTTATTGCATTGTATCACAAGGCACGCAACAGTTGTCCTGCTGGGAATGCTGCTATGCCTGGTCCCTTAGGTGAGGTGGTGACTGCCATGGAACAGGTAGGTTTTTCCCTTGAGGCATGATACTTTGGCATCAAGCAAATATCCTATTCCCCAGCAACTTTTTCCTAATTGTTTCAGTGTCCATTGATGTTTCTTGACTGATTCAATTATTATATTGGATCTTCCCTTCTTTTAGTTAAAGTATAACATCTTAAGTGTTCAGTTTACTGGGTTTTAAAAATTGTACAGGGCCAGATAACCAGCACCCAAAGCAAGGTATATATATTTCCATCACTTCAGAACATCCCTGGCACCCCCCTATCTCTCCCCAGCCCTTTCTGACTTCTTTTACCTTAGTTTTGTCTGTTCTTATAGTTTATGTAAATGAATCATGTAGACTTATTGTGGCGATCATTTCACAGTGTATACAAATACTGAATTATTATGTTATACACGTGAAACAAACATAATGTTGTATTTCAATTATACCCCAACAAAAAATAAATTAAAAATAATTTTTATGGACATGCAAAAAGATAAAGTGTACAATGTGATGACTTGATACACATATCTATTGTGAAATAACTATGTTTGGTATATATATATATTTTTAAAGATTTTACTTATTTATTTGACAGAGAGAGACATAGCGAGAGAGGGAAACACAAGCAGAGGGAGTGGGAGAGGGAGAAGCAGGCTTCCCATGGAGCAGGGAGCCTGATATGGGGCTCGATCCCAGGACCCTGCGATCATGACCTGAGCCGAAGGCAGACGCTTAACGACTGAGCCACCCAGGCACCCCAGTTTGGTATATTTTGATTTCTGCTTTGAAATGTGAATTCAGATGTCTGTAGGCTTAGTCCTGACTCTGTCTCTGATTTAATTTCTGTGACTTTGCAAAAGTGATTTAATCACTCCTAGATGCTGAAGGCTGTATCAACTTTAAATACTTTTCATATCAAGTTGGCATCCCTTCAAAAAGAGAAAATGCAAGAAAGCACTTTAGATTAAAACAAGTTAATTATTTTTTATTACACCTAGCCCAAAGTTTAAATGTGACCATGAAAATGAATCCTAGCCTATCTAGTCTTTCTTTAGGGAGTCTGCCAAGTATTTATACAATGATTTGTGTCCACATTGGATTTTGGGTCTTTCTGCCCCTCCTCCTATTGATGGGAAGACTCCCAGCATAACCTGTTGAGGGGCAATTGAGTATTTGCCATGTCTGTTCCATCTGACTGCACCTCTCTGGCCTTGGTTATCTGGACATTGAGTAAAGTGTCTGACCCAAGGGAAGTCCAACTATACACTAGTCAATGATCAAGTGGCCTGATTTGATAGCTTCAGTACAGCCAATCACATTCCTCTTTAGGAAATGTGGAGTTAGCCACATTATACATTTTATCTGGGAAGTGAGCCCAGGAGGCACTAGACAGGGGCCTGGAGAAGTGAGAGAGGAGAGGAGGGAGACAAAGCAGTGTGTCATCAAGCCTGTGATCACTGTGAGTACCTGCAGCTTACTTGTGCTGGGAAACCAGAGGGATAGTGCAGAACATGGTGATGGCTGATTTTATGTGTTAATTTGGCTAGGCCACCATATCCAGATATTTAATCAAACATTATTTAGGATGTTTCTGCCAAGGTATTTTTTTTTAGATACCTTAGTATCTTAGGTGAGATGAGACTAACATTTAATCCTCACAGCTTTCCCAACCCACTTCTAAAATAGAACAGCAGCTCACAGGACAGTTGCAGAAAGAAATGATATAATACATGCAAAACTGATGCACAGTATTTAGTACATACAGCACACTCCATAAATGATAGCTGCTATTATCAGCTATTAGAACTTTTGAACTCTTCTTTCCGAGTATGGTCCCCAGAGCAGATGTTGGAACACTGAGTACTCATTGCTCTCTGTTTTTCAGCATTCCTCCCAGTGACATGGAAACACAGACACAAGGCAAGACTGGATATAGCACAAACATGGCCACCGAGGAGCCCTGCCCTTACATTTGGGCAGTTCTTCTGTCAGTTAAAGGGGATTCCCATCAAATTCAATCCTTTCCAACTGCCTTCAGCCTTGCTGTTTCTATGGCCAGTAAACATAAATGAAAGATCATATACTTTTTGTTGAAAGTAGATGACTATGTGACTAGGAAAAAGAAACAGAATCAAGAAGTGAAAATAAATTGGGGAGAGTGATGTGACCAGCATTTGCATCAGGGTTATATGAGCTAAAGACCTGAAAGCTTCTGTGCCTGTACCTGTCTGTGTGAAACTGCCACACAAGAGAGCATTCAGTTCCCTTCCTCAGGCACAGGATGGGGTTTCCATGTTTACCTGCTGGAGAGTGTAAAAATCTCTGCCACAACATAGTAAATGAATGGAGTATGGCACCAGCATTTCAGAAGGTGAATTGCGGGACCCTAAACATGTTTTAAAACTGCCTTTTGAAAAAGAGAAAACAGCATTTATTGTTCCAGGAAATTGGGAGCATCATTTCATTCTCAACACCCTTCCCACACCCAACAGTTCTCAGCTCTGGGTTATTTCATAACTGTACTATGTGTCCCTTTTGGAACCGACCTGGTTTGTCCTCAGCTGCATGTGTGCCAGGATCTACACGGTGAGGCTAACTGAACACTAATACACTTGGCTCTGGATGGATGTTTGCTGACAAGTGTAAAGGAGGCTAACTTGAGGGAATTCCCCTTTCTTTTCTTGAGTCAACATAGGGTTTGTGTGAATGGAGGGCAGATAAAGCCCTCAGTACTACTCACAGCATAAGTCATTAGACCCACAGGCAGCTTGTCATAGCTGATATCAAATGAGAACAGCAAAAAAAAAAATTAAAACTCAAGTACACAAACCTATTTGGAAAACTCTTACAACTAAAGTGCTTTTTTTTTTTAATTTTGAAGGAGAAATAAATTCCAAGACATTATGGACTTTTAGAAATTCCCACCTGGGACTTCAATGCAGATAAACAGAATCTGACTGAAAATTAATGCTCTTGATGGAAACATTTATTCTTATCCTACATATTTTAGATAACTTGGTTTGTAGCACACTCCGTGTTTAGTAGGCAACAATTTAAGTAGTAATAACATAAATTATCCACCCCACTGACAATGCACAGTTTTGACAGTGCTCAGAGTTGCTACTCACACTATTTTGAATTTCATAAATGCCTCCAAATATATTGGAAAACATCATGACTTTTCATCTATGGAAAAATCAAAATGCCAGGCAAGCACTTCATGACTTCTCTGAATTACAGATTGCCTTCTGATTTCAGCCATGTGTGCAATGAAGTCCCACTCTCTATAGTATAATTACTAAAAGCCAGTCAACTTGTTTTGTGTTAGAGAATTTAAGCCAAATGTTGAAAACTACAGAGGGAAAGATCAACCTGTGTATTGGTTGCACTTATATGATCTGATTATTCCCTCTCCAGACTTCTCTAGGAAAATGGAGAGGGAAAAGATTGGTAGTCATTTAATCACACAAACATCCCTCTGGGTGGGTAGTAGTATTTCCATTTTGTGATGAGAAAGTAGTTTCAGAGAGGCTAAATATCTTTCCTAAAATCACTCAGCAATTAACTAACAAAGGCAGGATTCAAACCCAGATTTCTTTTTTTTGCAAAAACCCATGATTTTTTCACTCCCTACCTGTGCTACCTCTCTGCAGTACACACCCAACTATTCGAGCACTTCTGCTCTTCAAAGCAAAGATGTAGGTTATGACTTCCTGGGAGATGTTGCTGTGGTCTAACTCTGAGCAAATGACAGATTTGGCAATCCATAGCTTAGCTCGGTTAATAAAAAGTACTGTCAGAAGAAGGAAATGCAGGTTAACTAGACATTATGGAACAGAAATAAAGTCCTTCATATTGTAAATCTTGTTTCCAACTGTATTTTGAAGTCATTTCTATGGATCTCTGGGAAGGCCTCATGTTTTGAGGGCAGGCTTATCCAAAGAGAACCTACATGTGGTTTCCTCCAGTTAGGAATAAGAAAGCCTACTGACTGGTCGGGAGAATCCAGTGGTCACAGCAGATGCTGTTGACTGCTGGTTTGGCATCCACTCACTCTTCCTGTGTTCCCAAATAACTCCTGATGTTCATACATACCGGGTTTCAGAGGAGCTGACCCCCAGGTGTGGGTTTGATTTGTGTGATCAGAGAACTATTCTCTTGTAGGTAACTGGATTGGGCAAAGTTGGATGACACAAAGAATATGAGAAATAGGTGCTGAGTTTTTTTTTTTAATTGAAATACTGTTGATATACAACATTGTATTAGTTTCAGTTGCACAACATAATGATTTGACAACTATATACATTACAAAATGCTTACCATCTGTCACATATAAAGTTATTACAATAATATTGACTATATTCCCTATGCTGCACTTTTCATCCCTGTGACTTATTTATTTTATTACTGGAAGTTTGTACCTCTTAATACCTTCCACCTATGTTACCCATCCCCCAGCCCACTTCCCCACTGACAACCCCTAGTTTGTTCTCTGTACTTATGACTCTATTTCTGTTTTTCTTTTTGTTTTTTACATTGCACATATAAGTGAAATCAGATGGTGTTTGTCTTTCTCCAACTGACTTATTTCACTTACCATAATAGTCTCTAGGTCCATCCATGTTGTCACAAATGGCAAGATCTCATTCTTTTTTATGGCTGAATAATATTCCATTATATATATGTATTCCATTATATATATATTCCATTTTATATATATATATATTCTTCTATAAATGTACACTTAGGTTGCTTCCTTATCTTGGCTATTGAAAATAATGTTGCAATACACATAGTGTTGCATATATCTTTTTTAATTAGTGTTTTCATTTTCTTTGGGTAAGTACCCAGAAGTGGAATTACTGGATCATATGGTATTTCTATTTTTATTTTTGGAGGAATCTTCATATGGTTTTACATACTGGCTGCACCAATTTACATTCCCATCAATAGTGTAGGAGTGTTCCCTTTTCTTTTTTTTTTCCAAATTTGTATTTAAATTCTAGTTAGTTAAAATATAGTGTAATATTGGTTTCAGGAGTAGAATTTAGTGATTCATCACTTACATATAATACCAGTATTCATCATAACAAGCACCCTCCTTAATATCCATCACCCATTTAGCCCACCTCCCTCCCTCCATCAAACCTCATTTGTTCTCTATCATTAAGAGTCTCTTACGGTTTGGGGCACCCAGGTGGCTCAGTCGGTTAAGTATCTGCCTTTGGTTCGGGTCATGATCCCAGGGTCCTGGGATCGAGCCCTAATTTGGGCTCCTTGCTTAGCAGGGAGACTGCTTCTCCCTCTGCCTTCTGCTCCCCTTGCTTGTGGGCATGCTCTCTCTCTCTGTCAAATAAATAATCTTAAAAAAAAAGAGTCTCTTATGGTTTGTTTCCCTCTCTGTTTTTTTCCCTCCTTCCTTTAATGTTCATCTGTTTTGTATCTTAAATTCCACATATAAGTGAAATCCTTTGGTATTTGTCTTTCTCTAACTAACTTATTTGGCTTAGCATAATACATTCTAGCTCTGTCCATATCCTTGCAAATGGCAAGATTTCATTCTTTTTGATGGCTGAGTATTATTCCATTGTGTATGTATATATTTATATATATTCATCATCAGTCTTCTTATTCATTCATCAGTCAGTGGACATTTGGGCTTTTTCCATAATTTGGCTACTGTGGACATTGCTGCTATAAACATTGGCGTGCATGTGCCCCTTCAAATCACTCTTTGTATCCTTTGGATAAACATGTAGTAGTCTGGTAGAATTCCCCTGAGAAACCATCTGGCCCTGGACTTTTGTTTGTTGGGAGATTTTTGATTACTGATTCAATTTCTTTGCTGGCTATGGGTCTATTCAAATTTTCTATTTCATCCTGTTTCAGATTTGGTAGTTGTATGTTTCTAGGAATTCATCCATTTCTTCCAGATTGCCCAGTTTTTTGGCATATAATTTTTCATAATATTCTTTTATAATTGTTTGTATTTCTATGGTGTTGGTTATGATCTCTCCCTTTCATTTGTGATTTTATTTATTTGGGTCTTTTCGATTTTCTTTTTGATATGTCTGGCTAGGGATATATCAATTTTATTAATTCTTTCAAAGAACCAGCTCTTAGTTTCATTGATTTGTTCTCCTGGGTTTTTTGTTTTGTTTTGTTTTGTTTTGTTTTGTTTCTATATAGCTTATTTCTTTTCTTTTTTTTTTTTTAAAGATTTTATTTATTTATTTGACTGAGAGAAACACAGCGAGAGGAGGGAACACAAGCAGGGGGGTGGGAGAGGGAGAAGAAGGCTTCCCAAAGAGCAGGAAACCCAACACGGGCCTTGATCCCAGGACCCTGGGATCATGACCTGAGCCGAAGGCAGATGCTTAACAACTGAGCCACCCAGGCGCCCCTAAGCAGCTTATTTCTGCTCTCATCTTTATTATTTCCTTTCTTCTGCTGGCTTTAGGCTTTATTTGCTGTTTCTTTTCTAGGTCCTTTAAGTGTAAGGTTAGGCTGTGTAATTAAAACTTCTCTTTTTTCTTGAGAAAGGCCCATATTCCTATATACTTCCTTCTTAAGACCACCTTTGCTGCATCCCAAAGGTTCTGGACTATTGTGTTTTCATTTTTATTTGCTTCCATGTATTTTTAAATTTCTTCTTTAATTTCCTGGTTTACCTATTCATTTTTTAGTAGGCTATTCTTTAACTTCCATGTATTTGTGGTCTTTCCAAATTTTTCCTTCTGGTTGACTTCAAGTTTCATAGCGTTGTGGTCTGAAAATATGCACAGTATGATCTCAATCCTTTTGTACTTGTTGAGACCTGATTTGTGACCCTGTATGTGATCTATTCTGGAGAATGTTCCATGTGCACTTGAAAAGAATGTGTGTTCTGCTGCTTTGGATGAAATGTACTGAATATATCTATTAAGTCCATCTGGTCCAGTGTGTCATTCAAAGCTATTGTTTTCCCTGTTGATTTTCTGTTTAGATGATCTGTCCATTGCTGTAAGTGGGGTGTTAAAGTTCCCTACTATTGTTGTGTTTTTATCAATGAGTTTCTTTATGTTTGTTATTAACTGAGTTACACACTTGGGTCCTCCCAAGTAGGGGGCATAAATATTTACAATTGTTAGATCTTCTTGTTGGATATACCCCTTAGTTATGATATAGCACCCTCCTTCATCTCTCTTACTCTGTCTTTGTTTTAAAATCTAGCCATAAGTATGGCTACTCTGTTTTTTTTTTTGACATCCATTAGCATGATAGATGGTTCTCCATCCCTTTACTTTCAATTTGCAAGTGTTTTTAGGTCTAAAATGAGTCTCTTATAAGCACATATAGATGGGTCTTGTTTTTTTTTTTTTATCTATTCTCATACCCTGTGTCTTTTGATTGTAGCATGTAGTCCATTTATATTCAGAGTAATTATTGCTAGATAAGAATTTAGTGCCATTGTAAAATTTTCATTGATTCTGGAGATTGTCTCCATTCCTTTCTAGTCTTTGTTGCTTTTTGTCTTTCTTTCCCACTCAAAGAGTCCCCTTAAATATTTCTTGCAGGGCTGGCTTAGTGATCATGAACTCCTTTAGTTTTGTTTGTCTGGGAAACTTTTTCTCTCCTATTCTGAATGGTAGCCTTGCTAGATAAAGTATTCTTGGCTACAGATTTTTCCCCTTCACCTTGACTATATCATGCCACTCTCTTCTGGCTTGCAAAGTTTCTGTTGAAAAATCTGCTGGACTTAAGTGTTTCTCTTGTAAGTTACTGACTTCATTTGTCTTGCTGCTTTTAAGATTTTTTTCTTTATCACTATATTGTGAAGTTAGTTACAATATATCTTGGTGTGGACCTGCTTTTGTTGATTTTGTTGGGGTTTTTCTGTGCCTCTTGGATCTGGATGTCTGTTTCTTTGCCCAGATTAGGGAATATTTCACTGTTAATTCTTCAAATAAATTTTCTGCCCCCTTTCCTTTCTCCTTCAGGATCTCCTATAATATGCTATTATGTTTGATGGAGTCCTAAGTCTATTCTCATTTTGCAAATTATTTTCTCTCTCTTTTGTTCAGCTTGAATACTTTCCATTACTCAGTTTTCTAGGACAGTAATTCATTCCTCTGCTGCTTCCATCCTGCTATTCATTTCATTAAGCTTATTTATCTCTGCAATGTTATTCCTTATCTCTGTGTTAAGGGTCTCACTCAGGTCTTCAACTCTTTTCTCAAATCCAGTGAGGATTCTTATGATCATTGCTTTAAGTTCTCTATTAGGCATGTTACTTAGATGTCTGGCTGTGGCCTTATCCTGTTCTTTCATTTGGGATAAATTTCTATCTCTTCATTTTGTCTGTCTCTCTGTGTCTGTTTCTGTGTGTTAAGAAAATCACCTGTGTCTTCTGCTCTTGAAGTAGTGACTTTATGAAGAAGAGTGCCCTGTAGTGCAGCTTCCCTGTTCACCAGAACTTCAGGGGAGCATCCTGTGTGTGCTGCTTACACCCTGTTTACACTTTTCCTTTCAGTGCAGTCATCTGCACTCTGCCTGTTGTGTGCTGTGTTTGCTCTCTGTGTTGTTAGTGGGACCCAGGCAAGCCAGTTCTGAGGGGGTGTGCCCACCAGGGAACTTGGAAGTGAGGCCACAGTGTTAGTAAAATTTGTGCTGGGCTGCACAGATGTGATATTCCTCCAAGCACTGTGGTGGTTGGGGGCTGTGTGTCAGGGCTGTCGGGAGCATGAGGCTGGGCCAGGCTCGACCTGGTGTGTGATGGTGGCTGGGGGTGTGCTTCTGGGTGCAGTGTGATGGCTGGGCCCTGAGCCACAAGTGGGCCCAGCATGGTGGTTCTGCATGGTGCACAGCAGCTGTGCACACAGTGGCTTGTAGGGCCCACCTGTGGCTTTGACAAAATTTGCCCCCAGCCCAGGGCCAAGACTAGCTGGCTTGGAGTAGACTAGTCCTCAGGAGAACTTGAGGGTGTGGTGCACTACTAGTGGGTTAGGTAGCAAGTGTCTGTGCAGTCCCACCTCTCACAGTGGCTCTGTTTATGCTGAGCAGCAGCAGAGGAAAATGGCACCTGCCACCTCCCTCATTTTTGGAGAAGTACCCCAACATGCTCCAAAATCAGTATAAACAGATCTGTCTCCCATTTGCCCCTGACTTTGTGTAAATTGCCATTTTTATGTTGCTTCTCCATGTAGGCTGCTGTCTCTCTAAAGGTGGTGGACAAAGCTATCACTCACCCTCCCTCCTCACCCAGTGCTCAGTCAGCAGACTTTTAAAGCTCCAGGCTCTAAGTACCACTGGTTATATAAACTCATGGAATTTGGCCCCTCCGGTTTTTAAAGCTAAGCATTATTGGGATAAGTCTTCCCTGTGTGAGTTCCCTGGTGCAAGGGCCCATTTCTCTCCCCTCTCTAGATGCACATCTCCCTCCCTGCTGTGGGCAGCCTCCCTCTGCCTTTCTGACGTTCCTGACCTTTCAAATGCAGCTTCTTCTCTATATTTAGTTGTGGGATTTATCTGCCAGTCTTCAGATTGCTCTCCAGTTTGTTGACTTGGATATGGACAATATCCCTTTGAAAAAGTGGGATGGGATGAGCTCAGGGTCCTCCTACTCTGCCATCTTCCCAAGCTCCCCTAAAAAACTGCTTTTGTGGCATCCCAAGGATTTTGAACTGTTGTGTTTCCATTTTTATTTGTCTCCAGGTAACTTTTGATTTCTTCATTGACCCACTAGTAGTTTAGTAGCATGTTGTTTAACCTCCATGTGTTTGTGTTTTTTTTCCAGTTTTTTTCCTTGTAACTAATTGCTAGTTTCATACAATGAGGGGGACAAAAAGTCTGGATATGATTTTAGTTTTCTTAAATTTACTGAGACTTGTTTTGTGGCCCAACATATGATCTATTCTGGAGAATGTTCTCTGTGCACTTGAAAATAATGTATATTCTGTTGTTTTTGGATGGAATGTTCTGTATCTAGCTGTTAAGCCCATCTGGTCTAATGTGTTGTTCAAAGCCACAGTTTCCTTGTTGATTTTCTGTCTGGGTGATTTATCCATTGAAGTAATGGGGGTGTTAAAGTCCCCTACTATTATATTACTGTCAATTTCTCACTTTAGTTCTGTTAATATTTGCTTTATACATTTAGATGCTCCAGTGTTGGGTGCATAGTTATTTATAATTGTTATATCCTATAGTTGAATTGATTCTTTGATCATTATATAATGCCCTTATTTGTCTCTTGTTACAGACTTTGTTTTATAGTCAATTTTGTCTGATATAAGTATTGTTATCTCAGGACGTCTGGGTGGCTCAGATAGTTAAGCATCTGCCTTCAGCTCAGGTCATGATCTCCAGGTCCTGGGATCGAGTCCCATATTGGGCTCCCAGCTCAGCGGGGAGTCTGCTTCTCCCTCTCCCTCTGCCTCTCCCCCTGCTTGTGCTCTCTCTGTCTCTCTCTCTCTCTCAAATGAATAAATAAAATATTTTTGCCAAAAGTATCACTATCCCAGCCTTTTATTGTTGTTTCCATTCACACGGAATATCTATATTGTGAAAGGATGGAAAACATCCTTTCACCTTCAGTCTCTATATGTCTGTAGGTCTGAAGTGAATCGCTTGTAGGCAGCATATAGATAGGTCTTGTGTTTTTCTCCATTCTGTCACCCTATGTCTCTTGATTGGAGCACTTAGTCTATTTACAAAATAAATATTGATAGATATGTGCTTAGTGCCATTCTGTTAATTGTTTTCTGGTTGTTTTTGTAGTTATTCTGTTTCTTTCTTCTCATGCTATATTTTCCTTGTGATTTGATTACTTTTGTTAGTATTATACTTGGATTCCTTTCTTTTTTGTTTTTTGTGTATCTATTAAAGGTTTTGGTTTCTGGTTACCATGAAGTTTATATATAATATCCTATGTATTTAGCAGTCTATATTAAGTTGATGGTTGCTTAAGCTCAAACATATTCTAAAAGTACTACATTTTTACACTTTTCCACACATTTTATGTATATGATATCATATTTTACATTTTATTTTGCATATCCCTTAACTAGCTTTTGTAGATATGATTGATTTTACCACTTTTGTCTTTTAGTCTGCATACTAGCTTTATAAGTGATCTACTACCTTTAGTATATATTTGCTTTTGCCAGTGAAATTTTTTCCTTTTATAATTTTGTTACTTCTATTTATGGCTTTTTCTTATCTGCTTAAAATAATTCCTCTAATATTTCTTGTAAGACCAGTTTAGTGGTGATGAACTCCTTTAACTTGTGTTTGTCTGGGAAACCCTTTATCTCCTTCAGTTCTGATGATAACCTTGCCAGGTAGAGTATTTTAGGTTGAGGGGTTTTAAATATATCATGCCACTTTCTTCTGGCCTGCAAAATTTCTGCTGAAAAATCAGCTGATAACCTTAGAGGGATTTACCCTGTATGTAACTATTTGTTTTTCTCTTGCTGCTTTTAAGTTTCTTTATTTCTAACTTTTGATGTCTTAATTTTAAACTCTGAGAAATAGTTTATTTTACCTTTTATTACAAAGGCACAGAAGTCATCTGAGACCTCAGATATTAACCTACTGCATACTAATGTCACACAGCTAATGTACAACTTAATATGATTATTAAAGCTTACAGCGTGGTTTTCCAATTCATAATGAGTTATAAATTCTTTCTATAAGTAATAATTAAAACAACTGGTGGAACTTAAGACCAATATAGGCCTAACAAAAGGGAACTGAAAATTCCTGCAAGGGCAGTTTTGTTTCTTGATAGAAGTAAGACTTTAATGGTGAAAGTCTACTGCCTACAATAGGTACATTGGACCCAGCTTTTCTAACAAGTTAAAAAAATATATGAAAGCAGTACCGAGACCATTCACAGACTATTCTATCATTCCATCAGTTTCCAGTTTTCAAAAATACATATTTGAAGGTCAGAAGTTCTGGGTTTGGCATCGAACACCAAGGTGAAGGCCCCTGCCAGGCCCAGGCAGGCTCTCCCTGGGCGTCCTCACTGGAGCAGGACAGTCCCTGATGGATCAGATCCCACAACAGTGTCGGTGCTGGTGGCCTGCTCCACTCCATGTTTGGCACTCACTTTGTCCTCAGGTAGCCCAGAGCTGCTTGTGTTCTTGTGTACCAGAACAGTCCCTTCCTTCATTTCTGCCAACACCTCTAGCCCCATCATCCTGAGATAATGAAGCCATTCATTCTTGGGCATAAAAGTCCAAATGGAAGGCTTTCCCTGCCATCCACATAACACAATGGGACACTGAAGAGTATCTGGTTTAGTAGGGTCTGACTTGTACATCAGGATGATGCTCCCCCTAGCCAAGTCCTTGGCTTGGCTATATGTCTCACTGATAAGTTTTCTTTAAAAATGGATTTTCCTGGGTCAATAGAATTTTAACATCTTCCATTGATACAGTGATCATTCTTGAATTAATAAATGGATACAATGTGTATATTCCCTCCTGTGCTAACTGAAAAGCACAATCAAATTTTCATCACTGTTATTCCAACACCAGACTTTTATCCCAGTGTTTATAACTTTCATCCTCTCACTATTATTCAGCAGCACATTCCTTATCTCCTTGGAGACTATGTAGAGTTGCCTTTTCTTCCCTTCCATAGTTTGAGCTAACAAATTCATTTTAGGAATGAAGGACCCAGTACACAGAATTTCTGGATAGGTGGAATTAATTCAGGAATTATACAGGAATAAATACAAATGGATCTTCTTTAAATTCTTCCAAATAACTTCATTTTATTAGATGGAGAAGGACCACACACTCCTTCTTTCTTATTTCCATTGTTCTCTAAATTTTTCAGTTCTTTCCATTATCTCTGTGTTGTTAATTCTGCTGCCTGGTTAACTTTCCAGCTCAGAAGTGTCTGTAGTTTTCCTTCTGTGGAATTTGCAGTGTTGGACCAGTTTCTCTGAGTACCACAGATTCCCCTCCAGCTTTGGTGGACATTTATGCCATGGCATTGAAGACTTTTTCTCTCATACAGCTACAAAGAACCCTCCAGTATTTTGATGATGTGGTAATATTCTAGGACACCACTCTAGGTGCATCCCCTGTAACTTTTCTGGGTCCTTTGGTGGGAACATGGTAGGCCAGATCTGGGTATGTCTGCTATGAGGACTATCATCCCACTCTGTAAGCCACTGTTCATCTTTCATCATTATCTTCCACTGTGTAATTCCAGGCATCCATTTTAGTCCTGGCAGTTCAGAAAACATATCAGCAAGCTCCAAAGCACCTTCACTTTTTTTTCCAGTAAAGATGCTATTACCACTTCATCTTCAATGGGGGTTTAGTGAACATATAGAAGACACCAACCTATCACCTTCCACTAGCTTCTCAGTGTCTTGCATTGCAATCCACAGCTATAAACCATGCAGCTGCAAGTTATATAAGGCCTTCCACTTTTTCCAGACATCACTGTTTTTTTCTCGTAGTGCCATCTCCACTGCAAGGGACATCACATAAAATGCAATTATAGAAAAAAAATCTCTTTCCTCCTATTTACATCTATTTTGAATCTAGATATGCCAAACACATCATAGTTAATCACCATGGATGCAGAGGCTGCTCAGCATTTTGGCCTGATGAATGAGCAGATAGCAACCCTTGTTGTCCTCATCATCATGACGACAAACACTTCAGGAAAAGGGACATTCATGTCAGCATGTAACATTTCAATTAATTGTGTGGTCTTTGATCCAGGTGCTAAATATATATCTAAGATCTATGGAGAGGGCGAGTATTAAGTAACAGTAATGGAATCATGCTAACGGCTTCTTGACAACTGTTATTTCCAGATTCAGTTTCACTAACTAGAAACTGGTGAAACTTTTTCAATTGTGGAGATCTTCTCAGATTTTTCCACTTAAATTTTTGTGCCAGGCCATTTCTTCAGAATACCAACTCAGGGGCTGTGGAACTTTAACTTTCTGACCTTCCACTTCAGGTTCTCCAATTTCTTGAAATACTTGTTCTTTAAGCAATAGTTTTTTGTGTGGCTTTTGTAACCAGTAATCTAAAGTGGCCAGGAGGGGCCCCCTGAGTGCTTCCATGACCTGGTCCCATTCGTCCTTGGGCATTCTTGAGCTCCTGGTAATAGTGCTGGAAGAGCTTGTTCTCCTTGACAATCTGGGGATACCTGCCTTCCCAGCACACTTCATTGTACTTCCTGCCATCTTGGCATCATCCTCTGTGCCCTGATGCTGCTGCCATCCCCATCCCTGTTGCTGCCACTGCTGCTGGAGCCACTGGTCAGCAACTCCCATGGCCCAGGTGGCTCCCCACACCCACACACACCTACCAGCCACCACTGGCTGGGGAGGATGTGATATTTTAATTATTATGTGTCTTGGTGTGGACTTCCTTGGATTCATCTTGTTTGGAGCTTTCTTTGCTTTCTGGACCTAGATATCTGTTTCCTTCCCCAGGTTAGGAAAGTTTCCAACTATTATTTCTTCAAATAAATTTTCTGGGGGGCACCTGGGTGGTTCAGTCGTTAAGTGTCTGCCTTCAGCTAAGGTTGTGATCCCAGGGTCCTGGGATCGAGCCCCCCATCAAGCTCCCTGCTCAGTGGGAAGCCTGCTTCTCCCTCTCCCACTCCCCCTGCTTGTGTTCCCTCTCTCACTGTGTTTCTCTCTGTCAAATAAATAAATAAAATCTTAAATACATACATACATACATACATACATAAATTTTCTGTTTCTCTTTCTCTCTTCCTTCTGGGACCCTTAAAATGTGAATGTTACTGTGCTCAATGTTGTCCCAAGAAGTCCCTTAAAGTATTCTCAGTTAAAAAAAAATTGGGGGGCTCACCTGGGTGGCTCAGTCAGTTAAGCATTTGACTCTTGATCTCAGCTCAGGTCTTAATCTCAGGGTTGTGAGTTCAAGCCCCGCACTGGGCTCCATGCTAGGTGTGGAGCCTACTTTAAAAAAAACAACAACAATTTTTTGCTTTTCAGCTTGGTTGCTTTCCACTGCCCGCTCTTTCTTTCTTCTTTCTTCTTTCTCTTTCTTTCGTTCTCTCTTTCTTCCTCTTTCTTTTTTCCTTCTTTCTTTTCAAATTTTCTTATTTATTTATTTTTTAAAGTTTTATTTATTTAAGTAATCTCTACACCCAGTGTGGAGCTCAAACTCATGACCCCAAGATCAAGAGTCACATGCTCATCCAGCTGAGCCAGTCAGATGCCCCCACTGCTCTGTCTTTTAGATTGTTAATCCATTCTTTTGTATCCTCTAATCTGCTGTTGAATCCCTCTAGTTCATTTTAGTTACTGTATTCTTCAGCTCTGATTGGTTCCTTTTTATATTTTCTCACACTTTGTTGAAGTTCTCACTGAATTCAGCCACACTTCTCTCAAGTCTGGTGAGCATTTTTAGGACCATTACTTTGAACTCTATCAAGTAGATTGCTTATCTACATTCTGTTTAGCTCTTTCTGAGGTTTGTCTTGTTCTTTAGTTTGAAATATACTTCTTTGTCTCCATTTTGTCTGGATGTTTGTTTCTATGTATTTGATAGTCTCCTGGTCTTGAAAGTAGTGGCCTCATGTAGAAGGTATCTTATGGGACCCAGTAGTCCAATTCCTCTTGCCACCAGAACAAGGTGTTTCAAGAGTGTCTACTGTATGGGCTGTATGTGCCTTCTTGTTGTGACTGCACTGTAACTGCTATGAGAATGCTGTTGGGTATGGTTGGCTTAGAAACCTAGCTGTAACTGCTGCAGGTGCACTGGTGAGTGGGGCTGGTTCCCTCACTGGGGCAGGAATCCCCCTGGAAGGGCATCAGATGTGGCCTAGTCTGTCTGCTGGGTTTGGTAGGGCAGTAGTCACTTTGGGGGAACACTGGTTCCCCACTGAGACTGCCTGCCAAATGTGGCAGGGAAGAAGCCACATTGGAGGGGTAACTTCTGGGACAGGTATGTTGGGTGAAGCAGGTCTACAAGGGAATACTAATACTAAGGTTGAACAGTACTAG
The DNA here is from genome assembly GCF_037043125.1 of Eumetopias jubatus. Classification (NCBI taxonomy): domain Eukaryota; kingdom Metazoa; phylum Chordata; class Mammalia; order Carnivora; family Otariidae; genus Eumetopias; species Eumetopias jubatus. The sequence goes on along the minus strand of NW_028274807.1, from coordinate 155,625,225 downwards.
TAAAGTAAATGGAAAGTATCAGAACTGGCTCCCACAAGTGTCCAGATAGTAAGGCTGAAGGAAAAAAAAATGGCAACTGCCAGCACTTCTACTTCCAGAGAAAGCTCCTTCAGATCCCTGCCCCTCTGGCACATGTCCTGAAGTTAGTCAGTAAATCTTCAGGTGTAACCAGGCTCTTTTCTTTTCTTTCTTTTTTTCCCCCTTAGAATGAGAGAGAGAGATAGAGAGAGAGCACAATTAGGAGCTCAGAGCCACAAGCAGAGGGAGGAACAGGCTCCCTGCTGAGCAGGGAGCCCAATGTGGGATCCAAGGACCCTGGGATCATGACTCAAGCCAAAGGCAGATGCTTAACTGACTGAGCCACCCAGGTGCCCCATCCAGGCTCTTTTCAAAACTGCTGCCTCTGTGCTGGAGTGATATAGAATGCTGCTCCTTTAAGAATGAAGACTTGGTTTCTTGTAGCCCTCTGGCTCTCCCTGAGTTAATGTCTGCCAATTTTTAAAAGCAGACATTATGGGGGCTTGTCTTTCTGGTTCAGGCCTCTAGGGCTGGGGGTGCCTCATGTGGTTCTTGATCCCCTCACTACTCAGGGAGGACTTCTGCACCTCTGATATCTCTCCTGTTTGTGGGTCACCATAATGGGGGTTTGTTTTCTGACCATGTCTCTGCCTCTCCTACCCTTCTTGATGTAGCTTTTTCTTTATGTCTTTAGCTGTGGATGATCTGTTCTGCCAGTCTTCAGGTTGTTTTCAGAGTGAATTGCATTATATGTAGTCATTGCCTCAATGTGTCCATGGAAGGAGGTGAGCTCAGGATCCTTCTACTCTGTCATTCTCCCTTGCTCTCTCCAGCTGGTGTCTTTTTTGAAAGATAGCCTCATTCTTTATGTGTAAGAAAGAGGCAGAACCTCTTTTGCCTCTGGCCATTTGCCTGCAAGTGATGCCAGAAATGACCACAGCTGTTGCAACATCAGAATTAGAGGTAGACTGAAAGCATTGGAGTGATTGAAAGGGGAGACCATAACCCGGCATTTATAATCCTAATCCAGGAGCTGCCCTGCCCATTTTGGATTATTTTATGTGAAAAAATGTTCTTGTTGTTGAAACCAGCTAAGTTCATTTTCTGTTACCTATATCTTTAGGTGTTGTTATTTGGGAAGGTTAAGTGAGGGTGAATTTCTGGCATTTTGGAAAGGCCCTGGGGCAACTTCAAAGGTTTAAAATGCAGAAGGCACAATCCAGTTGAGAAATACTCTCAGACAAAACTAGTGCATTCCCATGGCTGCTGGCCCCTCTTTCATTCCATGTCTGATTTCTAGGAGGCCTTAGGACCTCTCTGGTCAGTTCCATGGTGCTGTCTTTGATGGTCCTAAAAGTGCCTTCATTTCTCAGAGGAAATTGTTTTCCAAGCACTCTCGACTTACTGATGGTTTGTGTTTTCTGATTGTACAAGTTTCACATGTTAATAGCAGAAAACCAAAAGGATGCAAAAAAGAAATTACTTGTAATCTTAGCATTCAAATGTTTTGGTATATACACTGGGTTTATTTGTGTTTCTGATTCATTTTATTCCCATTTCAAAATTTGCTCCTCATGTTCTATATATAGTTTTTAGATTTACTTATTTATTTATTTGAGAGAGAGCATGTGTGGGAGTAGGGGAGGGGTAGAAGGAAAAGGAGAGAAGCAGCTCCCCACTGAGCACAGAGCCTAATGACCCTAAGATCATGACCTGAGCCAAAATCAAGAGTCAGACATTTAACTAACTGAGCCACCCAGGAACCCCTCCATATGTAGTTTTATGTCCCATTAACTGAACTAAAAATTGTAACATAAGGTTATTTTCCATATATCATTAAATATATTTTAAATCTTAATGATTGCACACCAATTTATTGCACAAATATGTAATAAATTACAAATTGGTTATATTTTACATGAGGATGCATTTATGACAATCTGGCATAATTTAAGCTTTGCATAATTCCGGACTCTTTTTTTCATAGTTATACTCAAGTGGTTTCTCTCCATATTAATAATAAACACCACTGACACTCAGCCCACCAGCTTTGGACCATGATCCTTGGACCTAAAAGTTGGAGGTAATTACATTATTTCAAAATTTGTTAACAAATGTTAGAACACCTATTATGCGCTGGCCACATGTCTAAGCTTTTGAGAATCTCTGACTCAGAATTAATATTCTAGTTGGAGACAAATAAACATGATCATATTTACCCATTTATCATGTTTATTACATCTGAAGTTGTTAAGAGGTATGGGGAAAAAGAAAACGGGCAGGGCAGGGAAGATTGGAAGTGCCAGCCTTTGAACTGTGGTGTGGAATCAGGAGTGGCTAGACATGCAGAGCATTGAGAGAACCTGATTAGCCTTTCCAGTCAAGCAAAATGCTTTGTTTCGTGACTGATATAAATCCATTGACTTGTGGGGATTTATCATAATGGCTGATCAAAGAGCCTGGTAAGAGAAGTGCTCTATATGATGAGCAGAAGGCAAGCTGGGGGCAAAGCACAAGCTAACATCCTGCAACCACCCCACCCCCCAAGGTGGGATATATGTGACATTCCTCTGGCACTCCTGGCTGCCCTAGAACAAAGGAAAGGGAAAAACAAGTGGTTAACTGATAGAGATCATAGTCATGCAGGATATGAGTCTCCATCAGTTTGCAACTGTCTTAATGATTTATAAGACAAAAGCAATCTCCAGAAACCTATAGACTCAATTTCCTGGAGCCCTAACATCACCCTCCCCTCCATAAGATAGAAAATCTTATATAATCAGTCACTCCTCACAACCCTAGTGCAGCTCTTTCTGCCCACAGATCCTGTCCCTATACTTTAATAAAAGAATCTTTTGCACTAAAGACATCTCAAATTCTTTCTTGACCATTGGCTCTGAACCCCACCACTTCAAACCACATCATATAGATGTTTCCTTAATCAGGATATGCTATCTATCCAAGGAAGTCATATCCTTATCACTCCCAAAGCACCAAGTCTTACAAAATGAGCAAATGAGGGAATGGTTTCATTGTCCAGTCCTCACTTCTGTAGCATTTTGCTGAGTCCAAATTAAAGAACATTATTCCTGAAGTGTTCTAAGTAGTGTACTTGTGTTCTCACACAAACTCCCATTTTTTCAGGTGAATAAACTGAAGTGTAAAGGAAGAGAGTGATTTATCTGAAGCCATTGAATGCCCTTCCTGATCCCCTTTGCAGGCTCCTTCTCCTATATTCAACCTCTAATTATCTGCAGTTGTCAGGGTTTGGTCCTGGGTCTTCCTCTGGCCTCCAACCTCTCTCTTCCCTGGATTTCAATATTATGTAATTGCTAACTACTCCTAAATTTTATCTCTACCTTTGACTTCTCTTCTGAGGCTTTCTCCCATGCAACATTTTCACTTAGTTGTCAATAGGCAGAACTCTTGATTTTTCTCCCCTCTTCTTCTCCCTTAGTCTTTCCAATCTCAACAGATGGCTCCACTCTCCATCCACTTCCTATATCCAAAAATCAGTTGTCCTTCTACACTCCATTTGTTAAGAAGCAGAGAAATCTTTCAAAGATTTAAAAGGCACACAGATTAGATATGAAGAAATAAAACTGTCCCTATTTGCAGATGATGTTTTTCTGTGTAAAAAATCCCAAGGTATCTGTAAAAGTCCCAGAACTAATAAGTGATTTTAGCAAGGCTGCATGGTATAAGAGAAACATACAAAAATCAATTGCATTTCTATATACTAACAACAAACATGTGGAAACTAAAATTAAAAATAATACCATTTACAATCACTCCAAAGCAAATGAAATATTTAGCTATTAACTGAAAAACAGTACAGAATCTGTATGCTGAATATCAGAAAATGCTGATGCACAAAATCAGAGATCTAAATAAATGGAGAGACATATTGTGTTCATGGATTAGAAGACCCAACATAATAAAGATACCAGTTCTGCCCAAATTTCTCTATATGTTTAATGCAATTCCTATCAAGACTCCAGAAAGGTTTTATTATTTTTTTGCAGTCATACACAAACTTATTCTAAAAATTTCCATGAAGAGACAAAGAAGCTAAAACAGATAAAAACACTATGCCAAAGAAGAATAAAGTGAAAAGAATCAATCTTGACTTCAAGATTTATTATATAGCTACAGTAATCAAGACAGTGTGGTATTGTGGAGGGATAGATACTTAGATCATTGGAACACAATACTGAGTACAGAAATCAACACACGATTTTTGACAAAGGTACAAAAGCAACTTACTGGAGGGATAGAGAGAGCACCAACAGATGGAGCTGGAATAGATGCACTTCTGTAGGCAAAAACCAAAAATCCCAAACCAACCTAAATCTGTCAACTTACGAAAAACAAAACAAAACAAAACCCTCAAAATGGATTACAAGCTTAAGTGTAAAACAAAAAATTATAAAACTTTTAGAAAAAAAAGTAGAAAATCTTTAGGACTTAGAGCTAAAGAATTGGCACCAAAAGCCCAACTTATTTTTTTTTAAGTTAAATTCAATTTAGTTAACATATAGTGTATTATTAGGTTCAGGGGTAGAATTTAGTCATTCATCAGTTGCATATAACACCCAGTGCTCATTACATCAATTGCCCTCCTTAATGCCCATCACCCAATTACCCCATCCTCCCGACCACCTCCCCTCCAACAACCCTCAGTTTGTTCTCTATAGTTAAGAATCTCATGGTTTGCCTCCCTCTCTATTTTCCTCTTATTTTATTTTTCCTTCCCTACCCCTATGTTCATCTGTTTTGTTTCTTAAATTCCACATATGAGTGAAATCATACGGTATTTGTCTTTCTCTGACTGACTTATTTTGCTTAGCATAACACCCTCTAGTTCTATCCACATCATTGCAAATGGCAAGATTTCATTCTTTTTGATGGCTGAGTAATATTCCATTGTATATATAGACATTACATTGTGTATATATATAATATATATGTGTGTGTGTGTGTGTATATATACACACCACACCTTCTTTATCCATTTATCTGTCGATGAACATCTAGGCTCTTTCCATATTTGGGCTATTGTGGACGTTACTGCTATAAACATTGGGGTACATGTGCCCCTTCAACTCATTATTTTAGTATTCTTTGGATAAACACCTAGTAGTTCAATTGCTGAGTTGTAGGGTAGTTCTATTTTTAACTCAAAAGCCCAACTTATAAAAAGAAAAACTGATAAATCAGACCTCATTAAAATTAAAAACTTTGCTTTGTGAAAGGCCTTGTTAAAAGAATGAAAATACAAACTATAGACTGGAAGAAAATATTTTCAAAGCACATATATGACAAAAGATTTGTATATAGAATACATAAATCACTTTCAAAAGTTAACAGTAAGAAAACAATCCAAATAGACATTGGGCAAAAGACATGAACAGACATTTCACCAAAGAGGATAAGCAGATGGCATATAAGCCCATGAAAAGATGTCCAACATCATTAGCTGCTTAGAAAATGCAAATTAAATCCACAATACCTATCAGAATAGCTAACACCATATACCTATCAGAATAGCTAAAAATAGTGATAACACCAAATGCTGGTGAAGATGTAGAAAAACTGGATTATTCATACATGCTGGTAGGGATTTAAAATGGTACAGCTACTCTGGGAAAAAGTTTGGAAGTTTCACATAAAATTAAACATGAAACTACCTTAGAGCTTAATAATTACACACTTGGGCATTTATCTCAGAGAAAGGAAGACTTGTGTCACATAGAAACCTGAACATAGAAAAACCTATTCATAGCAACTTTATCTGTAAAAGCCAAAAACTAGAAATGGCCCAAATTTCATTCAGTAGGTAAATGGATATCCAATTGTGGTACATTTATAACATGGATTACTATTTGGCAATAAAAAGGAACGTATATTGGTACAAACAACAACTTGGATGAATCCTGAGAGCATTATGCTGAATAAAAACAGCCAATCTTAAAAAAAATTGCATACTTTATGTTTCCATTCATATAACATTCTTGAAATAATAATGTTATAGATATGGTAAAGAGATTATAGGTTGCCAAGGGTTTAGGTGAGGAAGGGGGATACATGTGGCTATAAAAGGGTAGTATAAGAGAACTCTGTGCTGATTTGTATATTGATTGTGATGGTGGTTACATGAATCTACACACGTGGCAAAACTGCATAAAATTATATATACACATACACAAATAAATACATGTAAAACTGGTAAAATCTGAATAAATTCTGTTTATTCTACCAATGCCAATATCCTGGTTTTGAAATTGTGCTAGAGTTATGCCAGATTTTTCCATTGGGTAAAATTGAGTGAAAGGTACATGGAACTTGTATTTCTTTGCAACATTCTGGGAATCTATAATTATTTCAAAATAAAAAGTTAACAAACAATAATATGAAATATAGGTAGGGTTATAACACTCTTCTGTTTATAACCCCTTCAGTATTTTTCCATTGCTCTCAAGAATAATTTCTCACATGGCTTGCAAAGCCGGTATGAGCTAGCCACTGTCCATTTCTCCCCCTTGCTTACTATTTTCCTGTCACATAAGCCACCTGTCAAATCTTAGACCATGGTAACAGCTCTTTCCAGCCACAGGACCTTGTTTTTTCCTGTCCTGTTTGCATATATCCTTTATATGTTTTTCTCTCTTTTTAATGGATTTCAACTTAAATATCATCTCTTAGGAAAGGCCTTCCCTGACCATTGTATTTCTTATGGCACTATGATGTTAATTTCATTCATTGTGCTTACTACAATTTGGATTATTTATCTTTTCATTGACTTTTTATCTTCTCTCCAATTAGACTGCAAGTTCCTCAAGAGCTGGAAATTTTCTTGTCTTGTTTTCTGTTGCATTCTGGCATCTGGCATTCTGCCCAGCACATAGTTTCAGCTAAATGAGTGAGTAAATCTATGAATTAATGGCAAAGTTGGGATGAACACAATGGTCTGCTATCTGTCACTGCAACACACCTTCTACAGCCCTTTCTGCCTTACTCCTTACCGGATAAAAGCACTGGCAGCAACTTGCATTTCCCCAAAACTTAGTGACTTGAAACAGCACAAACTTAACTATCTTACCGCTGTGGAGGTCAGCAGTCCAAAATGAATGCTACTGGGCTAAAATTCATGTGCCAGCAGGACTATGTTCCTTTCTCAAGGCTCTAGAGAAGAATCCATTTTATCGCCTTTTCCAGATTCTAGAGGTAGTCTGCATTCCTTGCTCATGGCCTCTCGCATCTTCAAAGTCAGCAATGGCTGGTCAAGTCTTTCACAGCAATCACTAATACTTTGTCTTCTGCCTCCCTCTTCCACATTTAGGGATCCTTGTCATTACATTGGTTCAGGATCATCAACCTATTTTAAGGTGAGCCTAATTCTACCTGCTACCTTAATTCTTAATTCTTCATTGCCATATAACATAAAACATAACACAACATAACAACATATTCACAGGTTCTCTGGATTAGGATGTAGACACATTGGAAGGCCATTATTCTGCCTGCCATACCATTAGACTCCAACTTCCATAAAAAAAGTGACTCCTCTGTTCATAGCTGGACCCAGAGTCTGACATCTAGTATCACTCAATAAATTATTAAAACAAACTTAACTAACATAACCTATGGATAGTATCAGTGTCTAGTACATAGCAGATACACTTACCTTTACCCACTAAAGGTCTTTTTTTCCAGCCCAGCTCTACCCAACATAGTCAGTATGTTCTTCGAGGCTTTGCTTAAAGCTACTTCTTGCATAAACCAAAGTCTTCCTTTTTATTTCTAAGGGTACAATTATGGGTTTTTATGACATATGTTTACTAGCCTGTTAACTTTACTAGGTTCTGAACAGCCTGGATAGTGATGGTCTCATTCATTTCTTAGTTCTCCATAGTTGCTAGCATGTGGTGAGCTCTTACAGAGTTAAGAGTAAAGGGAGTAACACAAGGGAAAGATCAGAGCAAGACAGCGATTGGGGAGTGTAAGAATCAAAAAGAAACTTCTTTCAGTCTTTCATTTCCTCCCATTAAGAAGAATCTCCATTGCAAAGTGGCTAGGGTGCTGGGCATTGGTGAACACATTTGTAGTAAGATATTAGAATCAGATTCTTCCTCCCTCATTCCTCTGTGGGAACATTCAGTTCCCATGAATGCCATCAATCCCAGAACCTGCAGCCCATCTGACATGTATCTCTGCTGAGAGTGAAAGCAACCTTTTTTAGTTTTAATTCCATGATAGCTCTGCCTCCTGATCTGGCCACTTACTTTGTGATCTCTCCAGTGTTTTGGGGAATATATCACTCTCCTTTGCCGCCCTGTTGCCTCCACCATCCTCTTGGTACATGGAGGGCTGCCCCTTGCCTGTTGAAGGTCATGCCTGAAAGCCTATGTCTTGACTGAATAGCTTTTCCTTTCCAGAAAGTGCAGAAGGTGACTTCCATGCACTTAAAAAAGTGGGTGTGCTTTTATTTTTCTTTTTTCTTCAAAGATACTTTAAACTCTTTGGTCAACATTTTTCATCATTTTCCTTTCAGATACCCAAGGTCAAGTGCTATTTTTAGCCATTGTTCTCCCCACTGGGGTTCTCCTCAGAGCATCCCAGCTACTGCGGCTGTACTTTCATAAGCTTCTTCAAGGGATAGTACACAGGTATCCGCATCTCATCTCTTTCCCCTTTAAGTAGGTTAAATCTTCTACAGATAACTTGCTTATTGAATGTCTAGTTATTCTTGAATAATAACTTGAGTAAGGATAATTGATTGGAAGTAGAAGAAAAGCCCATAACTGTGATTGCTTTAAGAGAGAATATTCTTTACCAAGTGTTCTCTTGAGTAGAGCACTGGATGTGTTTGAAAGAAGTACTTTTTTAAGCCACTGGGAAGCAGGTGAGACCCTGGGGGAACAGGGTGAGCATAAAATGGTTAGTGAAAGAAAAGAGAAGATATTTGTGGGTTGAGAGAAGGGGGAAGTGGAAATGAATGAAAAAGGGAGATGGGGAGAGAGAGGGGGAGGGAGAGAAAATAGCCAGCAAGGTGGCTGAAGGCCATGTATTTCAAGATGGGACCCCTTCCCACAATCCCTCAAATCCTTGGTGAAGTATAGCAAAAGCACAAGATATCTGACATGAGTAAATTCTTATAGGAACTGGTGAGGCCAGGTTGGTGCAATGCAAACTTGGAACAACCTAATGCTGCCAGGTTGAAAGCTATGAGATGTATGAAGATGTAAACCACAGGAATTCATAGAAATTGTAGAAAGAGCAAAATTAAAACCAGAATTAGAAATTCCCTGGTTGGTTCTAGGTCCATAAGTGAGAAATATTGTTTAAAAACAGTTACACTTCAGTGTGCAGCAATAGCTGACTTGTACAACCTTCCTTCTGATATCATACTTCAGGGCGCGTGGGTGGCTCAGTTGGTTAAGTGACTGCCTTCGGCTCAGGTCATGATCCTGGAGTTCCGGGATCGAGTCCTGCATCGGGCTCCCTGCTCAGCAGGGAGTTTGCTTCTCCCTCTGACCCTACCCCCCTCTCATGTGCTCTCTCTCTCTCAAATAAATAAATAAAATCTTAAAAAAAAAAAGATATCATACTTCAAGACCCAGCTCTGTCCCTACTCTACAAAAAGCCTTCTCTCCTACAGCTCATGTTCTAAGTGGTGTCCCTGTCCTCTAAAATTCTACCTTTATCACCTTTGGTACACAGTTCAGTGCTTAAAGTTAACATCTTGTGTTAGTACAAAGAAATTAAGAAACACAAAGCCTTCAGTGACCTTCTGGAAGTGTTATAGAGAAGAGACATTATGAATGGGTCAGAGGGATGCAAAAGAGTGAGAACAACAGATAATTGTCCTTGCTGATAGTGGCATCTGGGGACAGCAATGGCTACACTATAATTAGTGGTGATCAGAGTCCAGTGTAATTCACAGTATCCAAAGCTGGATAATGGTGCTTTGAGGTAGTCACTAGGGGCTTGAATTTGGGCATTATTTGAGGCTACACAATTATTTGAGGTTTCTCATCCTCCTTGGCATTCTTTTTGTTTTTTAAATTTTTTATTTAAATTGAATTTAGTTAACATATAGTGTATTATTAGGTTCAGGGGTAGAATTTAGTCGTTCATCAGTTGCATATAACACCCAGTGCTCATTACATCAATCGCCCTCTTTAATGCCCATCACCCAATTACCCCATCCTCCCAACCACCTCCCCTCCAACAACCCTCAGTTTGCTCTCTATAGTTAAGAGTCTCATGGTTTGCCTCCCTCTCTATTTTCCTCTTATTTTATTTTTCCTTCCCTGCCCCTATGTTCATCTGTTTTGTTTCTTAAATTCCACATATGAGTGAGTGAAATCATATGGTATTTGTCTTTCTCTGACTGACTTATTTTGCTTAGCATAACACCCTCTAGTTCTATCCACATTGTTGCAAATGGCAAGATTTAATTCTTTTTGATGGTTGAGTAATATTCCATTGTATATATACAGCACATCTTCTTTATCCATTTATCTGTCAATGCACATCTGAGTTCTTTCCATATTCTGGCTACCGTGGATATTGCTGCTATAAACATTGGAGCACATGTGCCCCTTCGAATCATTATTTTTGTATCCTTTGGATGAAAACCTAATAGTGCAATCGCTAGGTTGTAGGGTTGCTCTAGTTTTAACTTTTTGAGGAAACTCCATGCTCTTTTCCAGAGTGGCTGCACCAGTTTACATTCCCACCAACAGTGTAAAAGGGTTCCCCTTTCTCCACATCCTCACCAACATCTGTTGCTTCCTGAGTGGTTAATTTTAGCCATTCTGACAGGTGTGAGGTGGTATCTCATTGTGGTTTTGATTTGCAGTTCCCTGATGCTGAATGATGTTGAGCATTTTTTCATGTGTCTGTTAGTCATTTGTATGTCTTCTTTGGAGAAATGTCTGTTCATGTCTTCTGCCTGTGTTCTCATCCAGGATTTTGATGGTTTCTTGTCTTGCATTTAGGTCTTTCATCCATTTTGAGTTTATTTTTGTGTATGGTGTAAGAAAGTGGTCCATTTTCTGGGACACCTGAGTGGCTCAGTCAGTTAAGTATCTGTCTTCAGCTCAGGTCATGATCAGTGTCCTGGGATCGAGTCGCCAATTGGGCTCCTTGCTCAGCAGGGAGCCTGCTTCTCCCTCTGCCTGTAGCTCCCCCTGCTTGTGCTCTCTCTCTCTCTGGCAAATTAAAAAAAAAAAAAGAAAAGAAAGTGGTCTGTTTTCCTTCTGCATGTGGCTGTCCAATTTTCCCAACACCATTTGTTGAAGAGACTGTCTTTTCCATTGGATATTCTTTCCTGCTTTGTCAAAGATTAGTTGACCATAAAGTTGTGGGTCCATTTCTGGGTTCTCTATTCTGTTGATCTATGTATCTGTTTTGTGCCAGTACCATACTGTCTTGATGACTACAACTTTGTAATACAGCTCAAAGTCCAGACTGTGATGCCTCCAACTATGGTTTTCTTTTTCAACATTCCTTTGGCTATTCAGGATTTTTCTGGTTCCATAGAAATTTTAGGATTGTTTATTCCAGCTCCGTGAAAAACGTTGATGGTATTTTGATAGGAATTGCATTGAATGTGTAGATTGCTTTGGGTAGCATAGACATTTTAACAATATTTTTCTTCCAGTCCATGAGCATGGATTTTCCATTTCTTTGTGTCTTCTTCAATTTCTTTCATAAGTGTTCTATAGTTTTCAGAGTACAGATCTTTTACCTCTTTGGTTAGGTTTATTCCTAGGTATCTTATGGTTTTTGGTGCAATTGTAAATGGGATCGATTCCTTGATTTCTCTTTCTGCTGCTTCATTATTAGTGTATAGAAATGCAACCGACTTCTGTGCATTGATTTTATATCCTGCAACTTTGCTGAATTCCTCTATCAGTTCTAGAAGTTTTTTGGTGGAATCTTTTGGGTTTCCTACATAGAATATCATGTCACCTGTGAAGATTGAAAATTTGATTTCTTCTTTGCTGATTCGGATGCCTTTTATTTCTTTTTGTTGTCTGATTGCTGAGGCTAGAACTTCCAGTAGTATGTTGAACAACAGTGGTGAGAGTAACAACCCTGCCATGTTCCTGATCTTAGGGGAAAAGCTCTGTTTTTCCCTGAGGAGGATATTTGCTATAGATTTTTTTGTATATGGCTTTTATGATATTGAGGTATGTTCCCTCTATCCCTACACTGTGGAGGGTTTTTATCAAGAAAGGATGCTGTATTTTGTCAAATGCTTTTTCTGCATCTATTGAGAGGATCATATGGTTCTTATCCTTTCTTTTACTGATATGGTGTATCATGTTGATTGATTTGTGGATGTTGAACTATGCCTGCTGCCCAGGAATAAATCTCACTTGGTCATGGTGAATAATCCTTTTAATGTACTGTTGGATCCAATTAGCTAGTATCTTGTTGAGAATTTTTCATCCATGTTCATCAGGAATATTGGTCTGCAATTCTCCTTTTTGGTGGGTCTTTGTCTGGTTTGGGGACCAAGGTAATGCTGGACTCACAGAATGAATTTGGATGTTTTCCTTCCATTTCGATTTTTTGGGACAGTTTCAGAAGAATAGGTATTAATTTTTATCCTCCTTGGCATCTGCTTAAATCAGCTAGATTTAAGTTAAAATAAACAGATTTTATTGCTTTCACTGAATAACCCACCTATATATTTATTTTAAACACGGCTGTAATGAAAATCCTTGAATACAGTTGACCCCTTATCTACAGGTGATACATCCCAAAACTCCTAGTGGATGCCCGAAATTGCAAATAGTACCTAAACTTTTACTATGCTTTTTCCTATACATACATACATACCTATTATAAGTTTAATTTATAAATTAGGCACAGTAGATCAACAATAATAAAAAAGAACAATTATAACAATATACTGTAATTAAAGGTATGTAATGTGGTTTCTCTCTCTCAAAATATCTTGTTGTACTTCTTGTGATGATATGAGATGATAAAATGCTTACCTGATGAGACGAAGTGAGGTGAATGATATAGGCATTGTGATGTAGTGTTAGGCTACTACTGGCCTTCTGACAATATGTCCCAAGGATGATCATCATCAGCTTCTTGACCCTGGTTGACTGTGAATAAGTGTAACCATAGAAAGCAACACTGTGGATAAGGGGGGACTACTGTAACAATTTTCAGTACACCACTTTATTTCCTTAGGATAAATTCCTAAACCTGGTTTTCAGTTTCTGAATAAGATAGAATAAGCTCCCACCCATTACTCTGACTGTATATGACTACGAAAATTGAACAGAGTGCATGAGATAGCTATCTGAGGACTTTGAAAAGTAAATAATAGCAGGCTGACGGGAAAAACCCAGAAACAAAAGTACCATCAATTTGGTAGGGAGTTTACTTTTTTTTTTTCTCCTGCAGTATCTCCCAGTCAGACTCAATGTAGCCAGAAACTCAGAAGTGAGCACTGTGGCACAGAAGAGCTCCAGGAGAATACTTTAGTTTTGTTGTTGTTGTTGTTTCTTTTTTTTTTTTAAGATTTTATTTATTTATTTGACAGAGAGAGACACAGAGAGAGAGGGAACACAAGCGGGGGAGTGGGAGTGGGAGAGGGAGAAGCAGGCCTCCCACTGAGCAGGGAGCCTGATGTGGGGCTCAAACCCTGGGATCCTGACCTGAGCCGAAGGCAGAAACTTAATGACTGAGCCACCCAGGCACCCCTATCTTAATTTTTCTTGCTTGAGGAGTTGGAAAGCTAACTCCTAACACACACACACACACACACACACAGGTGGGAGGGGAGAGAAAGGCAGAAATCGCCCTTGATTTAATCTTCCATTTTTTTCTCTCACACCCCAGCCCCCAGGTAATCCTGTCAAGAGGGAGCAGTAGTTGATTTTGATACGAATATGGTGGGTCCAATCCCTGTTGATTTTTAATCTCTATCTTCCTAGCATTTGGCCTGAATTCAGACCCAGTCATGGAAGTGTGTAGCTGAGTAGGAGAAATACAGTCCCAATTTTCTGGCCAGAAGACTGAAAAGGAGAGATCTAAGAAATCAAAAAGTACTAGGGAGACTACAGAGATGGAAGAGCTTAGAAAAGCAACTGTTAATGAACACAGCTATTATAAACCATTGTTTATGAGCTCCAGGGCTCTCTTCTGAGCCATGAATTGTACATGATATCATAAGTAGCAGTTGACAGTTAAAGTAATGGATAGATCACCTGGATAGAGTACACTGACAGTGCTGGGTTCCAGACTGAGTGATACACAGCCATGACAGACATGAAGAGCATTGCGAAGATTTGACAACTGAACTGATACTGAATACATAGCCTTCAGGTTGAAACTTTCAGCCTAAACCCAATCAGATCCATTTCCTGCTAAAACAAAAACAACACTTTCCATGGGATTTAAACAAGATTCAGAGTATCAAAACATAATACTTAAAATGTCAGGATACAGTCCAAAATTATTTAGCATATGAAGAACCACAAAAATTTCAACTTGCATGGAAAAGGACAATCAACAGATGCTAATGCATAGAAACAAAAATGACAGAATTATCTGACAAAGACTTTAAGTCAGCAGTTATAAAATTACTCAAGCAATTGTGAATACTTTGAAAGAAATGCTAAAAATAGAAAGTCTCAGCAAAGAAATAGAGTACATAGGAAGAATTAGGTATAAATTTTATAACAGAAAATTACAGCAACCAAAGTAAAAAATTCTCTGGATAGACTCAATAGCAAATAGAGGGAGGAGAGGCTCAATGAACTTGGGCTAGATTCTATTGATCTATGTCAATCTGAAAAACAGAAAAAAGATTGGGAAAAAAATGAACAAACCTCAGGAACCTAAATAAAATAAATAAATAATAAAAAATAAAATAAATAAAATAAAATAAAAATAGGTCCAACAGAAAGATATTAATGAAATTGGAAAAGAAAAACAACATAAATCAATGAGACCAAAGGCTAGTATTTCAAAAAGATTAATACAATTAACAAGCATTTAACAGGACTGAAAAGCAAAGAGAAAAGACACAAATTACCAGTATTAGTTAGTAAGTAGCAGAAGGCAAGCTGAGGACAAAGCACAAGCTGACACCCTGCAACCTCAGGGTGTCCCATCCACTGCTGGGTGGGATATGTGTGACATTCTTCCAGGAAGCTTCCAACTGTCTTTGTGTTAATACCTTGCTAGAGGGCAAAACAACCTTAATTTGACAAACCAAGGCCTCCAGTATCTTGTAAGTCCTCTTTAGCACGTGAAAGTTGTTTTGAAAACCTTTCTTTCCCTTACCTCCCTGAACTCCCAAGTATATAATCAGTCACCCCTCACAATCCTGGTGCAGCAGCTCTTTCTACCCATAAGTCCTGTCCCCATGCTTTAATAAAACCATCACTTTGCACCAAAGACATCTCAAGAATTCTTTCTTGGTCATCAGCTCCAGACCTCACCCCACCAAACCTCACCTATATTCCAAAACCACATCCTTAGGAATGAATGAAAAAAGGGGATATCACTGCAGACTTCACAGGCTTTAAAAGGACTACTACCAACTGCTCTAAACATGTATTGAAGAATTTAGATGAAATGTACCAATTCCTCAAAATCCACAAACTATCAAACCTCACCTAAGATAAAATAGAGAACCTGTACTGTCCTATAGCTATTTAAGAAATTGAGCTTGTAGTTAAAATCCTTCCAAAAAATAAATCATCAGACTCAGATGGTTTTATGGGCAAATTCAACCAAATACCAATTCTGAACACTCTTTCAGAAAATAAAAGAGAAGGAAATATTTCCCAGCATTTTATAAGTCCAGCATTACCTCGATACCAAAACTGGACAAAGATAGTACAAAAATGAAAGTACAGGGTGCCTGGGTGGCTCAGTTGGTTCAGCGACTGCCTTCGGCTCGGGTCATGATCCTGGAGTCCCGGGATCGAGTCCCGCATCGGGCTCCCTGCTCAGCAGGGAGTCTGCTTCTCCCTCTGACCCCCCCCATGTACTCTCTCTATCTCATTCTGTCTCTCAAATAAATAAATAAATAAAAATTTAAAATAAAAATGAAAGTACATACTAACATTGTTCATGAAAGTCGATATAAAAATGCTCAAGAAAATATTAGCAAATTATGAAAGGCAATATATAAAAAGGATAATACACTGTAACCAAGTGGGGTTTGGTTTGGGAATGCAAGCTGATTCGATATTCAGAAATTGGTCCAGGTAATTCACTATTAGTAGTCTAAAGAAAAAACACCCCATATGATCATATCAATAGATGCAGGAAAGACATTTGACAAATTCCAAGAGCCATTCTGATGAGAACAAAAGCAAGAAAAATGTAGAAAAAATTAAATTTCCTTACTTTGCAACCCAGTGATAAGTATCTGAGACATACAGAGTGTGTGGATATTCCTCAAGGAACTCAGGGCTGCCTTAATGTTGATGTTTTGCTAGAGACTAAAGGCAACCTTAGCTTGACAATAGCCAGACCTCCAAGATCCTCTAAGTCTTCTTTAACATATGGAAATCCCTTTAGAGACTTCTATTATCTCTACCTCCACCCGACTTAAAAAGTATATAATCATTTGCTCCACACAATCACAGTGCTGCTCTTTCTGCCCATGGGTCGTATCCCTGTGCCATAATAAAGGCACTTTTTTTGCACCAAAAATGCCTCTCAAGAATTCTTGACCATTCACTCAGTGGCCCCATATCACATTCCTTTTTTTTTTTAAGATTTTATTTATTTATTCGACAGAGAGAGACACAGAGAGAGAGGGAACACGAGCAGGGGGAGTGGGAGAGGGAGAAGCAGGCTTCCCACAGAGCAGGGAGCCCGATGCGGGGCTCGATCCTAGGACCCTGGGATCATGACCTGAGCCACCCAGGTGCCCCCCCATATCACATTCCTGAAAAAATTCTCAACAAACTAAGAACAGAACGTACGATATTGGGATTTATAATATGATATGTATTAGGTCCTTGTTCCTAGCAGACCTCCTAAAACCCTTGGAATTTCCTGTGATAAGAGCAAAAAAGGTGTCTCATTATGTTAATGAATGACTTTTGCAAAGCACCTAAGGATAGGGGTTGTTGCCCAGAGAATCAACAGTGTGATTAGAAGATTGGTACTTTTAGGGATGCCTGGGAAGTTCAGTCAGTTAATTGTCTGACTTTGGCTCAGATCATGATCTCAAGGTCCTGGGTTGAAAACCGGTGGTGATCCCCACCTCGATCCTCCTGCTGATCTCCATGGCAGGGCCCACATGGGGCTCCCAGCTCAGCAGGGAGTCTGCTTCTCCCTCTGCCCCTCCCCCAGTTTGTGCTCTCTCTCTGTCTCTCAAATAAATAAAAATCTTAAAAAAAAAAGGGGGGATTGGAACTTTCGGCCCCTACTCCCCCCCCCACACACATACCTCCTGGGGAGATAGTCCAGAAATTCAGTTCAATCATCAATGGTTTAATGATTTAATCAACATGCCTATGTAATTGATGTAGTTTTGGAATGTAGGTGAGGTTTGGTGGGGTGAGGTCCGGAGCCAATGACCAAGAAAGTTGAGACGTCTTTGGTGCAAAGTGATGGTTTTATTAAAGCATGGGGACAGGACTTGTGAGCAGAAAGAGCTGATGCACCAGGATTGTGAGGGGTGACTGATTATATACTTGGGAGTTGGGGAAGGTAAGGAAAAAAGAAGGTGTCCAAAAGGACTTTCATATGCTAAAGAAGACCTTCAGGGTACTGGAGGCTTTACTATTATCAAGCTAAGGTTGTTTTTCCCTCTAGCAAACCATTAACATTAAGATAGTTGGAAGTTTCCTGGAGGAATGCCACACATATCCCACGGGGGGTGGGGGGTAGGTTGCAGGGTGTCCTCTTGTGATTTATCCTCAACTAGCCTTTTGCTCCATCATCAAAATGAAGTTTCGTAAAACCCCAAAAGGGTTGGGTTTAGAGAACTAATAAGTTGTTGACTATGTGGTGGGTTCTGAGAGAGTGGCATGCCTGGAGAGGACATGGAAGCTTCACATCCCTTCCCACATACCCGGCCTTACACATCTCTTCCATCTGGCTGTTCTGGAGTTAGATCCTTTTATAATAAATTGATAATCTAGTAAACTGTTTCTCTGAGTTCTGAGCTGCTCTCGCAAATTAGTCAAACCTGAGGAGGAGTTTGTTGCAACTTCCAATCTGTAGCCAGCTGGTCAGATGCACAGGTGATAACCAGGTGATAACCTGGTTTTGTGATTTGGGTCTGAAGTGGGAAGGGGAGCAGTCTTGTGGGACTGAGCCCATGGGATATGATTCTATCTCCAGATAGACAGTGTCAGAATTGAGTTGAAATGTAAGATGCCCAGCTGGTGTCAGAGAATTGCTTAGTGGTGTAGAATACACACACATCAGAACTGGGTGCAGAATTGTAGAAGAGAATCTCCTCAACCTGATATAAGGATACAGGTGCCTACAAAAAAATCTACAGCTAACATCTTGTTGGTAAAAGGCAGAATAATTTCCTTCTAGCATTAGGAACAAGACAAGGATGTCTACTCACCACTGCTATTCAACATGACACTGGAAGCCTTAGCTAATGGAATTGGGAAAAAAGAAACAACTACAAAAACTAAAAAATCATACAGATTGCAAAGGAAGAAATCAAATGATCCTCTTTCATAGACAACATGATTTTCCATGTAGAAAATCTCAAGGAATCATTAAAATAATCTCCTAGAACTAATAAGTGAGATAAGCAAGTTTATAGGATACAAGGTCAATATACAAAAACTAGTCATATTTCTATACACTAATAATGTACAGTGGAGATTTAATATCAGTCAAATTCCCAGCAGGGTTTTTTGGTAAATAGAGACAAAACTATCCTAAATTTTATGGAAAACAAATAAATTGGAATAGCTGAAACAATTTTGAAAAAGAAGAATAGTTTGAAAAACTAGACTACTTGATTTTAAGACTTACAGTAATCAAGAGAATATGACATTGATGAAGAGATAGACACATCAATCAAAGAAACATAGATTAGAGACCACAGAAATAGATTCACACAAATATGCCCAACTGATTTTTTACAAGGACCCAAAATAATTCATTGGGGGAAAGGATAGTTTTTTCAACAAATAGTGTTGGAAGAATTGAACATCCACAGGCAAGAAAAAAAAAATAAACCTTGACCTACACCTTACTCTTTGTACAAAAGTTAACTGAAATAATAAATATCCAAATGTAAAACATTAAACTATAAAACTTTTAGAATAAAACATAGGACACAGTCTTAATGACTTAAACTTAGGTAGAGTTCTTAGACATGAAACCAAAGCATGATCCATAAGGAAAATATTGATAAATTGTACTTCACTAAAATTTAAAATTCTGGTCTCCAAATAACACTGTTGAAAGAATGAAACAGAAGCTACAGACTGGTAGAAAATATTTACAAATCATATACCTGACAAAGGAATTATAAAGAACTCTCAAACTCAACAATAAAAAAAAAATTTTAAAAATGAGAAAAGACATGAACAGACATTTCACTGATGATAATATACAGGTGGCAAATAAGCACATGAAAAGATATTTAACACAATTGATCACAAGATAAACGTACTTTAAAACCATGACGAGACTGATGAGGGAGCAGAAGGCTAGCTAAGGACAAAGCACAAGCTGATATCCAGCAAACTGCCTCCCTCCCCCACTCCTGGGTGGGATATATGTGACATTCTTCCAGGAAGCTCCCAACTCTCTTAATGTTAATGCTTTGCTAGAGGAAAAAACAACCTTAACTTGATAATGGCAAGACCTCCTATCTTGTAGGTCTCCTTTAGCGCATGAAAGTTGTTTTGAAACCTCCCTTTTCCTTACCTCCCCCAATTCCCAAGTATATAATCAGTCTCCCCTCACAATCCTGGTGCAGCTGTTCTTTCTGCCCACAGATCCTGTCCCTGTGCCTTAATAAAACCACCTTTTTGCACCAAAGATGTCTCAAGAATTCTTTCTTGGCTGTCGGCTTGGAACCCTAATGTTCTTTCCTACATCAAGATAACACTATACATCTATGAGAAGATGAAAACAAGTAATATAATTCTGAGTATTATAAGAATGTGGAGCAATTGAAACTCTTTGGGAATGTAAACTCTGGTGGGAATGTAAATCTTGAAAATAGTTTGGCTATTTGTAATAAAACAGTTTCTTAAATAGTTAACCATTACTGTATGACTCAGCAATCCACTAGTGTTATCTAGAGAATTGAAGACCTGTGTTCACAAAATACCTGTACACAAATGTTTGTGGCAGCTCTGTTCATAATTGCCAAAAACCAAAATACCATTTAACTAGTAAATGGATAAATAAACTACAGTACATGTATACAATAGAATACACTGCCAGCAATAAAAAGAAACAAACTATTGATAAACACAACTTAGATGAGCCTAAAATGCATTTGTGTTGAGTAAAAGAAGATTGCGTACTGTGATCCCAGTTATAGGACATTCTTGAAAAGATAAACTATAGGGATTGAAAAACAAATCAGTGGTTGCCAGGAATTATGGTGGGAAGAGGGTGACTATAAAGGAACAGCACCAGAGGTTTTTAATGTATACTTACCCTATTGGTGGTTACCTAAATCTACATATGTATAAAATTTTTGAACTTATACACCCCACAAATTTCCTAAACATGGATCTTTTGAGGGTCAAAGTACATATATATATTTAGTCTTTTTTTTTTTTAAGATTTTATTTATTTGAGAGAGAGAGAGCGTGAACTGGGTGAGGGGCAGAGCTGAGCAGGGAGCCCGATCCGGGGCTCGATCCTGGGACTCTGGGATCATGACCCTCGTGAGCCGAAGGCACACTCTTAATCAACTGAGCCACCTAGGCGCCCCTATATTTAATCTTTTGAAACATATTCCCATATTGGTTTTCAGAAGTGTTGCAATAATTTGCAACCCAATCAGCAGCACCTAAGAGTGCCTGTGCTCCTGCACCCTCACTCACCATCACCAGGACTTAACATTCTTTATCATCCTTTCCAATTTAATGGGGATAAATGATGTTAGGTGAGCTTTTTAAAAGAGGCGGGGGACAGGAAGAGGGAGGTTGTGTGAGTGTGTGTGTGTAGCAATCAATCATTCAGCCCTAGTTTGTTTTGAGTTGCGTGTATCCATCTCAGGCCATATTGTTAAGTGCTTTTTATATTATGAAATTCCTGTGCTTGTTCCTAAATAGGTATGGAATAAATCTGGTCAGTGTTGTTCTATATTCAGGAATCAGGTAGATGATTTCTGCTGCTGGACATTTTGAGCTGTGAATGGGGAATAAAGGGCCCTATCAGGAACTCCTAAAATGTGTTATTCTTTCTCTTAGATAACTTTGTGTCTCACTGTGGCTGCCACAAAAATGCCATGTTATTAGGCCCTTGAAAACATAAGATATAACTAATAGAAATGTCCAGGTGAAGGTAGGACTTGTTTCCTATGCAAAAGATCACATGAATAAGTGCCACAAGTAATCACTTGGGACCCCCAGGCAAAAATTTTAAGAAGAACCTTTGTAAGCAGGCCTTGTCAACACTCTACCCATGTTCTCTTGGATTCAAGTACCGTTTTTATGCATGTGGTCCCCCAGTGTACTTTCACTCCCAATGGCTAGCACCTGCCCACAGGCTGCTGGACCCTCTCTGCACATGGATAGCTGGTAGTGCCAGGGAATTTTTTTTTGGGAACAACAACAACAAAAATTATATTTATCAATAAAATGATTAGAGCTTTTAAAATGGAATGTACTTGTTCTGGTGGCTAGTGAGCCTGATAGAAATAGGAAGAGATTATCAGGGGTCTGTGAGTGTGTGTGTGTTGGGGGGAATGCCTAGTTTTATCAAGAAAAGTTGACATACATCAGTGTATCCTTCAGCCAAATGGTCCACATAGGGTGATGGTCATGCTTCAGAAGTGCAAATTGCTGAAGTTCATACCCCACTGGCCAGAATCTAGCTATATGGCCACATCTAACTAGAATGGTAGCTGGCTGGGTAGGTATGTGTCCAGTTTATAACTGTGGTTCCATCATTGTGAGGGAGAAGGGAGGGCAGTCCTTGGGAAGGCTACTAGCCTCTGCCACAGATATACTTTTGTGTTATCCATAGCTCTAGAGAGAGGAAAGATGGGCACCTGACTTGGTCATGTTTTCTGTTCTGGTTCTAGCTTATTCTCTTTTTGCCTCATCCCCATACAGACCCAGGTGGCAAATGATGAGCTCACCTGTGGAATAGTTCATCTTTAAATAAGTAGGTCCCTTCCAGAAGTCTAGAGAATTTACCTGAGGTTCATGTTTCACTTCAAAGTATAACATGTACCTTCTATATGGAGATCTCAAAACCTTGGATATAATGGTTTTGGTTGGGATAACACGAGTGGTAATTTTTTTTAAAGGATGAGCTCTTAGGAGAAATCAGTAAGGGAGTGTGGGGAAAGAGGTGATAAAGGAGAAGCAGTCCAGAGAAAGGCAATTTCAGGCAAAGTCACCACCTTGACTTGATCCCACAGAGGAGCTCTGGGACCTAAGTTATGCTTGGACTGGAGGCCAGGGAGCCGAGCCTCCATACCCTTGCATTAGTCAGGCTTTGGCTCAGTTGCCTCAGGGATGAAAGCCTGGTGCCGGCAGGCAAAACTGCACCCATAGCTCCAGCAGTCTTTCCAAGAGAGTTATAGGTACAAGCATTGAGAAGCTCATGGAGGGGCAAACAGAACCAGTGAAAGGGATCTGAGGGAATCTGGGAAGAGCTCGAACAGTGTCTGCTACAGGAGAAGTTTATCATTGAGCGGAGTAGCTGCTCTTCTGGTACTGCCTTCTTGGAAGGAGCGGCCTTCCAGCATCATGGGGATGGGGCTCAAGCTTTGTGGCAGTTCCTAGATAGTCTTTTTAGCCCCAGATCAGGCTCTTTCCTCTGGACCCTTCTTGCTTACTTGGATGGAGTAAGTTGGGATGGATTCTTGAAAACCTGAGATCTGCAGGTTACAGGGAATGGATTACTTCATTCTCTTCCTCAGAGACAAAGCAAATGTCATGACAATGGAGCTTCCAACCCAGGCATATCCCACCAAACGAAGCGGGTGGTTGCTGCAGCTTAAGTGATTCTCCCATGTGGCCGTTTCTAGGTACATCTTTTTAAATTGGTTGTGCTTAAATTAGCAGCGCTTTACTGTTAATATTCCTCTCTCGAAGCAGCCAGCACAGTTTCAATCAGGAGCCTGATTAATATGCAAAAAATGATTTGTTTTGATTTCAGTCTGGTGTTTTTTTTTTTTCTTTGCCAGGCAACTTCTTTATCAAATTCCTCCTTTTTTAAGGGATGAGAAGAAATGTATTTTCTTAAAGTCAGAGGGCATGTTTTCCTTGAAATTGGAGGTGGGAGGCCTCTCTGGGACCTGGTCTGAAATCTCAACAGCATAACGTTGCCAGCGGCAAAAGCTCTCTTCATAATTTTCAGTGTACCTTCAGG